>NC_046659.1:80516928-80520111 GCF_010883055.1 Belonocnema kinseyi | reverse complement strand
TATCTAGTCGGGAGTGGTGCTGACTGAAAACAGATGATTTGGAGCGATTCGCGCGCCATCTGTTGGTCATTCTAAGGACTTATTGAACTACCCTCGTACTGAAATCTTTGTGAAAGTTTTGTGCAATCTTTGTAAAATCATTTAAATATTTTCGAAATATTTGTGAAGTTTTTGTTCAACCGTTGTGAAATTTTTGTTCAACCTTTGTGAAATCATTACAATGTTTTTAAAATATTTGTAAAATAATTGAAATCTTTGTGCAATTTTCGAAATCATTAAAATTTTTGCACAATATTTGCGAACTGCTTGAAATTATTGAAATCTTTGTGAAAGCTTTTGAAATCATTGTGCATTCTTTGAAATCTTTGTAAAATCATTGAAATTTTTTTGAAATATTTTGAAATCATTTGAAATCTTTGTAGAATCGTTTGAAACATTTGTGAAGTCATTGCATTTTTTTGTGAAATCTTGAAATTTTTGTACGATCTGTTTTAAATGATTGAAATTTTTGCGCGATGTTTGTAAAATCATTGAAATCTTCGGACAATATTTGATATAATTTAAAACCTTTGTAAAGTTGTTAAAATCTTTGTGCAATTTGTGTGCAATCTTTATGAAATTATTTAAATATTTTTGAAATTTTTGCACAATCTTCGTGAAATTGCTTGAAATTAGTGAAATCTTTGTGAAATCTTTTGAAATTATTGTGTCAAATCTTTGCGAAATCATTTGAAATCTTTGTGCAATCTTTTAAGTTTTTGTAAAATAATGTGAAATCTTTTATAACATTATAAAATTATTTGAATCTTTGTGTATTCTTTGAAATCTTTGTAAAATCATACACACATTTTGACATTTTTGTGCGATATTTGTAAAATCATTGAAATTTTTGTGAAATCTTCTTTAATTATTTAAAATATTTGCGAAATCATTCAAATATTTTTGAAATATTTAAGAAATCATTAAAATCCTTGTACGATCTTTGAAATCATGGAAATATTTTTAAAATTTTTGTACAATGTTTGTGAGATCATTGCAATCTTAGAACAATCTTCTTAAAATCTTTTGAAATCTTTTTATAATTTTGTGCAATTTTGTGAAATTTTCGTAAAATCTTTTGAAAACTTTGTGAAGTTTTTAAAATCTTTGAAATTTTTTAATCTAGCGTACACTAAAAAGTCTATTGGGCAACTGTATAATTAATTTATAAACTCACTGTTCGATCCAGAGAGGATTTTCTGTTGTATTTAACTCGTCTATGATCTGCTTTTTGATTAAACCGTCCTTCTTTCTGATGTCATTTGGAACAGTGATAACCCTAGAATTCACATAATAAATTAATTTCCTGAATTCCAGAAAATTGAGTGATTTATACTTGTTTGAAATTTAGGAAATAAGTTATTAGGCATTATTAAACACCAATTTCGTTCCTGAGGCACTATTTTATCGAAATCGGCGACTTAAAATTGTTTAATGTCTAATTAAATTATTTCGGATTTTAACTCATACGTACCAGTGACGTAGACAGCAACAAACGACTGTAACTGTTACAGCACCGACTAGAAGAACTACTAGGAGAGCTATCAAAGCAGCTAGAGCGGGATCGAAAGGTTCCTCCTGAACTCCCGCATATGCCGGCTGCAATAAAAGTTGTTTGTGAAATTTCGGAAAAATAAATTCAATTTTATACTTTTCAATAGTTCTAAATAGTGATTTAGTTTCCTGAAAATTCAGGATAACCGCTCAATATTTTTAAAAAATCCCGGTTTGTCAGGTTTTTAAAAATGTTTTCTTTGCATTTAAATTCTAAAATTCAAACCTTAAAAAAGCAACAGTTGGAAGTAAAAATATCTCTAAATTCTCCAAATTCAAATATGTTGTAGGAAAAATGATAAATTTAAAGCGTTTAGAATTCAGAATTAGACATTGAAAATCGAACCATTTCAAACTCAAAATTAGACTATCTCCAAATGAAGGAAGATTCCAAAATTTTAAAATCCTCAATAAAAGTCATAAAAATTGAAAAATTCTATTACGGGGTATTCCAATACAAAAATAATTCTAATTGAACATTTGAGAACCAAGTTTATTCTAAATTAAATGATTCAAAATGTATTTTAAATAAACTGTAAATTGTTTAACAATAAATGATTTAAATTTTTAATTATACAAGGTCAAGGTCGATTTACCAACTACCATTATTCTAATGTGAGAGGATAAATTTTTCGAACAAATTTTCCGCCTTAGCTATCTCAAAAATAATTTAAAACCTTTTTTTTTTACCAAATTTACTTCAATTTATCAAAAATCAACTCACCACAACATTCTCGATGGCAACACCAGCATAATAATGTTTGAGGAAATCGTATTTGGCATCAATGACCTTCAGAACATGTGAAATCGGGAAAATGGTTTGCGTCTTTTGATTCACAACGTGAAGATACATGTCGCACCTAAAAAAAATTTAATTTCAAAATTCCATCACCATTCAATCTAATTCTCATCACGTTTTTTAAATACAGTTTTTAACCTAATTTCCTTCTTACTCACCAATCTCTTCTTATATGACCAGATCCATCAACATGATATCTAATATCATCCACAACAACTCTACTTTGTGTAGCATTCGATAATTCAGCAACGATTTCATCCCTTTCACGATGAACTTCTTCCGGAGGTCGAGATAAAATCACTCTTATCAGCTGCGAAGGCTCAAAGACCCAAACCTTGAAAAATATTTCAAATCATCTCCTATTCCAAAATTTCAAGTGAAGACATGAGAATGATAACTGGATAAGAACCAAAAATGAAATTTTACAGGATGAAAAAAAAGTGTTCTTCTCTAGATTTTTAAATATATTTTTATAACATAACAGAACCAAGTGTGCCTTAAGAAATCTACACGGCAGATGTGAAAACTTTAGAACGCATTTGTTTCTCTGTCAAAACGATTCTTATCCAGTTTTCCATCAAATACATTTTTAAACTGCGTATTTTTTTTACTAAATCACGAAAATATAGTTACTTTTCCCCTATTTCCCCTATTTTCCTTCCCCCCATTTCGCCTCTCATAATTTTAATTGTCAGGGTAAATGAAAAATTGGTCAGGGTTAAATAAGAGAATTTTTTAAATGTAGTTTTTCAGTAACCCTGATATAATATTCTTCTTAGTAATTGATTTAC
>NC_046659.1:80507913-80516828 GCF_010883055.1 Belonocnema kinseyi | reverse complement strand
GAAGATCATACTGAACATTATCTTTTTAGTTATGAATTTGATTACTTGTTTGAAAGTTCAAGTGTTTTGTTGAAAATTGGTCTTTTTAGGTTAAAAATTCAAGCATTTTTGCTGAAAATTTATTGTTTGATTAAAATTCATATTTGAAAAACTGCATCTTTATTCGATAAAAATCTAACTGTTTGCTTCAAATATAATTTCCTTTTCTTCAAGATTCAACTAATTTGTTTGGAAAATTTTGTTAAAGCACTTTGTTAGTAAATCATTTTTTGCTTGAAGATTCATATTTGAAGTTGAAAATTGAACTATTTTGTTGAATAGTGATATTTTTTAAATTGAAAATTCAACTGCGTAGGTAAAAGTTGAACTACTTTTTAAAAATGTGTGCGTTTCTTTTTAAAAATGCTCTTTTGGTTAAAAATTAAACTATTTTTAAAATTATTTTTTTTTTTGCTGAAAACTCATTATTTCTTATCGAAAATTCAAGTTTTGTACAAAAAATTCGTCTTTGGTCTTGAAAGTTCAATAATTTAGGTAAAATTTGCTTTATTTCATTTTATTTGTTGAAAATTCGTCCTCTTAGTCTTAAAATTCATTTTTTGGTTAAAATATCAACCATTACACTTTTTTGTTGAGAATTCATCTTTCAATGTTGAAAATTCGATTATTTTGTTTAAAATTCATATTTTGATGTTGAAAATTCAACTGAAGTCTTTTTTTGAGTGAGAATACAAATTTTTTTTTTCAAAATTTGTCTGAATTAAAAATTTATCTATTTTACTAGAGATTGCATCTTTGTTCGCTAAAAATGTAACTGTTTGCTTGAAAATTAATGTTCTTTGCTTGAGGATTTATCTATTTTATTTAAAAAATTTGGTTGAAGCACTTTGATAAGAAATCATTTTTTGGTTGCAGATTCATATTTTTAGTTGTAAATTCATCTCTTTGGTTCAAAGTTTAACTATTTTGTTGAAAAATAATTTTTTAAATTATTTTTTAATAAAGCTTTTTTGGTTGAAAATTTAATAATTTTATTGAAAATTTATTTACCTATTTTAAACATATTAAAAGATTAAAATTACGGTATTTGAATGTTAATGGTTAAGAAAAATAAAAAATTGTTCAAGAAAAAGTCAGGGAATTTTGAAAATGAAGTTTTCGCCCTGCAAAGCATGCATTATATTAAATACAACAAAATTTATTTTCATTCATGGCGTTCATTCTAAACATCTTCTAACACAAAATTTCAAAATAAATAAATTTTGAAACAAATACTTACATTTTCCACTAAAAAATATGAATTTCTAACAAAAAATGGAATATTTAAAGTTTTCGTTAAAAACTTAATTCAAGAAAATAGTTCAATTTTCAACCGAACCGAAGAATTTTTAAGTAGAACTATAGAATATTCAATTTGAATAAGTTCAATTTTCAGTTAAAAAAATTAATTTCAACAAAAAAAACTAACTTTACAAAAAATAGTTAAATTTTGAAACGAAGTTATGAACTGTCAACTAAAATTGTAAATCTTTCACTGTAATAGTTGAATTTTAAACCAGAAAAATGAATTTTCAATTAAAATGATAAATCTTTGACTAGAATCATTTATTTTATTGACAAAAAATTAATTTTTAACCAAAGAGATTAATTTCTACCAAAAAATAAATAAATTTTTAGCTAAAAAAGGTCATTTTTCAATAAAAAATTCATTAATTAATGTTTAGTCAAAAAATAAATGTGCAACCAAAGAGAAGAATTGTTATCTAAAATTATGGAATATTCAACTAGAATAATAGTGACATTTTCAGTTTAAAAACTAAACTGATTTTCAACCAAAAATGAATCAAATTTTCAACAAAATAGTTACATATTCGGCAAAAAATTCCTTTTTATCCAAAGAAAAAGAAGTTTTCAATCAAATAGCTCACATTTCAAACAAAGAAATGAATTCTTAATTAAAATCATGAATCTTCAACCAACAAAATTAATTTTCAACAAAAGAGTTTAACTTTCAACGAAGTAATTTTAATTCGAGTCTGAAATATTAATTTTAACTAAAATAATAAATAATTAGCTGTAATACTTGAATTTTTGAACAACAAGTTTGATTTTCAACTAAATATGCGGATTGTGAAAGAAATAGTTTGAATTTTCAATTAAAAAAGACAAATTTTCATCCAAATTGTCGAATTTTGAACAAGAACAGGTCATTTTTCAACCAAAAATTCAATAATTAAATTTTTAGTCAAAAATAAATGTTTAAACAAAGAGATGAAATTTTATCTACAATTGCGGAATATTTAACTAGAATAATAGTTACTTTTTCAGTTATAAAATAAACTAATTTTTAACGAAGAATGAGACAAATTTTCAACAAAATAGTTAAATTTTCGGAAAGAAAATTCCTTTTTGTCCAAAGAAAAAGAAGTTTTCAAATAAATAGTTCATATTTCAACCAAAGAAATGAATTTTTTATTAAAATGATGAATCTTCAACAAAAAAATGACCTTTCAACAAAAGTGTTTTAATTTCAATCAAGTAATTTTAATTCTAGTCTGAAACATGAATCTTCAAATAAAATGATAAATATTTAGCTTTAATACTTGAATTTTTAACAAAAAAAATTGGTTTTTAAACAAAATATACGGGATTGTCAGAGAAATAGTTGTATTTTCAATTAAAAAGGACAAATTTTCATCCAAATTGTCGAATTTTGAACAAGAACAGGTCAATTTTCAACCAAAAATGGACATACAAATTTTCAGTGAAAGGAATTCATTTTCAACTAAAATAATGAATCTTCAATTGGAAGAGTTAAATTTTATACCAAAAAGATTAATTTTGGACCAAATAAATTAATTTTCAACAAAAGTGTTTAACTTTCAACCAAGTAATTTTATTTTCATTATAAAATATAAATTTTTAACTAAAATAATACTTAACTGCAATACTTGAATTTAAAAAAATTTGTTTTTCTAAAAAATATGCGGAATGTGAAAGAAATAGTTTGAATTTTCAATTAAAGAAGACAAATTGTCCAAATTTTTCAATTTTGAACAAGGAAATATCAATTTTCAACCAAACTGATCAATTTTCGCCTAAAATAATTAATCTTCAACTGGAATAGTTAGATTTTACACCAACAGATGAATTTTCGACCATAAAGATTAATTTTCTACAAAAAAAAGCGAATTTTTCATAAAATACACACATTTTCAAATAACTAGTTAATTTTCTGAATAAATAAAAATTCAGTAATAAATTATAAGTTAATCAGAATAAACTGAGATAATCTGAAAAATCTGCGACTCTAGATAAAGTGGAAATCACTTTTCTAAACTGACAAAAATGATTAAAATAATGAAAACTTGAATTTTACTGCGATCAGATGTCAATTCTCGCGTTTTTTAGTAGTTAGTTGCATTTTCAACAAGAAAAAATCAATTTTTACTATAAAAGATAAATTGCCAATCAAAACTCAAATAATTAAACGTTAAGTTCAAAAAATTAATGTTCAACAAAACAGAAGAATTTTAAGTAAAACTATAGAATATTCAAATGGAATAAGTTAAATTTTCAGTTAAAAAAATTACTTTCAACAACAAAAAAATAACTTTACAAAAAATAGATAGATTTTCAAACAAAATGATGAACCTGTAATAGGTGAATATCAAACCACAAAAATGAATTTTCAATTAAAATCATGAATCCTCAACCAACAAAATTAATTGTCAACAAAAGAGTTTAATTTTCAACCCAGTAATTTTACTTCCATTTTGAAATATAAATTTTCCACTAAAATGATCAATATTTCGCTGTAAGACTTGAATTTCTAAACAAAAAATTTGATTTTCAACCAAACATGCGGATTGTGAAAGAAATAGTTTGAATTTTCAAGTAGAAAAGACAAATTTTCATCAAAATTGTCGAATTTTGAACAAGAACAGGTCAATTTTCAATAAAAAATTATACATCAAAATTTAAAAATTTCACTTACAAAATTAAGCATTTTTCAAATACAACAATTAAAACTGTAACGTTCAAAGTTTAAAGGCCCTTCGAAATTTTAACGATTCCAGATTTTCTATGTCAAAAAATTTAGTTAAAGATTCTTTTCTTTTAAATACTTGGTTTCAATTTACTTGTCTTAAATAAAAATTCAAATATTGCTAAATTAATTAGTAATCAAAATAGTAAAAAAATTAGTAATTAGTAATTTTTTTAAATTAAAAATTTCAAATTGAATATTTTAGACTGAAACAATATTTTTAATTTAATCAAATCCTTTAATTAAGAATATATTATTATGAAGTTATTTTTAAGTTGAAAATAGTTTATAAATTTTCAGTCACACCTTCACATTTGTTTAATGAATAAGACTTTCAAATTGTAACCGTCTGAGTTTGTCAAATCGTTTTTGTCCACTTCGTATTACTTAAAGTAGATAATTTTTTAAAAATTTATTTATTTATCAAATAAAAATGTTTTTTATCCCAAATTTTCAACATCAAGGTCTTTTACTTTTTATTTGTTCAAGTCTTTAAGAAAGCATTTAAACATTCTTTAAATAAAAAATGTAAGCTTAGAAATAAACATTTTAAATGGGAAATTTTTAAAGTAAACCAAAAATTTGAATTACGCATTGTAAGCTAAATAATAGCATAATTGAAAAACATAAAAATTCAACTAATTATTTAATAACTGTTGAAATCGACCGGGGACAGATTTTTCTTTTACACATTTTTTTAATTCCCGGTCAAAAAAAAATCACTGTCATTTCCCGGTTTTCCCGATCTCAAAAAATTCCCGGTTTTTCCCGGTCCTGCGGCCACCCTGAATTGTACTGCGATGTCAAGTAAATTTCCGGGTTTTTAATTAAATTCCCGGTCAAGAGTAGGCTACCAAACTCTTTTTTGTAGACGATTCGACTAATTTTTATCCTAAAAATGGATGAAATTCCCGGCAACAAAAAAAAAGAATAAAATCTCTCATTTCTATTGAATGCAAGAGCAAGTTTAAACTTACGTGGACTTTGGCAATGGTGAATCGGACAGGAGAAGCAGTTTCCTGTGCCACAACCTCGACGATAAATCTATCCTGATTATATTCCGCCATATATCCACTGGTGACCAATTTTCCGTCCTGAGTGACGTTGAATGGACTCGGAACAATCGAGCCACTCGGTCTCTCCGATCCGTATTTGTAGAGATTCGCGCTGCGTACATAATACTGAAGTGTTCCATTGTCCCCGAGATCCAAATCCGAGGCTGTAACTTTCGCCACGAATTCATTAATGTTCGCCATCGAATTAATTCCGGCGTAATAATCGCTGCGCTCAAAGACGGGAGGATTATCGTTCTCGTCGAGAATAGTTATCGTGACGTTTGTGTGGCCATGCTCTGGATTTTTGTTCGGATAATTCGAGCCTCGGGGATCAATATAGAGATCTGGATCATTCGCTGCAAGTATTGAAAGCACGTAGCTATCTCGCTTTTCGCGATCAAAGGATTTGTTCGTGTAAATACTGCCGTCAGATTTGTCGATGTAAAATGCACCATCCATATTTCCTGAAAAAGGACAAGTTTATAATTTTACGAAATCCTGGAAAAAGTGCACTGATAATTCCAAATTTGTTCAGGTATTTCGAGGTTTTTCTAGTTATGACTTTTCAGGTGTAATTTTGGTTAAAAATTCACATATTCGGGTTAAAAATTCAGCTGTTTTGTAGAAAACAGCAGAATTAATTAATTGATAATTATTTTTTGTTGTTAAAAATTAACTTTTTAATTGAAAATTCATATTGTCGAATTGAAAATACGTCTTCTTGGTTTAAAAATTAATATTTTCTGATAGAAATTTCAGCTCTATTGGTTAAAAATGCAAATGCGTGACAGAAAATTAATCGTTAAGGATTCAAATATTTTGTAGAAAATTCATCTATTTTGTTGCAAATTAACTTTTTTGTTGAAAATTCAACTGCTTTGTAGAAAATGCATGCTTCTAGATTGAAAGTTCAACAATTTGGTAGAAAATTTAAATATTTAGCTACATAATAACTTTTTTTGTGGAAAATTAACTTTTTAATTGAACATTCACATTTTCAGAATAAAAAATCAACTATTTTGTTTAAAATTCATATTTTCGGATTGAAAATTTAATTGTTTTGCCGGAGTCATATTTTTAGCTTAAAAATTAAACTATTTGGTTGAAAATTAACTCTTTTTTAATCGAAAATTCACATTTTTGGTTAAAAAAATTAAATTTTTTTTGTCGAAATTGCAGCTCTTTTGTTTAAAAATGCAACTAGGTTATAGAAAATTAATGTGTTTTGGTTAAGGATTCAATTATTTTGTAGAAAATTCATCTATTTAGTTGCAAATTAACTTTTTTGTTGAAAATTCATATTTTCGAATTGAAAATTTAACTGCTTTGTATAAAATGCATCCTTTTAGCTTCAAAGGTCAACAATTTAGTAGAAGATTTAACTTTTTGGTTACATATTAAGTTTTTTGCGAAAAATTAACTTTTTAATTGAAAATTCATCCTTTCAGAAAAAAATTCATCCCTTATGTTGAAATTTAGTTTTTTTTCTGCTGAAAATTCAACTGATTTGTAGAAAATTCATCTTTTCATCTTTGAATTTCAACAATTTAGTATAAAATTCAAATACATACTTGGCTTCAAATTTAAAGTTTTATTTAAAACTGTTTTATTGAAAATTAATATTTCCAGACTGAAATTTCATCTTTTTCGATTAAAAAATCATCTATTTTGGCAGAAACTTCATGCTTCTTTGTTAAAAATTCAACTTTTTGATAGAAAATTAATCTGTTTTGGTTTAAGAATGAACTATTATGTAGAAAAATCATCTGTTTGTTTCCAAAAACTAACTTTTTGTTAAAAATCCATATTTTCAGGTTGAAAATTCTTTGTTGATAATTTAACAATTTAGTTAATTTGTTTAATTCTAGACTGCAAAGTATTTCATCGAGAAAAATTCAAAACACGTTTGATACAAATTCGTCTTTTAGGTTTAAAAATGCATTTCTTTTCGTAGAAATTTTGTATTTTTTTGTCGTTGAAAGTCCAGATTTTTTTTCGAACCTTATTCTGCTTTGTTTGAGAATTCAATTATTTATTATCAAAGTCACCTTTTGACTGAAAATTTAATCTTTTTAGATAAAAATGCTACTGTTTCATAGAAAATTAATCTATTTTGAATAAACATTCAGCTGTTTGATCGAAAATTCAACTTTTTTGTTGAAAATTCATATTTTCGAGTTAAGAATTCAACTGTCTTCTAGAATATTCTACTTTTTAGCTTCAACATTTAGCAATTTAGTTAAAATTTTTTATTTTTGACTAAAAAATGTTTCATAGTGGAAAACTTAACACTTTTGTCCAAAACTTATCTTTTGGACTTGAAAATTAATTTCATTTCGTGGAAATTTCATGTTTTTGTTAATGAAAATCCTAATTTTTGTAGAAAATTATTCTGTTTTGGTTGAGAGTACAATTATTTAGTTAAAAAATTTACTTTTAATTGAAAAAATCATATTTTCCAGTTGACAATTTAACAGTTTTGTGGAAAATTCGTTTTTTTTTTACTTAAAATTTCATCTTTCTGGCTAAAAACGCTACTGTTTGGTTGAAAATCGATCGGTTTTGTTTTAGGTTTCAACTAACTTCTATAAAAATCCTCTTGAATTCAGCTGCTTTTAATTAGAGATAAAAATATTTTTATTTGAAGTGTCAACTATTATATTTTTCGTTGAGTATTCATCTTTTTTTGATAGAAAATTAATTTTTTTAACTGAAAATTTAACTATTCTATTTTTGATAAAAAATTAAATAATTATTTAGTGCAAAAGTAATCTGTCTTGTTGAGAATTAAATTATTTTGCTGGAAATTCAAATTTTTTGTTTGAAATTTCAACCACTTGGTTGAAAGATCTCTTTTGTTGAAAATTAGTATTTTTCGGTATTTAATTTAATTAAATTTCTTTTCAATCAATATAAATAATAAAGTACTTTAAAAGTTACTTTTATAAATAAAAAACATAGTTATTTAATTTTATATTGCCATTTAACGGGAAGTTGCAGAAGAAGTTTTAGAAGTAAAAATGATTGAATTTGTTTCTCACCAGCTTCGACGTAATAATAAACTTTAGCATGTCTTCCTTCATCTTTATCTTCTGCCACAACTTTTCCCACGAAATAATCCTTCGGCCTATTTTCAGGCACATTGAAGGTGTAATCATCTTCGAATTCAGGGATATTGTCGTTCGTATCGACTAATAATATTGTGAGTAAGCGCAAAGTTTCGTAGGCCGTTGGATTTCCATGATCAGTTGCTACTAAAACAAGCTGAAATATATATGAATTAAATAACGTTTAAAAATTCGAAAAACAATGCATTAAAGGGTGGCCGCGAAACTTCATTTTCAAAACGTCCTGTTTTTTCCTGGTTAATTTTTTTATTTTCGACGACTATTAATATTTAAAGAACAAAATTTTGTTCCTGCAACATTTTTAATTTATTAAAAATCAATCAAAGTCAATAAATAATACATAAACAAATTAATTGAAAAAAATATTTGAAAATCTCTTCAATGTTTGAAACCCGACAGTTTAGTTATAAATAGCTTGAGAGCTTCTAAAATCCCTTTGAAACCTCTTGAAAATTCCTTGAGATATTTTTAGACGTCCGAAAATATTTCAGAATTTAAAAAATCCTATTCAATTATGTAATCAATTAAAAATACCTTGAAATAGTTTAAAACACCCTAAAATATTTGAAAAAAATCTTTGCAATCTTAAAATTCCATAAAATATTTCAAAATTTTTAAAATCCTATTCAATTATGTAATCAATTAAAAATGCCTTGAAATAGTTTTAAATACCCTAAAATATTT
>NC_046659.1:80470721-80507813 GCF_010883055.1 Belonocnema kinseyi | reverse complement strand
TTCAATTATGTAATCAATTAAAAATGCCTTGAATAATTTTAAATACCCTAAAATATTTGAAAAAAATCTTTGCAATCTTAAAATTCCATGAAATATTTCAAATTATTTGAAATTCCTTCAAATTATTTAAATGAATTAAAAATGCCATTAAATCATTTAAAATTCCCTAAAAAATTCCAAATACTTTGAAATCATTGAAATCTTTTAAAAATGCCATGGAATCTTTTAAAGTACTTTAAAATATTTAAAACCCTTTGAAATCCCATTAAATTACTAAAATCGCTTGGAAATTTCTTGAAATATTTCAAATCCTTTGAAATCCCTTTTAATTATTAAAATAAATTTAAAATTCCTTGGAATCTTTTAAAATTCTATTAAATATTGGAAATCCCTTGGAAATTCTTTTTCTCTTGAAACTGCCTTGGAATCTTTTAAAATACTCTAAAAATTAAAATCCTTTGAAACCGCTTAAAAATGCCTTGGAATCTTTTTAAATATCCAATACTATTTAACATTTTTTAAAATCCTATTAAATTATGAAATCAAATAAAAATACCTTGAAATATTTTTAAATACCCTAAAATATTTCAAAAAAGTTCTTTGTAATCTTGAAATTCCATAAAATATTTCAAATCACTTGAAATTCCTTCAAATTATTTAAATAAAATAAAAACTCCTTGAAATCATTTACCACCCCCTACAAAATTCCAAATACTTTGAAATCTTTTAAAAATTCCATGGAATATTTTAAAATACCCTAAAATATTTGAAAAAATATTTCGTAATATTAATATTCAATACAATATGGAAAATGTACAAATGGTTTGAAAGCTTTTGAGATAGGTTTGAAATTGATCAAAACATTTGAAAATGATCTGGAATCTGTTAAAATAACCTAAAATATTTCAAACCCTTTGAAATATTTTAAAAAGACCTTGGAAACTTTAAAAATATCCTACAATATTTCAAATTTTCTAATCCCATTAAATTATTGAAATGAATTAAAAATGCCTTGAAATATTTTTAAATACCCTAAAATATTTGAAAAATATTTCGTAATCTTGAAATTCCATAAAATATTTCAAATGGTTTGAAATCTTTTGAAATTGCTTTGAAATTGTTTAAAGCGCTTGAAAATGATTTGGAATCTTTTAAAATACCCTAGAATATTTCAAATCCTTTGAAATCCTTTCAAATCATTGAAATATATTGAAAATTCTTTAGAATCTTTTAAAATATCCTAAAAATTTTGAGAAGAAAAAAATGTTTTCTTTTTTTACTTCTGGGAAAATTTTAATTTATAAATAAAATACGCAGAACTTAATTTTTATTTAGAAACTAAAATTTTGTAAACCATTAAAAATATTTGGAAACTCTTTAAATAATTGAAAATCTTTGAAATCTTACGAAACCTATCAATTCTTATATATAAATTCTTTGAAGTCGATTAAAATATTAGAAAACCCCGTGAAATTTCATGAAATCTGATAATATTTCTTGAAATTCTAGAAAATGTATAAAAACACTTTCAGACTTTTCAAAATCATTTAAATCCTCGGGAATCATATAAAATTCCCTGGAATATTTAAAAATATCCTGATACCTTATAGCGTCTTATACTTCATATTAAATCGTTCGATATCATCCGAAATTCTTCAAAACCACATGAAATTTATTTTCAATTTCTTATAATCATTAAAATCCTGCGTAATTCCTTGACAATTTTATAATATTTTGAAAATGCATTGTAATGTTTTAAAATTCCCTCAAATATTTCAAACCTTTTAAAATCTTTTGAAATACTAAAATTTTTGAAATTCTTAGAAATATCTTCAAATTATTGAAATCTATTAGAAATACCTTGAAATATTTTAAAATACCCTAAAATATAAAAAAATTTGTAATCCTAAAATTTCCAAAAATATTTCAACTTAATTGAATTCTTTTGAAATTGCTTTGAAAACCTTCTAAAAATACCCTAAAATATTTCAAATCCTTTTAAATCCTTTCCAATTATTGAAATTTATTGAAAAATCCTTGGAATCTTTTAAAATATCCTACAATCTTAATTTTTTTTTGAATATTTTGAAATAGCTTGAAATATTTTGAAGTCTTTGAAATCCTACGTAATCCCTCAATTCTTATGAATAAATTCTTTGAAATCGATTAAATGATTAGAAAACTCCGTGAAATTACATAAAATCTGATAATATTTGTTGAAATTCTGGGGAATTCATTAAAACACTTTCAGAGCTTTTAAAATCATTTAAATCCTTGGGAATCTTACAAAATCTCTTGAAATCTTTAAAAATATCCTAAAAACTTGTAGAACCTTACAGGTCCTATAGAATTGTTCCATACCTTCCAAAATTCTAAGAAATTCTTTAAAAACCCCTGAAATTTATTTCGTATTTCTTTAAATCATTAAAATCCTGCGAAATTCCTTGACAATCTTTTAATCTTTTGAAAATGTAATCTTGTAAAGTGCTCTAAAATATTTCAAAACCTTTAAAGCCTTTTGAAACGCTAAAATCTTTAAAATCCTCAGTAAATCTTTTGAAATCCTTTGAATTCTCTACAAATTATTGAAATCTATTAAAAATGTCTTAAAATATTTTAAAATATACGAAAATGTTTCAAAATAATTCAAGAAAATTCGCAAATATGTATAGAACTGAATTCGATAGTGGTTAAACCATGGGTAAATTTATTATTTATCTTAAAAAAGTGACTAAAAAGTGATTTGAGAACAAAAAGGTGTCTGTACCACTGCCCTAATTGTTCTATGCACTTCAAATGTTTCTTTAAGGAATTCCCTGACTTTCGCAATTTTTTTTAAATGCCTGACTTTTCCCTGATCAGCGGCCACCCTGAATTATCTGAAAATCTAAATACCTCGAATTTGTTCTTAACTTCCCGATCAAGAATTATCTTTGCACGCAGCTCGCCAGTTTCTTGACTGATTACAAATTCTTCCGTTTCCTGGACGTTCTTATTTCCAACTTTCAGATGATAACTTATTTTTCCATTTTCTCCAGGATCCTTATCAGTTGCTTTGACGGTCATTACAAGATAGTTTGGCACTCCCGCGTTCTGAAATGAAATCAAACAGTACATTATTTTCTTATTTCTTCTTGAAAAAAATAGATTAAAAATTGAGAAAAATTGAAAAGTATATAAGAATTACCTCAGGAACTTCGACTGTAGCATTTGGCAATTCGGGTAAGATAAATTCTGGTTTATGTTGATTGACCGATATCACTCTGATATCGACGTAACATTTATCAGAATGTGGACCTTTTCCACTCCCATCTTTGGATTCGACTTCTATTCTGTAAGTACCGGTTCTACCGAGGAGAGAAACTGCTGGGTATAAAATTCCAGTTTCCGGATTCAAGGCAAAAGATTGGTCTGTATTTCCTCCTATTATTGTATATATAACTTCTCCATTTAGTCCCTCGTCATTATCGACTGCTCGCACCTAAAAAAATTATATTTACAATATTTTAAATACAAAAAACAGACTTTCTTCCACTTTTCCTCTTTATTCCACCTTATATTTGGAAAATCCTCTAAACCACATAAAATTGACAATTCTGACCCAATTTTCCCTTTTTAGTCCTTTTTTGTAAGGTTTTAGTTTATTTGGTTAAGAATTCTTTTTCATTATACCAATTTCAAATATTTCTTTGACGATTTATTTGATAATTTTGTATATTTGAAGGGCATCGATGACAGCGAGGAAATTGATAAACATTTAATCGAGAAACTAAATCGGAAAAATAAATCAATTCTTTATTTAAAAACCTAAAACATCTTCATGATAGAGGTAACAGGCTTCACAGGCCAAAATGTTCTGAAAATAAGGGAAATAAAAATAAAAATTCAAAATCCTAATCTTTCAAGTAAAATTATTACATCTTAAACAAAATAGGTGAATTTTCAACCAAAAATATTTATTTCCTAACAGAAAAAACCAATCTTCAACTAAAGAGATAAATATCTAACTAAAGTAATGAATCTTTAACAACAAAATTAATTTTTAACAAATTAGTTGAACTTGTAACCAAGTAGTTAAATTTTTAACCAAAAAATACTAATTATAGAAAGACAACTTTTCAAAAAATAGTTGAATGTTCAACTAAATTTTTAAATTTTTAAGCAACAAAAAAAAAACAATTTTCTACAAAATAGTTACACTTTTAACCAAAACATGAAAATGAAAAAGATGTTTTTTTTTATCGTAAGAGAACATTTCAACGAAACACATAAATTTTCAAACAAATAGTTGAATTTTCAACTAAAAAAGTAATAATTTTCATCTCAAAATATAATAATGAAATTTATACTTAAAAAATTAATTTTCAACCCCAAAAAAAATAATGATTAAGAATACATTTCAATTTTTGACCAAAAAGATGAATCTTCAAGCAAAAAAATTTGTTAAAAAAAATACTTGATTTTTCAACTAAAAACGAACATTTTTAAATTAAAAATATAATAATAAAATTTATGGTTGAAAAATTAATTTTCAGGAAAATATTTCAATTTTTAATCAAAAAGATGAATTGTCAGCCCAAAAAGTTTTTTAAACAAAATACATGAATTTTCAAGTAAAAACGATAAATTTTCAACTCAAAATATAATGATAAAATGTGTAGTTAAGAATTAAATTTCATCCTAAAAATATGAATTTTCAAGACAATATTTCAGTTTTCAAGTAAAAGGATGAATCTTCAACAAGCAACATTTTTTAAAATAAAATACGTGAATTTTCAACGAAATAGTTGAATTTTCAACTGAAAATGATCCATTTTTAACTAAAAATGAAATAATTAAATTTTCAGTTAAGAAAATGAATTTTTAACAAAATATTAAAAAATTCCAACGAAAGAGATGAATCTTAAATAAAAAAATGCATTTTTAACAAAGCAGTTTAACACTTAACCAGATAGTTGAATTTTCAAACAAAAAAGAGTAATTACAGACGAAAAATGTAATAGTTGATGTTTCTACCAAAAAGGATAACTTTTTATTAAAATTATTGAATTCACAACAACATAATTTAATTTTCAAAACAAACAATAAAACTATTGACTCAACAAGATAAATTCTCAACAGGAATGTAATAGTAGACTTTCCAACCAAAAATTATGAACTTTCAACCAAAAATTGTTGGATTTTCTTATATTTCTCATATTTCATTTGCATAAAAGAAAATGATGAAATCTTGAATACTTTTATTGTAATAGTAACAGTAAAAATGACGCAGAATGACAAAAAATAACAAAAAACACTAAATCTACTTGTTTAAAAGATTAAATTTAAGAGTATTTTGGAAAGATTGTTCTCTATTACCTCCTTGAAAAGTGGGCTAGGTTAAAATTTAAATATTTTCATGAAATTATTGGTTAAAAGAAAACAAAAAATCGCCAAAAACTCATAAAATTCTTTATTATAAATAATATTTTTTTCAGTTTCTAAGGATTCAATTAATACGTCTAATTTGGAAAGCTTTGATAACTTATATTACCAGATATTCTTAAAGATATTAACATCATCGATTACAAAATTTTAACTAAGAACGATTAAGAATGACTAAGAATGATTAAAAAAATGTCAATTTTTTAAGAAAATTATGAATATTTAACGGCAATATTTGAATTTTCAACGAATAAAATAAATCAATTGTCCCCCAAAAATTGAATATTAAAATTTGCAGTTAAAAAAACTAATGTTCTGCCCAAGAGATGAATTTTCAAGTAAAATAATGGAATATTCAAATGATCCAAGAAAATTAATTTCTACCAAAGAAGACGAATTTCCAACAAAATGTATGAATTTTCAACTAAGAAAAATAAATTGTCAACAACACATTTAATCGTAAAATTTTCAATTGAAAAAACTAATGTTCAAACAAAGAGATAAATTTTCAACAAAATACATGCAATTTCAACCAAATATTTGAATTTTCTACTGATAACGGTCAATTTTCAAACAAGCATAGAATGGGTCAATTTTCAGTTAAAAAAATTAATCTCAAACCAAAGAAAAAACGAATTTTCAACAAAGTAGTTGAATACAGTAATATAAAACTACTTTTACAATTGAAGAATCATTGTTATTCAATTTTATATTGCAATTTAAACCAAAAATTGAACACGCCCGCAAAAAAATGACATGAATTTAAAAAATTCCCTGTCATTTCCAGGTTTTCCAGATGGGATTGTTTAATATATTTTTCAGGTAAAATAATCTGGAACGTGCTCATTTCTTTGGTAAATGTTAAGAAAACTGATAAATTCACCAAAATTAAAAACCATTCAATAAATATTCGTTAATATATTCCACGGGGAAGAAAAACTGACCTTCACACGGAAAAACAGCCAAATAAGATTTTTTGAATGATAATAATAATAAATTAATCCCCTTTTAATCCCCATTTTTATATCGAATTGAACTACAGAACCGCCGTAATCCCTGTTTTTATCATTATCAATTTTTTACATACCTGCAAAATTGGGGCAGGTGGATTAACCGAAAGATTCTCAGCAACAGAAGCTCTGTAACTGTGCTGGGAGAAAATAGGCCTATTGTCATTAACATCTATCAACTTCACGACGACTGGAACTGTAGTTGACCTTCTGGAATCCAAAGGAGCGTCATCATTTGCCATTACAGTTATGGTAATTTCAGGAGTCATTTCTCGATCGAGAACTGTTGCCGCTCCCACGGTGATCTCTCCAGTTTCATGGCCTAAGAAGATTATAAAACACTCAACGATTAATTCATTTGAAGAGAAATAGCAGGGTGGCGACTTGATCAGGAAACGGGAAAGACCGGGAAATGGCCGAAAACTTTATTCGCCGGGTAAAAAATCAGGAAATTACAGGGAATTTAATTTTAGTCAATTTAGAAAAGTACTTTCTATTTTATCTACAGTTGCAGATTTTTTGAATTGTCTCAATTCACTCTAATTAAATCATAGTTTATTATTTAATTTTATTTATTTGGAAATTAAACTAGTTCTTTGAAAATTCGTGTGCTTTGTGAAATATTCGCCTTTTTTTATAGGAGATTAATCTTTATGTTTAAGAATTCATCTTTTTGGTATAAAATTCAGGTATTCGAGTTGAAAATTCATCCGTTTGGTTGAACATTAATTAATTTAATCGAAAATTTGAATGTGCATTGTTGGTTGAATTGGTATTTTTTCAATAAAAATTTAACTATTTCTATTATCCAAATTTTTATTTAAAAACGATTTTTTTGTAGAAAATGTTCTTTTTATTTGCAAGTTAATCTTCTTGTTTAAAAATTCTTCTATTCGGTTAAATCTTTAAGTATTACAGTTAAATATTTATCATTTTAGTTGACAATTCATCCTTAAGTTTGGAAATAAAATAACTTAAGTTTTTCGTTGAAAATATTTTTTTTTGGTTGAAAAATCATCATTTTAATTAAAAATTAATTTCTTTTATTGAAATATGAGCTATTTGGTTCCTAATTTGTCTTTTCTTTGGATGTAAAGGAGTTTTTTGTCGAAAATTGGACTACTTTGTTTAAAATTTGTTTCTTTTTTGGTTGAAAATCATTTTCTTTTTTATACTGAATTATTCCAGTTGAATATTCCATAATTTTTAATAAAATGTATCCCTCTTGTTAAACATTCATCTTTTGACTAAAAATTTAATTATTCAGTTCTTGATTGAAAAATGATGTTTTTTTAGTTAAAAATTCAATATTTCTCGTTAAAAATGCATTATTTTAGTAGAAAATTCATCCATTTGTTTAGAAATGTAACTACTTTTTTGAAAGCTAGTTTTTCTGTGAAAAGTAATTTTTTAAACTGAAAGTTTAATTTATTCCAATTGAATATTTCATAGTTTTAGTTGAAAATTTTTCTGTAGGGTTGAACTCCGTTTTTTTTGTTCGAAATAAATTTTTTTTTTACTTAAAACTTTAACTATTCGTTTATTTTGTTTGTTAAAAATTGATATTTTTTAGTTTAGTTAGCCGTGAAAATTGAAAAACTTGACCGGGGAAAACCGGGAAATAGAAATCGTTTGCCAAATCGCCACCCTGAATAAGTTTCTCTATAAGAAATGGAAGAATAAAATAAATACCGATATTGAAATCCGAGGCGTGTTCTCCAATCAGACTGTAACTGACTTGGCCAAAAGGTCCTTCATCGGCATCCACAGCCTTGACAACTGTCACATGAGTTCCTGGTGGGGAATTTTCCTCCACTGACGCGTTGTAAGATTTTTGTTCGAAGATTGGATCTTGATCGTTAACATTTATTACCGTGACTGTCACCTTCGCAGATGAAGAAAGTTGCGGAACACCAGAATCGTAAGCAACTACCGTAAACTCCAGCTGTTTCGTTTCTTCATAATCGATCCTCTGACTCGTTCTCACAATTCCTAGAATCAAATCAAAGTTTACAAAATTAATCATTTCTTCTTTAAAGTTATAAGCGTCTTGTAACTTCAAAGGGGTTTCAACGGATTTGAAATATATTTGGGCTTTTAAAAGATTCCAAGGGATTTTTAATAGATTACAATAATGTGAAGGGATTTCAAGCGATTTCATAGGATAATCCCACATATATCAAATATATATGTTAAATATGTGTGATATATGCTGGTTGTTTATTATATGTTCAATATATTAAATAATTAATATTAACAATGCAAACAAACCAATTCACATCAGTGTACCGTTTACGTATGCTGGGTTGGAGTGTACCGTTCGAGGGATAGTATAATTTCCAAGATTCAAAGAAATTTTTAATAGCTTTAAGAAAATTACGGGACTTTAAAAGATTACATGGGGTTTGAAATATTCTTGTGTATTTTAAAAGATTCCAAGGAATTTTCAACAGATTTAAATCATTTAACGGGATTTTAAGCGATTTCAAAGAATTTTTCAGATTTTATGATATTTTTAAAGATTCCAAGGAATTTTCAGGAGCTTTCAAAATTTTCACGTAATCTCGAAAGACTCCAAAAATACCGAAAATTTGAAAGATCTAAATTTTTTAGTTTCAAAATATTTTAGGGTATTTTACAATATTCATAGGGATTTTTAAAGAATTTTGACGCATTTTATCATATTTACGACAGTTTAAATGAATTCAAGGGGTTTTTATAGCTCTAAAGATATTTGAATAATGTTTCCAAGATTTCAGGTAATTTCAGTTTTAATGGAACTTTACGGCGGTTTTAAGAAATGTTATGGTATTTTAACGGATTGAAAATATATGAAGTGATTTTAATATATTTGAAAGGTATTTCAACGGATTAAAAATTTATAGGGGTGTTTAAGAAGATTCCTACGAATTTTAAATAGGTTTGAATAAAGTGAGGGGTTTACAAGTGATTTCAATGATTTTTCAAAATTTTGTGTATTTCGAAAGATTCAAAGAAGTTTTCAAGAGCTTAAAAAAATTAAGGGATTTCAAAACATTTGATAGGTTTTAAAATATGTTTGTGTATTTTAAAAGATTCAAAGGATTTTTAATAGATTTGAATAAGTTGAAGGGATTATAACCAGTTTCAAAGAATTTGAAAGACTATGGGTTATTTTTTAAGATTACAAGGAATTTTCAAGAGTTTAAAAAATGTTCCTATGATTTTGAAAGATTTCAGCGCATTAAAAATTTTAGTTTATTTGTTTTTAACCTCTACAGATATTTCAATAATTTTTTCCAGATTTGAGGAAATATCAGATTTAATAGAAATTCTCAGCATTTTTAACGAATTTTATAAAATTCAAAAAATGAGCTTCAAAAAACCTCAAAAAATTTCAGAAAATGTTAAAACATTTTGTTAATATTTTAGGGCATTTAAAAATACAGTAAACTCTACGACACTTCTCTCTAAGACACTTCTCGTTTTCGAATTTCATACCTTTTGTTCAGTCAAACTGTTTAACAAATACTTTAACCTATATTGTAACATTTTTTTAAATAGAATTTCAATGGAGCCGCAAAAAAATACGTAAAAAAAGTGAATCGCTCACTGCTTGAACATTTGAAAAAGAATTTTTCGGGAGCTTAACTTCATAAAATGACTCATTTGGAATCCTGAAATTTTCATATTGTCTCGTTTTCGAAAAAGTACTCAAAAAATTTCAAACTTAGCATCGGTAATTCATCTTGAAATTTCAGAAATTTGCGTTCTGATATTAACAATTACCTTCTTCAAGATCCAATTAGATTGAAATTTCAAAATTTTAATCTTGAATTTCCTGAAATTCATAATTAAATAAATTGCCCCCCAAAAGGTTTTCGTTTCGGCGCCACTGAAGGGAAGGTTTCCTTTCACCGAACATACTTGACAAAGCTGTACGGTGCTTGAAAGCGTTTGAATTCGCGCGCGTCACGTGGTTCTCGCCTATCGCAGAAGAGAGGGCATTCTGACACTTCGTGTTTGCTTCCCCTACAGCCTCGAAAGCGAGAAGTCTCGTAGGTTCTAATGTATTCCAGAATGTATAAGATTTATGTAATCGAATTTCAGGGGTTCTTAAAGGAATTTTATGGAATTTCAATGAATTATAAAATATATAAGTGAGTTTATAATATTTCAAGCGATATCAAGGAATTTCATAAGATTTAAAGGATTTTACTAGGATTTTCAAAATGTAAAGGGATTTTTTTTCATTTTTATTTTGACCCTCCAAGAAAACACCTATTTTTTCGATAACGCAGAACACTCTGGGCCAAACTGACCGAATAATAAAAATGAAATAGTTGAACTTTCAGTTGAGAAAATTTATTTTCAACAAATAAAAAAAGAAACCACAAAATAGTTCAATCTAACTGACGGATTTGTAACTAGAATGATAAGTCTTCAACTGGAATAGTTGAATTTTAAACCAAAAGATAACGTCCAACTAAAACAATGAATCTTCAACTGACATAGTTGAATGTTCAATAAAAACAATTTTTACTAAAAAATATAAATTTTCAACCAAAACGTAAATAATTAAATTTTAAATTAAAAAAAAAAAATAATGACAAACAAAACTGACTTTCAGACAAATAGTTACATTTTTAAACAAAGTGATAAAAATTTACCTAAAAATGTAAATCTTTGACAGGAATAGTTGAATTTTACATCAGAAACATGAATTTTCAACTAAAATGATGAATCTTTAACTAGAATAATTGAAATTCTGACCAAAAAGATTAATTTTCAACCAAGAAGATTAATTTCTACCAAAAAGACGAATTTTCAACGAAAAAATATAATTTTCAACCAAAAATTGAATGATTACATTTTTAGTCAAGAAATTAATGCTCCACAAAAGAGATGAACTTTTAACTAAAATTAAGGATTATTTAACTGGAAAAATAGTAGAATTTTCAGTTAAAAAAATTCCTTTTCATCCAAAGAAACAACAAGTTTTCGGTCATATAGTTCATTTTTCAACAAAAAAAATGAATTCCTAAATAAAATTATGAATCTTTAGCCAAATAATTAATTTTTAACAAAATAGTTTACTTTTCAACTAAACAGTCTACAAAAAAATATATTTTTTAACAATATACGTGCATTTTCAACGAAATCGTTGAATTTTCAAATAAAAAGATCATTTTTCATCCAAATTGTTGAAATTGGAACTAGGATAGATCTATTTTTAATAAAAAATTGAACCGTTAAGTTTTCAGTTAAAACAATCTTCAACTAAACTAGTTGAATTTTCTACCAAAAAGATGAATTTTCAACTATAAAGAATAATTTTCTAAAAAAAAAACGAATTTCCCACAAAGTGCACATATTTTCGAACAAATAGTTTAATTTTTGAATAAAAAATGTCAATTCATAACCAAACAGTTGAATTTTCATTTTAAAAAATTTCAACCAAAAAATAAAATAGTAAAATTCTCTGTTAAAATTCTAATTCTTAACAACAACAAAATAACGCATTTTCAGCAGAACAGTTAAATGTTCTACTGGAATGGTTCATTTTTTCATTGAAAAAAATGATTTCTAACAAACATTTACAACCAGGGATGAATTCTCAATTAAAATGATGAATCTTTAAACAAAAAAATTAATTTTTAACAAGAGATTAATTTTTAACCAAGAAGTTGAATTTTTAACTTAGAACGGATGAATTTGCAACGAATAATATAACAAAGTTTACAATTATAATTCAGAAATATTTCTTCTTTGAAATACTACTTCTACTCTAAAAATTACTTGAAGTGCTTTCTTTATCTGAAATTTGGAATAGGGAATTCTCAAATTGTGACGAGTTCTGACCTTAAAGAGGGATTTTTCTCAATTCCTTTCTTCGAAATCGGAATGATAATTCTTTAAACAAATTTCCGTGCCATGTCAAAAATTACCTGTTTCAAGTTAAATTATATTTCTGTACGGAAATCCCCTGTTAACTTCCGAGTAAAACGTGATAAATTCATTTTTTGAAAAAATTGAGAAAATTCTTGTTTCTATTGGAAACGGTGGTCTACTATTCGCCACCTGGTACCAAAAACTGGAACTAGAAAGAGTAGGTACAATTTTAAAGATGTATTTTAATTTTTGCATAAAAGTATTTTTACGATTGTTCTGTGAAGTATAAAACAATAACTGAATACTAAAAACAAATCTTTATGAAAAACAAATATTTTTAGATAGGTTTTCCATCTTATAGAGTGGAAAAAAACACATTTTTGTCAAATAGGGTTTAAAAAAAACAATTATTTCACTATTTCATGTAAGTTTTAGTTTATTGTAAGCTTAAATAACTTTAATTAATGTATCTTGCGACAAATTTTACAATTATTATGCAAAGAATACGATTAATAGATGATTGGAATTTAAATACAAAATATAACCAAATTTTTAACCCAGATTTTTAAATAGTAAATATTTTATGTATAAGTTAATAAAAATTTACTTTGAGTTCATTTTTTCTTCAAAATGAGTCCATTTAAGTCTATAATCTTTTAAAAATAATTTAAACCTCCATAAAAAAATCGTTAAAACACTTTTATGCACACATTAAAATACATCTTTAAAATCGTACCTATTCTTTCTAGTTCAGCGTTTTGTCACCAGGTGGCGTATCGCAGTTTAACCATTCCCAATATGTTTGAAATATCATAAATTCGATTATCAAACTTAAGTTAGCGAAAGAAGTCTCACAGAGCAAAAATTGCAAAAGGTTTTTCTTGTGATGAAAAATAATACAAATTATGATGTAAATTGATCAAATTTATTCAAATAATGAAAACTTGAATTATTCTGCGCTCAGGCGTAAACTCCCGGTTTTTAAAATTAAATTCCCGGTTTCCCGGTCAAGTCTTTCTCTCGGTTCTCCTGATTTTCCCGGGTGGGAGGCCACCCTGGGAACTGAGTTCTCTTAATTATTAGAAAAAGACGCCTTACCAGTGACATTATCGATGTTGAAATAAGGACTCGGAGGTTCGATCGCATATCCCGCAATATTACTATCAGCATCAGTGGCCGTGAAACCTCCCACAACAGCACCAGTCGGTTGTTCCTCTTGCATTTCAATTAAATAATTCGGATCTTCTTTCGTCCAGGGCTTTACGAATTCCGGTGCCAGATGATTGACATCGATAATCGTGATTACCAAAGTGCCTTTTCCCTGCTGTAAACTCGGAGCTGTTATATCCGTAACAACGACATTGACACTCACAGTTGCTGCCACATCTCTATCTAAAGGTTTCACAACCGAAATTTGACCGGTCTTTTTAT
Organism: Belonocnema kinseyi; assembly: GCF_010883055.1. Classification (NCBI taxonomy): domain Eukaryota; kingdom Metazoa; phylum Arthropoda; class Insecta; order Hymenoptera; family Cynipidae; genus Belonocnema; species Belonocnema kinseyi. The sequence continues at coordinate 80,494,077 of NC_046659.1, read as the reverse complement.
CAACAGCGAAGAATTCTTTAAACGAGACTATACTCGCATTCACTTGCTGACCGTTTCGATCGATTGCTGTTATCGGCTCTGAAATCGCAAAGTTTAAAGCTTCCGGCTTTGGACTGTCGGGATCAACGGCTTTTAAGGTCGTAAAGACGGTTCCGATTGCTGTATCTTCTGTTACTTCGGCTCTTTGGATTTCTGGAGTGAAATAAGGTGGCTTGTCGTTGCTATTTTCCACGTGGATCATCAAAGTTGTTGTTCCTGTCAAACTTGGCGTTCCTGGAATAAAAAATACCTCGTGATTAGAAATTTGAGACATTATAATATTTTTAATTCACTATTGATTTATATTTTTCCAAATTTAAAATCATTGTTGAAATTTTGTCGAAACGTTTAAATATATTTTTAAATGAATTGAAATTTTCCCACAAATTTTAGAAAATCCTGCGAATTAAACAAAAAAAAACCTTAAAAATTTAATTTATAAATAGCAATAGGAACACTTATTAGTTGTAGAAAAAATTAGAGTAATCTTAAGAGATATTTAGAAGTTTAAAAAATATCAAAATAAAATTTAGAACTTTAAATTATTTCAAATCATTTACACGAAGTTTGTGACCCGAAGAAATTGAGCTATTCGTACTGAAAGTTTGGTGCAAATAGTACCCACAGTTGAATTTACAACAAAATGCAGATTTTTGCAGATTTCAACCAAAAAATTTAGAAACTTTTTAAGAATTTTGAAAGGCTTGAAAAGAATAAAAACATTTTCTTAAGATTCCTAGGAAAATTGAAAATGAGTTTTCATTTTCCCTGAACTATTTAAAAAACAAAATTGTTATTTTGTAACGTTTTCAATTTACCAAAAAGTGACTAGTCTGCATTAATAATGAGAGTAATGTTCTTTTCAATTTAAAAGAATTCGATTCATAAGATATTAAAACAATCAAATTTAGATTAAAAATAAATGAAATCAATTGCATGAAATTTTTAAAAATCTGATTGACTCCTATAAAATTAAAGTGAATCTAGAGGAATTTAAAGGAACCCGCAAAGAATTTGATTAAATGAATAAAAAGTCAAGACAAAGTAAAAAAATTCAAGTTTATTGAATGAAGTCTTTGAAATTCATTGACACATATTAAATCACGTAAAAATTGTTTCAAATACCTTGAGAGCTTTAAAAAATTTCGTAAAATCATGGAAATCCTCAGCAATCCTATAAAAATCTCCTGGTATCTTTTAAAATACCGTAAAGCCTTATAGGTTCTATAAAAATGTTCCTTATCTTTCGAAATTTTAGAAAATTCTTTACTACCACATGAAATTGTTTTTAAGTTCCTTAAAATCCTTCAAATAAAATTTTGTTAATCTCTTTAAAAAGCCTTGGAATCTTTTAACATATCCTAAAGTATTTCAAATTCTTTGAAATCTTTTGAAATATCTTGAAACCTTTGAAGCTCTTGAAATTTCCTTAGAATATTTCAAAATATACTAAAATATAAAAAAACCGTAAAAATGCAAAGCTCTTGAAAAAACCATCAAATTCTAAAAATACACTAAAATCATGAAAATCCTTTAAAATCGCTTTAATGTGCTTCACCTTATTAAAATCTATTGAAAATTCCTTGTAATCTTCTAAATACCCTAAAATATTTTTAATCCTTTGAAATCCCTTTGAAATGTTATAAAATCACTTCAAATCTTTATAATCCATTAAAATCCTATAAAATTCTTAAAAAACTTCTAATCCAGTAAAAATGATTAAAATACCTTTAGAGCTTAAAAACTCTTAAAAATCATTGAAATCATTAGAAATATGTTAAAAAATTCGTTAAAATCCTGCAAAAATCCCTAGGAATCTTTCAAAATGCCCTAAAATATTCTAAATTCTATAAAATTTATGAAATCTCTTGAGATTCTTTAAATCTCTTGAAAATTACTTGGAATCTTTTAAAATACGCTAAAATATTTAAAATATTTTAAAATCTTTTAAAATTCCGTGAATTTTTTTAAAACTCTTGAAAATTCCTTGGACATTTTAAAACTAACCTAAAATCTAACAAATTCTTTGAAACCGATGAAAATCCCATCAAAGTATTGAAAAATATTAAAAATTCCTGAAAATATTTTGAAATACCTTACTTACTTACAATTTTTTGAAGTCGCTTAACATTTTTTAAAGCTTTTGAAAATCGTTTGGAACTTTAAAAAATACCCTAAAATTTTGAAAATAATTCGAAAACCATTCAAATTATATTTAAACCCCTTTGACACCCCTTGCAACTTTTACAAATAACCTGCAATCTTTAAATCCTCTGAACTCCATTTAAATGATTAAAATCTATTACAAATATCTTGGAATCAATAACCCTACAACTATGTAAAATTCTTGAAAATTGTTTAAAACTCTTGAAAATTTTTTAAAGCTTTTGAAAGTTCCTTGGTATCTTTTAAGAGAACCTTAAAATATTTCAAATCTTTTGAAATCCTTCGGAACTTTTGAAGATCTTCCAAATTTCTTGGAATTTTTAAAATTACTCTGAAATCTTTAAATCCTTTGAAATCCGTTCAAATTATTAAAATTTATCAAACATTTGTTGGAATCAATAAAAAATCCTAAAATATCTAAAAATAGCTCAAGAAAATTTAAAAATAGGTATAGACCTGAACCCAATAGTGGTTAACCCATGGATTAATTTATTTAAAGGTAAGTTCTTATGGAAATTCCCTGACTTTTCTATTTTTTTTTAATCTATGACTTTTCCCTGATTCAGGGTGGCCGTTTTATTCAAAGAAAAAAATTCCCGGTCATTTCACGCTTTTTTCCCGGTTCGCAAACATTTTTCATGATCAATGAAATTTAAAAAATCGAACTCTATTCTGAACATTTTTCCATTTAAAGCAATAAACAACAAATAAAATTTACACGTATGAAATGGAAGGTACTGACACTTTTCAATCGAAATTTTTTTAATTGAAATGCAGATAAACTGCAAAATCTAGAACTTTTATAAATTATTGAGTTCAAAGATTCAGATTAAATTCCAAAAATATAAATCCACGTTAACATTTTCAATACTCTAAATTAAAGAATCAAGCAATGAACTTTAAAAATGTTCAAAATTATAATTTTATAAAGTAATAATTTCCAAAATGATCAAAACAGAACCTAGAAGATTTGAAGGATTTCTTTTAATTTGCAGGATTTTCCAAAAGTTGTAGGAAAAATTCGGTTAATTTTAAAATGTATTTAGACGCTCTAAACAAAAATGTTAACACACTTCTTTCAATTACTTGAGGACATTTCAAGTTTTTAATTAATTTTGAATCTTTTCAAGACTATGAAATATCTCTTGAAATTACTCAAATTTTGTTTTCAAATAATAAGTGTTCAATTGCTATTTATACGTCAAGATTTAACAATTTCACTTACAAATTACACATTTTTTAAACAGAACGATTCAAATTGTAACGTTAAAAGTTGAAAAGCTTTTCGAAATTCTTAACCTTTTACATATATTTGTGTTCAATTTACTCGTCTTAAAGGAACAGTGAAATTTTTAATTGCTGAGAAAAGTAATAAAAATAATATATTAATAAATTTATTTATTAAATTTAATATAAAAAATAATATGATGGAAGACGTAAAACTTTGAATTAAAAATATTTTATTGATAAATCATTAAAATTGTTATTTAAAAATAAAATTATCTGAATAAATTATATTATATTAATCTCAATTCATATTAAGACTTTCGAATTCAAACAGTTATAATCTGGAAATCCTCAAAATTTGAACAGATGTAGAATTGCATTGTCAAATCAATTATTGGGCAAATTTTTCTTCTGAAAATACGTAAATTTCCCGGTCAAGGAATAAATTCACTGTCATTTCCCGGCTTTTCCCGGTCTCATAAAATTCCCGGTCATTTCCCGGTTCTCCCGATACAGCGGCCACCCTGCTTATTTCCAGATTTTCCCTGATCTGCGACCACCTTGTTAAATTTCTCACTTTCTAAAGCGACTAATTTTAAAGAAAAAAGACTTACCACCATCGAATGCAATCACTTCCACATGGTAAGTATTTCTTTCATCGTAGTCCAGTTTTCGAGATACGGTAACTATCCCAGTTGTCTCGTTAATTGCAAAGTCATCGAATGCTCCTTTCTGAATTCTGTAAGTCAGTTCCGCATTAACGCCCCTGTCGGCATCAGTAGCCAATATTTCTTCGACGATCGCCCCTTTGATAGAACAAAAAAGGTCTTTTATATAAAATACTCTTAAATTTGGTCAAAGTTGTTTTAACTTTCTGAATGATAACTATAAAAATATTGTGAAAAAAACATAACTCAGGGTGTCTACACAAATCCTGGAAGAAAATTTCCTGACAATTCTAGGGTTTTTTTTTTCAGGTATCTCAAGTTTTTTCAGATATAATTTTTCACAGTATGGAGCCATTTAAATATTTCGCATTATTTAAAATAATGAACTCGGAATATGCGTACAGTTTTTTTAGTTTGTTATAAAGTTTTTTCAGTTTCTAAATACATTGGATTTTGAACAAGAAAATATCATTTTTCAACCACAAAAGGATTATTTAAATTTTTAGTTAAAATAATTAATTTTCTGCAAAAAAAAGTTACAAACAAAGTGATGAATTTTCAATTAAAATGACGACTCTTCAATTGCAATACATAAATTTTAAGCCAAAAATATGTATTTTTAACAAAAGATTTTAATTTTTTAAGAAATAGTTTTGTTTACAATCAAAAAGATGAATTTTCAAATAAAATGATAAAGAGTTAACTGGAATACTTGAATATTCAACGAAAAAGATAAATTTTCCAACAAGAAAATTAATTTTCTACCAAAACATACCGTTTTTCAATAAAATACATGAATTTCCGTTGAAATATATATTAGAATTTTGATCTAAAAAAGACGAATTTTCAACTAAAAGATATGAATTGTCAAACAAAAATTGAATAGTTACATTTTCAAATAAAAAAATTAATGTTCAACTGAAGAAATGAATTTTAAAATAAAATGCTAGAATATTCAATGGATATGGTTCCATTTTCAGTTGAAAAACAATAATTTAAAAAAAATTTCATTTAAAAGTTACATTTTCAAACAAAATTATAAATTTTCAACTGAAATAGTGGAAATTTCAAAAACGAAAAATTTCTAAATAAAATAATGAATGTTTAACTGGAATATTTAAATGTCAAACGTAAAAGTTGAATTTTTGAACAAGAAGATAAATTTTGAACCAAAAATTAAATAGATACATTTTCAGATAAGGAAAAAATATTTTCAACCAAACTGATGAATTTTTAACTAAAATGGTCAATCTATAATTGGAGTAGTTGGAATTTAAACCAAAAAGATTAATTTTAATCTAAAATGATGAATCTTTAAATGGAATAATGAATTTTTTAACCTAAAATATGAATTTTTAACCAAGAATATTAATTTCTAACAAAACATAGGAATTTACAACAAAATACTCGAATTTTCAACTAAAAAAGAGATAAATTATCCACCAAAAATTGAATAGTAAAATTTTCAGTTAAAAAACTAATTAATAGATTCATTTTAAACCAAAAACATTAATTTTCAACCAAAAAGATGAATAATTTCTACTAAAGAAGACGAATTTCAAACAAATTATGTACAAGAATGTTCAACTAAAAAGGATAAATTGTCAACCAAAAATTCAATAGTAAGATTTTCGGTTAAAAAAACTAATGTTCAAATAAAGAGATGAATTTTCAATTAAAATGGAGGAATATTCAATTGGAAGAGTTATTTTCATTTTCAGTTAAAAAAAATTCAGTTGAAAAAAAACAGTTTAATTTTCAACCGAAAAGATGAATTTTCAATTAAAATTATAAACCTTCACCCCAAAAAGATGTATTTTTATTAAACGAGTTTAACTTTAACCGAGTAATTAAATTTTTATTCCAAAAAAGATTAATTCTGAGCGAAAAATGTAGTAGTTGATATTTCACCCCAAAAAGATTTTAAAAAGTTAAATACAGTGATATAAAGCTACTTTTACAAATATAGAATGATTTTTATACAATTTTATACTGCAATTTAAATTTAATTCACACAAAAAATTAAACACTCTCGTACAAAAATTCCCATCTTTAAACAAAATTGCCAGGTTTTTTCAGGTATGTAAAAATTCCAGGATGGCCGTTTTATTCGCATACAAAAATTTCTGGTCATTTCCCGGTTTGCAAAATTTTTTCAGTAACTGAAATTAAAAAATGTCAACTCTCAAGCTGAAAATTTTTGAATCTAAAGTAATTAAAGCTGAGCTTCCAATCATTTTCAGCAACTTTAAGCTGGAAATATTAAAAATTGAACGATTAAATTTTTGTTATAAACAGAACGCTTATTAAAAAATTGTTTAATTATTTTCATTTTGAATAGTTTAAAAATCCTCAGAAAGCTTCAAAATTTAATTTCAAAATATTAAAACAACTACATGTTGTTTTACATTTATTCAAATTTTCAATTATTTTGCAAATTTTTTTCGAACTTCTAAACATCTTTTATAATGATTCGAATTCTTCAAACATTTTTGTTAATCATGTAAAATTAAAAACATTTTCGACAATTTGAGAAATCTGTTTAAATATTCTCAAATATTCTCTTAGAATTATTTTTTCAAAATAAAAAGTCATTTTAAATTTTCCTGGGAATCTTAAGAAAAATTTTGATTCTTTTGAAGACTTTCATAATTCTAAACAAGCTACTAGATTTTTTGTCCGAAATTTGCAAAAATCTATATTTTGTTTTAAATTAGGCCGTTGGCTATTTACACGAAAATTTGAGTACGAATTGTCGGATTTTGTCAGAACTTCGTTTTAATTACATGAAATCATTTCAATTTTTTAATTAAGTTTGCATCTTTTCAGACTTTAACTTGGTCGATTTTTTTCTACGAAATAACAATTAAACATGTCTAAATAATCAGTAATTGCTATTTTTCTTAATTACAATTTTTTAAATTTTAGACACAAAAAATATTTTAAATTTGATAAAAGCTTTTAATTATGAATATATTATTTCGAAGTTATTTTAAAATTGAAAATAGTTTATAAAGTTTCAATTGGGCGTTTACATTTGTTTAAATATACTAAGACTTTCCAAATTCCAATTGAAACAATTTAATTTTTAACGTAAAAATCTGGAAATTCTTAAATTTCGAACTGACTGAATCGTCTCGTAAAATCAATTATTATTCACTTATTAATTCTTCATTTATATTTCAATTTCAAAAATCATTATAATTTATATTCAAATTTTATTAACTAAAAAGGTTTTTTATCCAAAATTGTCGATTTCAAATGCCACTAATTTTTTAATTTTTTAGGACTTTAAAACTGTATTTTGAAATTTTTTGAATGCAAAATTTATAATATAACTGATGTCATTTTTAATTTACATAATGTTAACAATGGTTTTTGCAATTGAATTTTTTCTGACCGTTACTTCTTTTCAATTTTTGAAAAATGATTGCATTTTAATAAATGTAGGCTTATTTTTCCCGGGAAAAACTTCTTTACAACTCTACCGTTTCCAATTTTTAAAATAACTAAATAATTTTAATATTTAATTTGGTTTAAAAATTTTTTCTTACAAAAAAATTGTTGAATGTTTTCGTGGAAAAAATTAGCCATCATTTATTAAAAGGCAAACATTTTTCAAAATTTTATAAGAAACTGATTATTTTTAAAAACTGTAGAAATCAAACTTGGGGAGAATTCTTTTTCTAAAAATTTGTGAAATTCCCGGTAAAAAAATAAATCCCCTGTCATTTCCTGGTCAGTCTGAAATTCCAGCGGCCAATCTGAAATTCCCTCAAAATTCCAAGTTTTCCAGATACGGTAGACACCCTGCAACTTAAAGATAAATTTAATACCTGGCATGGATAATTCGGGAATATTGGCGGTGTAAAGATCATGAGGAAAGACAGGAATGTTGTTGTTAACGTCGCGGACGGTAATGTTTACGGTTGCATTGTCGGTGAAAGCTCCGTCGCTAGCCTGAACTGTAAGGGCAATCCAGTCCTGACTAGAATTCGTGACAGCAACGGAACCTTTCTTAGTGATAGAAATTACGCCAGTGTCCGGGTCGATGTTGAAGAGACCCTTCTCGTTACCGTCAACGAGAGAATAGGAAATTTTCGATGTCTTGTCCTTGTCCCTTGCCTGAACTTTCAATTCAGGCTCGAATTTCTCAGCTCCCTCGTCAACGACTGCTCGATATTTCGCCTGTTGGAAAAGCGGAGGACTGTCGTTTGCATCAGAGAGGCCAATTCTCAAAGAAACACTTGTTGTTTGACCTTTACCATCGTCATCAGTCGCCTAGAAGAATACGAAGCAAATTACAATGCTTCAATGACTTCAGGATAAAGATACAAATGAGGAAACTTTGAAACTTGAATCCTACTTTGTAATTTAGGAAGTACTCTGATTGTTCCTCGTAATCAAGACAAGGTGATGTTCCTGGAGTTGGACAGGGAGCAACTGTGATGCTCCCGGTCTTTTTATCAACGGCAAAATGCTCAGCGCCTTGGCCAATCAATTGGTAAATAATACCGGCGACTCCAAATCTGTAAGATACCAATTCTAAGCTACAATTTGAATGGAATAAATTTGCAAGATCAGTGCCAATTTGGGTCTCCATGCAGTGATTTTTGACTCAGCTCTCCCTCTTTTAACAATTTCTGACATGTCTGGGACCCCTCTTGTATTTTTAAATACGAAATATAAATAGAATTTTATATAGGCGTCCATCGAACAATGAATAATGAGTTAAAACTATTTGATACTAGTATGAGAATACTTTTAATTTAATTCTTTAGACATTTTTTCTCATCTGAGAACACTCAAGAGAGAATTCTTATTTTTTTCCTCTTTTGAAGAAATTTTCACTTTTCTCGATTTTCCTCTGAATGAATAGAATCCAATCACAAAATCCAACTATTTGTGGTTGAAAGGTAATTTTTTCTTGTTGAAAAGTCTAGCATTATATTCTGGGTTCGGAATTCATCTGGGTTGATTAAAAAATTCGATTATTCGGTTAAAAATTTAATTATTTTATTGAAAATGCAACTCATTTCTTGTCGATTCGTTTAAGTTAAAAATTCATGTGTTTTGTTATCAATTTATCTTTTTTGTAAAAACAAGTGTTTTATTGGTTAAAAAATAAACTTTATGGTAAAAATTGAACTATGCTGTTGAAAATGATTATTATTTTTAAATTAATTTTCTTTCCTGAAAATGTAAATATTTCAAGTTTGGTTGAAAATTGACATTTTAAATTTGAAATTCAAATTTTCCAGCTGAAAATTCATATTTTTTGTTGAAAGTTAGACGTTCTTGTTTAAAAATTAAGTTTTTCGTTGAAAATTAATATTTTTAGTATGAGAATTCAACCTTTTTGTTGAAAAATAACAAATATTTTTGTTGAAACGTCATATTTTTAGATTAAAAAATGAACTTAATTTTTTAAACGTGTTGTATATTCATAATCTTTTCTTGAAAATTTAACTATTTTGTTTTAAAATCATTTTTTTTTAAATATGTCTTTTTCGTTTGATAAAGGTCATATTTTTTGTTCAAAAATTCAAATATTTTGTTGAAATGTGTGGTATTTGGTTTGAACATTCATATCTTTTGGTAACAAAATTGCTGTGGAGGGTTCAGCTAATTTGTTGAAAATTCGTCTGATTTGTTTGAAAATTTAACTTGTTTGGCTGCAGATTCATAATTTTAGTTGAAAATTCATCTCTTTTCTTGAAAATTTAACTATTTGGTTTCAAATTCATTTTTTATATAAAGTTCAACTATTTGGTTCAAAATAATCTTTTTTGTTGGACAATTATGTCTTTTGTCGAAAATTTGTCCTTTTTCGTTTGAAAATGTTAGAAAATTCAACTATTTGGTTCAAAATTAACTTTTTTTGTCGAAATTTTATATTTTCGGTATGAAAATTCAATCCTTTCATTGAAACATAGGAGAAAATTGTGTAGAAAAGTGTTGTATTTGATTTGAAAATTCAATTCTTTTGTCCAAAATTTACCTTTTTGGTTTAAATGTGGTAAGGAATTTGACTATTTGGTTGAAAATGGACTTGTCCCTGTAAAATTAATATTTTCAATATAAAACTTGAATAATTTGGTTGAAAATTCAGTATTTTCTTAAAAAATTAATTATTTGGTAGAAAGTCTAACTATTTTTGCTTGAAAGTAATTTTTTTGTTAGATATCTTATTAGCTTTTTTCCAAATTTTTTTTGTCGAAATCGGTGAAGATTTGTGGGCTGTACGTTATTCTGAACCAAACTAATCATTTTTCTTCCCATTGTGCGGCCCAATGTGAAAAAAACTCATTTTTGATTTTTCATAATTTTTGTATGCTGCCAAAATTTGAATTTTCGATTTTTCAAGAAAATTCAAAAAGTTGTTAGAATAATCTTGTTTTTTGGAATGTTGTGAAAGCTATAACCCTGTTAAATTTCGCTTTTATAAAAAAAAGTAATTAGTATAAATTGTTTCTCTGTTCGAATACTATGAATATCCGTGGAGCAAATTTTTGATTTTTCAAAAAAAGTGGTCTCAAATATTCAAAATGTGCTCACTTTTTAAATTTTTATCCAAAATCGCTGTCTAACGAACTTGACCTTTATTTTAGGATAGTAAAAGAATTTACCAAAGGCAAAATCCAATCAGTCAATTCTTTCGAAAGTTATCGTGCTAACAAAAAAAAACATCCACGGACGGACAAGACACATTCGTAAAAACCTTTTTTTCGGATTCAGGGGGTCTCAAAACATAGACATTTGACAAAAACTGGAGGTGGGGGGGGGGTCAAATTTTACACAAATCTAATACCTTCTCTGATGAGAATGTAAAAATAGACAAATTGACTTCAATCTAGACTCATTTTACCCAGAATTTTGAGAGAAATCAATCCTTTAAGGAGACCATTTTTTAGTTCTGGCATCATCAAAATTAAGAGAACTTAATCATTACTCGAATAAGAAATGTGCTGTATAAAGGTCGAGCATATTCCGAACACGTGATCTCTTTAGAATACTAAAGATATTAATCGAATAATTTCAAATTTCATATCTATTATAAGTAACCCAAAAGGAAACTTTTCACTGCTCAGGCATTTTCAATTTATAAATTCTCTTTTTCGATCCACCCTACTGTGCATGAATATAAGAAATGAAATCTTACCGGCCACTGTCACGATCTTTGGCAGTAATTGTCGCAATTGAGCTCCCCGGGGCTGCAGTTTCGGACACAACAGCCGTGTAAGTTGGACTTGCAAATGAAGGAGAATTGTCATTAGCATCGACGATCCCGACAGTTACGGTGGCAGTCGATGATAGCTTCGGATTTGTATGTAGTTCCTCTGCAATCACCTGCGAATGAAGCAAATGTTGTGATTCCAATTGAAGAGAGTATAAGAAAATTAGTGAATGTGTACGGCACGAATCAAGAGGACAAACAAAAAGTTTATTTAAGATCTCTTTTTCTCGCAGAGACGGACCATGAGAGGAGTTTAGCCAGAGGCGAAAACCGAGATGTAATTGCATTACAAGTTGCTCACCAGAATGATAAACTTCCTCTGGTTGGGATTCTCGTAGTCTAGGGAGCCGTTGGTCACACGTATATTGACCGAAGTACTTCCGGTCGCCTGGGCCGGCTCAATGGCGAACGCACCAGTTATATCTTCTAATCGCAGAGAGAACGCGGAATTTGAACCCTGGAAAAAAAAAGAATTGGAAAGGATTTTTTTAATTTTTGTAAAGCAGATGTGGCCACCAGCTCAAAATGCTCTCAAAACAGGGGAAATAAGGTGATTTTTCAAGAAAATACCAGATTTAAAAGATTTCTATTTGAAATATATCACATTTTCATCAAAAAAAGATTACTTTTCATTCCATGAAGACGAATTTTCTACAAGGGTTTGAGTTTTTAGCTAAAAAGTCGAGTGTTTTTAAGATTGTTAATTTTTAAACCCGAAAAAATGTATTTTCAACAAAAAAGTTAAATTTAAACCAAGGAAGATGAGTTTTTAACCAAATAGTTGAGTGTCCAATATTAAATTTTAATTTTTAAAATTTTAATAATATATTATAAAATATAATAGTATATTATTAATTGAAAACCAAACAATTGCATTTAGAACCTACGAAGACGAATTTTTAACAAAATTATCCAATTTTCAAACAAAAAAGATTAAACTTCAAACAAAAACAGTTGCATTGTCAAATAAGTAGTGAATTTCCAAGTCGAATCTTGCAGAACACAGTTAAAATTTCAACCAGAAATATTAAATTTTCAATAAAAAAATTTGTTTAATTCAAGAAAGATAAATTTGTATTCAAGAAATATGACACTGTCTACCAAAACATAAACTTTCAACAAAATAGTTAAATTTGTAGCCAAAGAGATGAGTTTTTCAAGAAAAAATAATTTTTAACAAAAGAGTTAATTTTCCAACCAAAAAAGAGGAAGTTTGAACCAAATATTAAAATTAACAAACAAAAAGATAAATTTTTAAGTAAAAAGTCGAATTTTAAACCTTCGAAAATGAATCTTTAACCAAGTTGTCCAATTTCCAAACAAAAAAGATTAAACTTCAACCAAGAACAGTTACATTTTTAATCAAATAGTGGAATTTCAAAGTTAATTTTTTTAGAACACAGTTGAAATTTCAACCCGAAATGTTACATTTTCAATAAAAAAGTTCATTTTCGACCAAGAAATATGACTTTTCCATCTAAGCAGAAACAAAACCAAATAGTTGAGTTTCCTAGCGAAAAAGTCGAAAATTTTAGAAAATAGTTGACTTTGACAAACCAAAAAGATGAATTTTCAACAATAAAGTTATTTTTCATTCAACAAAGATGAATTTTTAACCAAAAAGGTAATTTTCAGTTGAAAAATGTAATTTTTAACATAATTGTTGCATTTACAACCGAATAGTTGAACTTTTAAGAAAAATAGATGCATTTTCAATAAATAGGTTGATAATTTTAGTAGTGGTTTAGTAGTGGTTTAGTAGTAGAATTTTCAAAAAAATAGTGAAATGAAATTTTTAAAAATAGTATAATTTTCAATACGAAAAAAGGAATTCTGAAACAAGAATAATAATATTGGACTTTCAAAATAAGAATAACTAGGTTTAAATAAAAAAAATATAAAATTTAAGGAAAGTAGGTACTTGAATTTTTAACCCAAAGCGATGAATTCTGCACAATTTCGTTAAAAATTGAATATTCAGTTGAAATTTCAACTGTTTTCATGAAGATTTGACTTTTTGGACAGAAATGAATTCTTTTGGATTAAATATTCTAACTTTTGGAAGAAAAGTAATCTTTTTTGGTTGGAAATTAATTTTTCTTGGACGAAGGTTCATTGCCTTCTATAATATTTGACCACTATTTTGTACAAAAATTCAACTTTTTTGTGAAAAACGCGTCTCTTTTGCTTAAAAATTAAACTATGTGGTTGTAAATGCAACTGTTTTGTTCAAAATCAATTCTTCTTTGCTGAAAATTCAACTATTGGGTTCAAAATTAACTTGTTTTTTGAAATCTTTTAGGGTTAAACATTCATATTTCTGGCTGAGAAATCCACTACTTCGTTGAAAGTTTGAACTATTTTGTTAAAATTTAAACTACTTTGCTCAAAATTTATCTCTTTGATAGAAAATTGACCTTTTTTATTAGGAATCCGTCTTTTGGTAGAAAAGTCATGATCGAGTCAACTTTGTTGTTGTGAACTTTGCTTGGAAATTCAACTTTTTGGTTGAAAATGAAACTACTTTTTGGTTGAAACTTAATCTTTTTTGTTTGAAAATACGGTAATTTGTTTGTGGATTCGTATTATTGGGTTAAAATTTAAATATTTAGTTAAAAATTCAACTTATTTGTTATAAATGCGTCTCTTTTGCTCGAAAGTTCAACGAATTAGTTGTAAATGTAACTGTTTGTTCGAAGATTAGTTTTTCATTTGGAAATTAATCTTTTCGACTTTTTAGCAAGAAATTACAACTTTTTGTGGAAAATTCTTCTTTTTGGATTTAAAATTAAAATTTCATTTAAAAAATGTATTCTTCCGTTTTTTTAAAATCACCCCATTTCGCATATTATACCTTGAAGTTTTAAGATGTTTAATTTTTTTTAATTGATACATAATAAAGCAATTAGTATTTAATAATTATGATTATAAACCAAAAAGATTTGAATTTTATTGAATAAATATGTCAGGATCCTTGACAGTCATGTTAAACCAAATAGTTAAATTTTAAACCAAAAAGATGATATTTCAATAATAAGAGGAGTTTCCTAGCTTAAAAGTTGAATGTATTAGAAAATATTCATTTCCATACACGAAAAAATAAATTTTCGATAAAGAAGTTGATTTTCAACCAAGAGAGATTAATTTTCAGCGAAATAGTCGAATTTGTCCATATAAAAATTAATTTTAAACCAAAATGTTGCTTTAACAACCTACAAAGACGAATCTACAACCAAATTATCGAATTTTCAAACAAAAAAGATTAAACTTTAACCAAAAACAGTTACATGCTCAAGAAAATAGTGGAATTTCCAAGTCAAAAGTCGCATTTTTTAGAACCCAGTTGAAATTTCTACCAAAACACGAATTTTCAACAAATTAGTTAGAATTTGTAGCTAAAATTCAAATTTTTTAGATTAAAAATTTTAGAAACCTGGTACCTAGATTATTTTTATTTAAAATATGTATTCCCCCATTTTGTTGTAAATTACCCTATTTCATCTGCTTTAAAAGCATTTTGAGCTGTGAATTCTGAAATAATGTTTATAATAATTTAAATTGCATATTTTACCTTGGAGTCATAAGATGTTTAATTGTTTTTTTAAATTTATATATAATAAAGCAATCAGTATTTAATAATTATGATTATAAACGAAAAAGATTTGAATTTTATTGAATAAAGATGTCAGGATCCTTGACAGTTATGTTAAACCAAATAGTTAAATTTTCAACCAAAAAGATGAATTTTCAATGAAGAGAAGAGTTTTCGAGCTAAAAATACGAATGTGTTAGAAAATAGTTGATTTTCAAAAACAACAAAATAAATTTTCAAGATAAAAGTTGATTTTCAACCAAGAGAGATTAGTTTTCAGCCAAATAGAAGAATTTCCAATAAAGAAATTATTTTTATACCAAAAAGTTGCATTAACAAACCTGTAAAGACGAATCTTCAAACAAATTATCGAATTTTCAAACAAGAAAAATTTAAATTTAAACTTCAACTTTCAATAAAAATGTAATTTTCAGCCAAGAAAAATTTTGTAGCTTAAATTCGAATTTTTTGGATTTTAAATTTTAGACTTTTTAAATCTTGTACCTAGATTATTATTATTTAAAACATGTATTTCCCCTTTCTTTTAAATTACCCTATTTCTTCTTCTTTGAGAGCGCTTGAAGCTGTATTAATTGTATTAATACTACATTTTGGCTTGAGGTACTAAGATGTTAATTATTTAAAAAAATTATATAATAAAGCAATTAGAAAAAAAACGAAAAAGATTTGAATTTGAAAGAATATAAAGTTGTTACCACGTCAGGATCCTTGACAGTCATGTCCAAATGTGGAAGCGGAGTTCCATCGGGGACATTTTCGGGAATTTCGATATTGTACTCCCGCTGATTGAAGGAAGGTGGCTCGTCATTGACGTCTTTGATAGTGACGGTGGCTTCCGCCGTTGAAACTGTCGATTCGTCGTTTCCTGGCATGCCACCGATTACCTCTCGTGCCTTCACCGTCAGCGTCAAAACTCCAGTCGAATCCTGTAAAGCCTCTCTATCCAGAGGTTTTGCTGTTCTCAGTTCACCAGTGGTAGAATCCAGGAGAAAGTAATCGAATGGATCTGTTGGGAATCAAATAAAATCGAATTTCAAACATATCTGACGCGTTAGGGTTCTAAGTACTAGCATTGGAACTAATGTCGGGGCCAAATCTCTAGGCCCCTCACTTCATTGACTTTTTCATCTGAAAGCTTACAAGTCTTCCAATTTCATCGATATGATCACTTTTGGCCTGAAAAATGTTTGTCAGTAGTTAGTATGGAAAAAATCCCCAAAAAACAGAATTTTTCGTCCTGCTTTATCAAGTGTCGACTTCCACCTGTTTACAAAAGAGAAAGTCGACGTCATACAAACGTATAATTTTATACATTATTTATTTTATAATTTTTTTGGTTGAGAATGCAACTTGTACTTATAATTCTCCTTATTTTATTGACAACTGAACTATTTTGTTAAAACGTATTTCTTTTTTATTTAAAATAAAACTATTTCGATGAAAATCAACTTTTTTCCTGAAAATTTATATTTTCGGTTTGAAAAATCCACTGTTTTGTTAAAAATTTATTTTTTGTCGTAGAATATGAATTTTCCTGGCAACAAATTCATTTCTTTAGATGAAGATTTAACTACTTTGTTGACATTTTTTTAGTTGAAAATTCATGTATTTTGTGGAAAATGTGTAATTTTGGTTAAAAATTCATTTCTCTGTTGAACGATTAACCATTCTGTTGAAAAATCATGGTTTTTTTTGTCACAAATTTTACATTTTGTCTAGATATTTAATTTGTTCCCATCAAAACGCAAATGTTTTGTAGAACATGCGTTTTCTTTTTAAATAGAAAATTCGTTTTTTTCAACATGAAATGTAACTATACTATTTTTGGCTACAAATTGATCTTTTTGGTTGAAAATTAATTTCTTTTCTTGAAGATTCAACTACATAGTTTGTTGAAAATTAATTTTCTTACTAAAAATGTAACTATTCTATTTCTGAGTGAAATTTTATCTTTTTAATTCAAAAAATCATGTAGTTTGTTGAAAAGTTGCCTTTTTTGTAGAAAATTCATCTTGTTGATTAAAAATTCATTATTTTTGTTAAAAATTCATCTCTTTGGCTGAGAGATTAACAATTTACTTGAAAATTAGTTTTTTCTGGTTAAAAATTAATTTTTAAACTGAAGATAACTATAGATAACCCCAACTGCTTTGTAGAAAATTAGGCTCTTTCGATACAAAATTCAACATTTTGGATCAAATTTGTTCCTCCTGTTCTTTTTTGTTCAAATTAATTTTTTAAATGTCCATTTATCACGTGTTTCGTTGAGAATTCGTCTTGCTTAGTAGAAAATTAATCTTCTTGCTTAAAACTTTATCTTTTTGGTTAAAAAAAAGAAATTTACCAAATCCAAATCCTCCTTCCAAATCTCCTTACGTAAATTGTAGACTAAAAGTTTTTAAAAGAAATTTAGGAACAATAATTTTTTGCCTTAACATTAAATGAAAAATTGGTCAGGGAAAAGTCATGGCATTTCGAAATTGGAATTTGTTAGCAATCCTGTTAATGATCGGAATACTTGAAAAATAGCTCAATTTTAAACTTTAGCCTTTAGACTTGAGAACCGCAGTTTCTTTTCAGAAAGGGATGATTAACTACTCGTTTTAAAAGC
The DNA here is from genome assembly GCF_010883055.1 of Belonocnema kinseyi. Lineage (NCBI taxonomy): Eukaryota > Metazoa > Arthropoda > Insecta > Hymenoptera > Cynipidae > Belonocnema > Belonocnema kinseyi. The sequence continues at coordinate 80,476,516 of NC_046659.1, read as the reverse complement.
TGCAATTTCGAGCTCTGACGGGAAAGAGAAAGGAATCACATTAGAAAACAGAAGAGATTCTGAAATGCTACTTACTGGTGACGAGCTCGTAAACGATCTTTCTCGGCATGCCTCTATCACCATCCCGAGCTTTTACCGTCATGACCAAAGTACCAATTGGATCATCTTCACGAACCACTCCCGTCAGTGAATCCAAAAACTCAGGTGGACTATTTTGTATGTCAGTTACTTTGATTTCAACTCCAGTAGTCCTATTGTTCGTTCCATCCTGGTTTTACGAAAACAATTCAAAATTCAATCACTTTTTCAACTAAAGATTAGGTGAAACCTTCCTACAGTGGATAATGAAGCCTATACTGGATAATCATTAATTAATAGCATATATATAATTAATTTTAATCTTAATTTATTTAGAAATATAGTATTTTAACCATTAATTTAATTAAATTAATTATTTTATATACATTAGTATTTTTAATTAATGATTGCCCACTGTGAGGAGGTTTCCCCTAGATATTTCATTACATTGCTCCTTCCTAAAATTTTTTAATCTAAGTGAAGTAGCGTCATCGAAGTTTTTGTATAAGTGCCTCGAACAAATTAATCGCCATGCAGAAAAAAATAGAATTTCAGAATATTTAAAATTCAGTGATTTCAATTTCAAAGTTTCAATAGTGTATAAGTGAAATTAGGAGGTCTTCTAATTTGAGTAGATTTAATTCTGAAGGTTTTAAAAGTAGACACTTAAAAAACACATAAAAATTGTATAATCTTAAGACAATAGGCTTTAGATTAAGTAAATAAAAATCGAAACCTTCAAAATATTAGACAATCTGGCAACCTTTAAATGAAAATAATTTTAAGGGCGATTTAAAAAAAAAGCTGACTACTTTAATCCTAGTTATTTTTCACTTTTCCTTTAAATAATATATTTTTTAAATTATTCCAACCTACAAATTTTAAATGAAAAATGGCTAAATAATATTTAAAACATTTTTTAAATATCTGAGATTCACATATATAACTTATATTGACTTGAAAAAGATGAAAATCAAAAGTAGAGTTTTTTATTGCTGTTGGAATATTAATCAAGAAAATAATGTATTTAATTTGAAGGATCAATCTAAGAATAAGCCAATGCAAAAATACATGTAATTGTAAAAATAAAAATATGTAGAAAAAAATTGAATGGTAATTTCCTACAATTTACATTGATAAAACTATAAAAAGTGGCTTTATGTGCGCCTTTTTCATCAATGACCACGATTGTTAATTAATCGATAAAATTTTAAATTGTAAAACTATGAATGTCTGAATTTGAATTTTTTTCAATGCCTAATTTATAAAGTTTTAACCGAAAATTATTCAATTTTGAACTTATTGCTGTTTGACCATAAGAATTTACATTTAAAATAGTTGGAATATTTGATGAATGTACATTTTTTAACAATATTGACAAAACTAGATTATTTTAAATTTAAGGTTTTTGACTGAAAAATTTGAAATTTTAAAATGTTATAATTTCACTTGAGTGGAGTGAGTGGAAGCTTCTAATGTGTCCCCTAAGGGTTTACATTTTTCTTACACCTTCTCTCTATTCCTTTACACACCCTCCACACACTTACTTGGTGGTGGAAGGGGGACCTACAGTTTAAGGTGGGTTTCGAACCACCAAGAGCAACACAGCCTTAAGTACTTAGAGAAAACCTTTTTCTCTAGAGGTACCGGTCCCACGGACTCTCCGGAGATGAACAACTCCCTTGCTAGGCTAGTGTTCACTGCATGGGCCACCGAGACTCTTCCAGAGTGCGAGGCGGGAATCGAACCCGCAAGCCGAAGGAGTGGGTCCAAAGCCTACGCTTTAGCCCCCACGACCATCGTCCCACTTTATAAATTCACTTCAAATTCAAATTTCCAACCTTAGAAGTTTTAAAGCATTAAGGCCTCGGACTCATTTGAGAAATTAAAAATAATGTCAATAGTAGCATAAATTTTGAGGAATAGTAGAAAAACAGTGCCATGTAATTTATTAAATATTACATTGAAGGCTTAACAATTTTTTTAATTGAATAAATCTCCCAAAACTTGCCTGAGATTCTTTCGAATGTTTCAAAATACCTATGAAATATTATAATTTCTTTTGAAATCATACTTATCCTTTAAATCTATAGAAATCTCTAGAAGTCGCTTGAAATTGCCTTCATTTATTTATTTTTTTTTTAATTTTCTGAAAATCTACGAAATTCTTTAAAATCCCTTGAAAATACAACATTTCGCTCAATTTCTTAAAAAAATTTTAAACATCCTACACTAATTACAATCCCATGAAATCTTTTAAAATACTCTAGAAGCTTTGAAATCCCTTCAAATATTCGAAATCTGTTGAAATCCATAGAAACTGATTAAAACCCTTGAAATATATAGAAATTCGTTATGATCTTATGGAATCTTTTAATTTTTTTCGAAGTTCTATAAATTCCTTAAATAGTTTGAAAATCTTTGAAATCGTCCAAAATCATTTGAAATTTAGTTGAAATTCCTCGGATCTTTTAAAATACACTATATTCTTTAAAAACGTTTGAAATTTTAAAATCTTTTAAAATTACTTTACAAATCTTTAAATCTTTCAAACCTTCTAAAGTCCCATATAATCTCATAAAATCCCCAGAAGTACCTCAAGATTTTATTAAATTTGATTTAATCTTTTAAAATATACTATATTCTTTAAAATCCTTTGAAATTTTTAAAATCCCTTGAATCGTGTGAAATCTCGTACAACTTGAAATCTTGAATATCTTTGAAAAGGACTTTAAAAATGTTTAAATCTTTGAAATCCTATAAGACCCTATAAAATCCCTAGAAACCCCTAGGAGTCAGTTAAAATTTATTACCACTTCATGTACTCCCTAAAATTGATTCCATTTCATGTACTTCCTAAAGTTCTCTAGAAAGTCTTTGAATTTCGTAAAATGTAATTACTTGTAATCATATAAAATAGCCTAAAATATTTCAAATCCCTTGAAATCCATTGAAATCTCGTGAATGATCTTGGAATTTTATTATCTTTTGAAATTTTTTAATTTAAAAAAATTTTGCATTTACTTGAAATCTTATGTAATCTTCAAAGTTTGAAGTATCCCTCACTTCTCCCATCCCCACTCTACTCATTTCCCCTACTTTCCCAACAATGATTTCTTCTAATTACCCCTAATTTACCGCCACTTATGTCCCCTCATTTCTCTCTATTCATTCCCCCCAATTACCCCTACTTTCTCTCCACTCACTTCTCATTTCCACTACTTTTCCTCCTGACATTTCCCCTCAATTATCCTCAGTTCTCCTACTTGTCAAGAAGTACGAAAAACGGACACTGACGAAACTGTAAGTGTTTCTGCACGAGACTACGAACCCATAAAAATAGTATGCTCCCTTTTTTCTAAATATTAGTAAAATAGTTTCATCGTAAATAAGAGTCAAAAAGAGTTAATAATGTTGTGAGTCCGAGGCTTGAGAATTTTAAATAGGATAGATTTTGCTACTCAAATGTTCACAGACAAAACATGAATTCACTCTCTATTACCGGATGGCGGGTGTTTCAGGAAATTAATTAAGTTGACAGTGATGTTGGCTAGACTCATAATTAGAGAGCTAAAGAAAATGTAGTGAGAAGAGAATGAAGTTGTTTTTCTGGGTAGCTAAATTGAGTCGAAGAAGCAAAGTTGTGATAGTAATTAGTGTCTCATAAGACAGTGTTTTATAATAAGAATTAATTAACTCTGCCATTCGTTTGCATATGCGCATCGCATCGCATCGTCTACATTGAAGAAATAGGAAGGAAGGAGCTAGGAAAAAGCTGAAACAAGCGACTAATTTATATCCATTTCCGAGTTCCACTCACGCTCGCCATGAGAAGCAGCTGGTAGAAAGGTCTCTCCTTGTAGTCAAGAGGCTGTCGCAGAACCAGAGAACCCACGTACGTGTTTTCGCTTTTCTCCACATCGTCTATTCCAAACTTCATGCAAGCATCGGGAAACTGAAACATATCAATATCCAATAATCTTTTATTCAATTTATTCCATTTATTCACCCCTTTTCTTTCATTTCCGAATCAAAGTTCAAATATAATTCAATTTCACTCCTCGTACTACGGATATTGTAGAAGAAGGCTCTTTCAGATAAATGAAGAAAAGTCAACGGATTATAAAATTATAACTTCTATTCAATGAAGTAAAGTTTTTTTTAGATTACTGGTCGTTGATCAGCAATAACTTCTATATTACACTCAACTCTCGATATAAGAACCCCCGGTTTACGAAATTCCTAGAACTGAGAGCCTTCGAATATTCGTGAAGAGAGAAACGGCGGTGCCTGGCTATTCCCCCGATTTAGGATCAAGGCGAAGGCAGGCCATGCCCAAAATCGGCCGTATATTGGCTGTCGAGCGTACTAAAAAACTCACGCAATTTTAGAATTAAAACATAAGACTAATATTATGACCCTAATTGCATTTTATAATATCTACTAGCAGAAATTTACCTGGCGTTGCCCTACATAAGAACTGAACCGACACGATAATATAGTAGTAGATATAGTAGATGATACTGTATTCAACATTAGGCTGATGTTGATCCCATATGAAAATTAGCTATTTTTTATTATCTTTTATTATTTTTGGAAATTTACAACCATTAGATATACAAATATATAGGGGTCATTCACAAAATACGTGATACATTTTACAGGTACTTCTGCCCCCTCCCCGCATGATACCTTTTCCATTGGTCTTAACATGGAGAATGATACTTCGGCAGACTAACAAATTTTTACACTTCCAGAACATTTTTCTTTTTTTCCCACACATTGAAAATATCAACCAAAAATAATTCAAATGTTTCAGCAAATTTTATATGTTAAGAGTTTCAAATTGAGCCATCCCCGAATCTTGTTCAAATTATAATGATTTTTATTGAAAATACCAATCATTTCCGACGAAAAACATGAAATTATTATATAACAAAAAATAGTTTAGAATTGTGAATCTCGTTTAAAATTGAATTATTTTGTTTAAAATAACCGATTTCCTGGGAAAACGTCAATATAACCAGAAACTGTTAAAAAGTTGCATATCTTGTTCAAACTATAATATTTTTTGGTCTGAATTGCTAATTTTTGACGTAAAACGCTAATGTCATCTAAAATTGGTAAAAAATTGTGGACCTTTCAAATCTAATGATTGTTGTTAAAAAATATAAATTTTCGTTGAAAAAAAATCAAATTTCTTAAGCAAAAAAATATGACTCTTAACATTCGTTAATTGTGTCATTAATTCCAGAAAATACTAACTTTTCATGATTGTGTGGGAAAAAATTATACAAATACCAATTGTTTAAGCAACTGCAAACTATGTTAAGCAAAGAATAATATCTTTAAGAAATTACTAAAATATTAATTTACAAATATTTAATAAGAAATACTTCCTTTTTAGATTTTTTCCATAACCGAGCTTTTCTCATTTAAGACCCTATATTAATTTCAAAAGTCCAGAAGCACGGGTTAGTGTTGATTTTGATCTCTATCCAACAGTATTGGAGAAAAATGAAAAAGAGAATTCGATCCATTTTTGTAGGGTTTCATAAGCTCAGGACAGAAACCCTTATAGTTTTGGTCAGGTGTCCGCTTGTCTGTCCATCCGTTCGTCTATCGTACTTTTTTCCAAGAAGGAGAAGTGAGGGGGAAGTATAGTAGGGGGTGTAGGGGAATGAGGGGAAGGAATGTAGGCGTGATGACGGGAGAAA
>NC_046659.1:80467162-80470621 GCF_010883055.1 Belonocnema kinseyi | reverse complement strand
AGGAGGATGAATGGTGAAGTTTGGGGAGGGGGTATGGGGAGGGGAAGTATGGGGATATTGGGGAAGCACGGAAATGTAAGCAAAGTAGAGGAGAGAAGGTATGGGAGGGAAACCCGTTTTTGTAGGAACGAGGCGCCTACTTTGCCTAATTTTTTTTGAATTTCTTATTAATTTTTCTTTAAAACGGTTTGTTATATAAAAAAATCGAAACATCAGAAAAGGTGTAATTTTTCGAGATCTACAATTTTTGTCTGTAAAATGAGAAAAACTGACTTTTTACGCTTATGGCCGTTGCGCTTGACTCTTCTATGTGGTATCATCTTTCACTGGGGGTTTTTTTTTTTTAGAAATTCAAAGACGAGGTTGATAGTATTCTTAAATGTAATACATTATGCATCACATTCACTCGCACTTCCTCGTTTTATTGTCAAGCAAGAGACAGTAAAGCTTAGTGCTTTAAAGTCAGGCCCGACATTTATTTAAAAGGGTTTCCAGTTTTATTGCTCGTATAACCTCCTGGTAAATTCATCAAGCGGATATGATGTCCACATATAATAGCTGTACACATCCTTCCACTCTTTCAGGAAAGGCTCGGAGCCAAGAATATATGCTTTATATAGTACTCGAATTATTGTTGTTCTTCAAGTAATATATTATTACTGATTATGACCGGAGTAAGACTCCGACTTTATTACTGGTTTGGCTCAGGAAAATTCAGCAAATGTATTAGAGTGTAACAAAAACTTTAAGGAAATAAGCAGGTTTAAAAAATAATTGCCTTTGACATTAAAACTTAATTTTGAGAGAAAATTTGCTATTATTTTTAAGTGTTACCTTCTCAGATTGCACATTTTTAAGAGAAAAACTAGTTATTTCGATTTTAGTAAATGATTTTCTTTAAATTTACAAAATTCTTAAAAAATATTTGAATAGTTTTGAAAACCTGAAAATCTTGTACGAACGACTATACAATATTTTAAGCTTGATTCAAAAACTCTAAGCTTGAAGGTATATCAAATTAAAAAGATTGAGATTTCTTATTTTAAAATTAGTACAAAATTGAAATGCAAAAGCTTCTTATTTGTAACATTTTTTATCTTTCTGAATATGAGTTTAAAATCTTACAGAATCATTAATGTAAAAACTACGTTTACAAATTTTAAATACAGAGTACGCTTCATTTAAAAATTTCAACTCTTAAAACTTTAATTGAATTGGTTACTGAGTTACCTTTTTAAATGAAATTGAGAAGGTCTTAATAGTGCTTTCAATTAAATCATGCATAAGATTTTTAGAAAGTTTTTTTTATTATATTATAATATTATTATATTTCGATATTTCAAGATTTAAAACAATGATTAAAAGGCGTTTAAATATCAAATATTTGAAGAGTATGGAAACAGAATTTTTTTTAGATTCTCAAGCATTGAAAAAATTAAAGCTACAAAGTTTTGAAGATCAAAAGTTAACTAGGTTATTTGAAAAGTTCAAATCTGAAGAGTTTTCAATTTCTGTATAAGATGAACGTTCCAGTAATCATGATGCCAATTATATCGCTTTTCATTTAATTTTAATTAATTGACATTCCATTTGATAACCGGACATTCCAGAAATAAATTAGTTTTACCATTAAATGTTACTTTTAAAATATTTTTTTGCAATGTATTCAAAATATTAAATAAGATTCTTAATGGTTCCTAGTTTAAAATTAATGATTAAAGATATACGTTTATAAAAGGTCATTTTCAGTTAATGCTGCTATTTCTTTAATTTTAGTTATAAAATATTTTTGAACTTCTTATTTAATCGATTTTAAATTCATTTATCACTTATTTTTAAAGCTTCGGATATTACATTTTCGTTTTTTTTTGCACCATGAAAAATACTGTTAAAAAAAATTAAAAACCCCTCTCAATTAATAAGATTTCGAATTTTAAAACGAACAAAGTTGATATTAAAAAATAGAAACGAAAATATCAAAATAGTACTTCTATCAATTAAGTTTAGAATTTACATAATAGAATCTTTTAGAAATTAAAATAAAACTATTTTAACAAAATAACACTTCTAATTGTCAACATATTCAGGAAATTATTTCGAGGTAAAAGAAGTTCAGAACGTTCAAATGAACGAAATATTTTTTCCTAGTTTTATTTTATCAAAAAATATTGTCCCTACTACAATTAAAATAATGCATTCGAAGTTTATTTTGTGATCTGTTTTTTGCAATATAAATTGAATAAATATTTTAGCGCTATTTCTAGTTTAAAAATCCAGCAATGAAGATTTCGTTCATTTGAACGTTCAGAACTACAGGTACTTATTATTTCGAACATTATTCCTCATTAGGTATTCAGGACCCTCCTACTGGCACAGGGTCAGCGGCAGTAATCTGGCGATCCCTAAGCTGCGATCAAGTACATTGTAACTTGAATTTGTGCACAATTTTGGTTATGGCCTTGTACATAAAACCCTCAATAACGATTTTTGTTGGATTTGGAGGTATGACGTAACCTGAGCAACTAACGCGATGAGAGACCCTTCCGTTGTTTATCAGACTTGACTGAACTCTTAGGTTTAGCTAATTCCGTAACTTTTTAGCCAAATCCCTCATTTTCTTAATTACCTTCTTTCGACATATATATCCCAAATAAAAATGTTTTTGTTCTGAATTTACGTAATCAAATTTTAATTTCTTTCATAAATTTTGATCTTTGCAAGTTTAAAACTGTACATTTTTTCATGTTACGTAATAATGTTTAAAATACCCTTATTTGTCGAATCTTCCAAAAAAATTTGAGATACCTTTTTTTAAAAAGGTGAACTTACTTGTGGTTGGGGAATACAAGTCAGCTCGATATTTTCTCCGATCAAATCCGGATCAGTGACTCTGATAGCAGGCAAAATTGTCGTGTTAACTGGAGTGTCTTCGGCTGCAACTGCCTCGTAAGGAGTACCCTCGAATTGCGGAGGATTATCATTCTCGTCCAGGACGATTACGTATGCGTCCACTCCCACAATGTTTGGTTGTTGTCCTGCCGGAACTTGATCCTCCAACGTTACCCGGAACCGAATCGTGTCATTTTCCTGAAATCAGAGACGAAAATTCTTGCTCATACGATCCGCTACGTGAAAATCTCTCAAAAAACATTCAAGCGTATATCTGATATTGTTGACTGCATAGATAGATCTACGTAGATTATAGCACAAAATGCTCTCAAAGTAGGGGAAATAGGGTGATTTTTCACGAAAACAGGGGCATAAATGAATGAAATAGTTCAATTTTCGATTTAAAAAATTAATGTTCAGCAACAATTGAAAAAAAAACTTTCAACAAAAGACTTTAATTTGTAACCAAAATGATGAACTTTCAACTAAAATAGTGAACGTTCCACCAAAAAAGATGAATTCTCATCGAAAAATCTCATAGTTGATACATCAACCAAAAATAACGATATA
>NC_046659.1:80458737-80467062 GCF_010883055.1 Belonocnema kinseyi | reverse complement strand
AATACTGTAATTCAAACCCCTCATAAACTAAAATCATAAAGTGAAGCTGAACATTTTTTTTTTAATTTGACATCAAAGAACTTTCTCAAAGAACCTACGGTCTTGGCGATTACATTCTCATTGCGATAATCGCGATTCGCGCTCAACAGTTCAGTTATACAGGCTCTATTTTTTTAAATTGTGGGTTAATTGAAAAATTCTGCTACAATAGTTTGGTATCTATTGAAAATTTTGAATAAAATTTTTGGATCTGTGAAAAAAATAATTTTGTCTATTTTTTGAAAATTTTCAACTTTTCTAATTTTAATAAAAATTGAAAATTTCATTTGGATAATTTGTTAGTATTTTACCCGTCTATAAGAAACTTTGACAAAAATTTCTATAATTTGAAAAAAAATTGAAAACGCTCTAATTTTTTAAATTGTGGGCTACTCGAAAAATTCGGCTGGAATAGCTAAAAAATATATTTGGTATCTAGTGAAAATTTTGAATGAAATTTTTGGATCTATAAAAAAATTTTTTTTTCTATTTTTTGAAAATTTTCAAATTTCTGAAAAGTATATAACTTTTCTAATTTTCATCGAAATCAAAAATTTTATTTAGATAATTTGCAAGTCTTTTAGCGAACTCAATTGGACTCAATTGGACAAATTCTTCAAAAGTTAGCGTGGTTACAACAGTCAGGTAACCATACATACAGGCATACAGACGGGCAGACACCGACAAAATGTTATGATTCTCGGATTCTGTGCGTGCCGAAACGTAAAGATCCGTTAAAAACCAGAGATCGAAAATTTGGACGATTACGTTACACTCTCATGAATGAGAATGTAAAAACTATTCCATTCTAAGAAAATAGACGTATTTTCAACAAAATAGTTGAATGTTTAGCCAAAGAAACGATCTTAAGAACACGAAAAACAAATTTCCAACAAAATTTTAATTCTCAACCAAATCGATGAATTTTTAACAAAAATTATCAATCTTCAACGAAAAATATGATTTTTTAACGAGAAATGTAATAATTGATATTTCAACCGAAAAACATTTAAATTTTGAAAAAAAACCATATAATTAAATCTAGAAATTTACAATTTTAACAAAGTAGTTGAATGTTTAACCAACAAAAAATTGTCTAAGAAACATTTGAATTTTCAGCAAGAAAATATGAGTTTTCAACGAAAAAGTTCATTTTCAACCAAATAATTGAACTTTCGATAAAATGTATACTTTCAATAAAAAAACTTTATTTTCTCAAAAAAAGTTGAATGTTTAGCCAAGAAAAAACAAATTTTCGACTAAATAATTTAATATTTAACACGAAAATATGCATTTCCATCAAAAAAGTTAATTTTCAACTACATATTCGAATTTTTTAACAAAAATACAAGTCATATTTTCAGTTAAAAAAATTAATTTTCAACAAAAAAAATCGAATTTTAATCCGGAAAGTATAAATTTTTAATAAAATTGTTGACTTTTTAACAAAATAATTAAATGTTGAAACTAACAATAAACAATTTTAACCACAAATATAATTGTAGATTCTTAAACGTGCTAAGATACATTTTCCACAACAAAGTTAATTTTGAACCAAGAAAGAATGATGGACCAAAATACTATAATTGGTATTTTAAATAGAAAGAATTATTTTTAACAAATTAAAAAGTAAAGTGACAACCAAAAAATATGTCTTTTTAACAAAATAGTTGAATCTTTAACAAAATGTTAAAATTTTAAACTAAATATTGGAATTTTTCAACAAAAAATATGAATTCTGAACCAAAAATATAATAATAACTTCTCAGTGAAAAAAATTCAGTTTCAATCAAAAAGACGACTTTTCTATCAAAATAGCCAAGTTTCAACCAAAGAGGTGAATTGGCTACGACTATATGACCCTATACGTAACTCCATATTGGCCATAAAGGTTGTTTTCATCACATAAAGAATACCAAAGAATACCAAAGAGTAGCCAAAAGAATGAACTATTATCCAAAAATAGTTCTATTAATTCAGTTCGAATTTTAGCGAAAGAAAACCAGAAAAAAGGGACAAGACCCGGAAGTTTCTTGAAAACAGAGGAAAAAAAATAAATAAAAAAAAGGAAAATAGGGGAATAGGGAAACGGGTCTGCTACATTTTGAATGAAATTTTCTAAAAATGTATTCCACTAAACTGAAAATGATACATGAGTTGAGCTAAAGTTCACAGTTTATCGTGTTGGTCGTATTTCTTCAGAACTTGGGCACGAAACTTTGGAATCAAAAGGTATGCTGAAAGTTTGAAGACATTCAAATTTTGCATCTCTCGACTTTTCATCCATATATGAATACTGGCTTGAAGTTTTCCGGAAGTGAGACGATCATACATGATCCGGTTGGACTCGCTTCTTTCCATTTGTCGGATAATTCGCTCCACATTCTTCGATTTCCTGTCTAGCCCAGATGGTAACAGTAGGAATATTGTTGGAAAGGCGAACATTCATACAATGCAATGGCAACGGGCAACGTGAATTGCATGGCAACGCGAGGTACAAAGGGAACTTTTTAATTTGTAAACCTGAGGTCGATCAAATTGAAACCAGCCGCTCTCAGTCTCAACTAACGATCTCAAATTTCCTTATCACCTTTTCAAAATTTATTCAAACCAAGGACACCTACATTTCTAGGTTCAAATCTAACCTTAGATCTGTACTTATTCCGATTGGAAATTCATCAAATTTCTATTATGTTTAACCTTGGATCAATTATTCACACAGTAAATCCCAGAGATATTTTTTATCTAGAGTTGGATAAAATCGTTTCAAAGAATTTAAAACTACAAAGGGGTTGTATATTTGCAAATATATTTCTTTCTTAGTAAAATTAAAAGAGAACTACAAATCGAATATAATGACTTGAGGAACGTTTTTTTTTAACGAGTATGAATATTTTGTTGAATGTTTAAAAAGTATACTTTAAAATTTGTTGCGGGAAGATGAGGCATTCTGATAGGGCCAGCGTCGGGAGTAAACATCATTCTGATTCGCGCAGTTAATGGGGGAATTAATATGGCCGCTAGTGATTTCAGTAAACATAGCCTATGTTCATATTTAGTATTTGAAAAGTTTTAAAAAGTATCAAAAAGGGCCCAAAAGGTATTTAAAATGCTTAGAATTAAACTAAAACCGGGATTTATAAAGTGTCAGTGCGAATGTGCCAAAAGTCGAAATGTGGATGGGGACAAATTGTGTTGCCACCTGTTAGCTGAATACTTCTTTAGTCAATAGAGCTACTGTATAACATTATTCTGATTGGTTCAGCGTTTTGCAGGATGCGACGTTTCAAGGTCACAGAGTTTTGTGTAGGGGTTTCGATACTTAAAAAAAAATGTTTTCCTCAGAAATAAAGTATTATACAATTTTATTAAATGTACTAATATTGTTAGAACTTTGTGCAGTATTTCATAAAAATATGTTACCTATGTCCATAGAAACACCCGATTACCCGACTGCAGATAATTATTATCGGGATGCAGATAAAAATAAGCAATTGTAGTTGTCAGTTGTTTGCAACGATTTTATCCAACTTCGTATAAACAAAGATCCCTGGGAGTTACTGTTTTGCCAATATTTTTCCCTTCCATATTCCATCCTTTAGATTATAATTTTATTCTACTGTAATAAATATTATTCTACATAGGGTAGCCGGAAAACTTCATTTTTAAAGTTCTCTGATATTTCTCTGAACAATTTTTCATTTTCTCTGATGATTACTATTAATAGTCCATCATTTTATTCTTGTTACAGTTTTTAAAAATGATCTTTTATAGACGGAATAGTACACTATAATTTAACATTAGCACTTAAAAATGTATTTATTTATTTCATGAAAAAAATATTCAAATCAAAATAACAAAAAAATATTCTTTAACAAAAATGTATTACACCAAATTCTCGCTTTCATTCAAGTATCGGAGATTGCCTTCAAATGGCCTTGGACTAATTTCGGGGGGGGGGGGGACAGATAAGTAAACAGCGAGGGCCACCTGACTCGTTTTCAATTGTAATATATATACACACATATAATGTCGCGACCGCTCTCGCCCTACTCCCCTGAGAAAGTGCGTGGGCTAGCATTTCTAGAAAGGCTGAGAACGGGGTGACTGATAGCGAGAGTTTGGTTTATCTCTTAAACTTATTCGAAATTTTTCGAAAATTTTATAAACTGGCCAAATTGAAATTTTTTGCTTTACAATCTTTTACTTTCTTTTCTGAAATTTCAGACAACCATTTTAAATATTTTAAAATTTGTTTCTTATCATTATTTTCTCAAAGTAGAAAATCAATTTACATTTTCCTTGGAATCGCAATAAACAGTTTTTTTTATCTTAAAGCCTTTCGAAATCTTCAAAAATCTACATCTTGTTAACAATTTTTTGAAATATTTAAAAACTTTTTAATTATTTTAGAATATTTTCACAAATAAAATGTACTCTCGTCAATAATGATTATACACATTCAGAAATCAATCTTATCCGAGGGTTATGAAAAAATCCTTTGTCATTTCTTAAACATTTTGGTCAAAAAGTTAAGAACAGAATTGTTGCCTTTATTATTAAACAATCATTAACAATTTGAATTTTCTCCTTGAGGAATCAACTTTTAAAATTGAAATTCATAATTTGGAAATTGCTATTTAAAAAATTCTGGAAAATTCAAAAGAAGAGCCATATTCACACAGTATGCAACCAATTTTATTGGATAGGATTAAATATTTGAAAAGTATCTCAAAGCGGATTTTCAAATTTTAATATTTCAAACCCCTTTTTTGATATATGACTGGACTATTTTAAATATGAAAGATAATCTCTCAGTTTTGCAAAAAAGCCGAACTAAAAGAGATTAACTGACGAACATGAGCCCGAAAATAAATATTCAAGGGATTATTGATTTAGAGTTGAAGTTCTGCAAATAGGAAGTGTATATGAAAAGTTTATTAATAAATGCATCTTTTTCATCAATATGGTGAAAAGTTTCAGGAAAATCATATGAGCCGCACCGTGAGGGTGTTATCACATTCCACAGATATTTCCACATCAGAGAATTAACATTTTTTTGTCAGTAATTAATTAATATTTTCAGAAGCATCTGGATGAGTTTGTAATCAAGTACTTGCACTTTCTACCTATAAAGATGCATTCTCAACACAAATGGTCGAGTTTTTATTGAAAAATATTAAACCATAAACAAGTGCTTTTTCACGTAAATAGTTGAATTTTCAAAACAAAAAGAGGATTTTTTTAGAAGACACTTTAATTTTCAACTTGAACAGTTTAACTTTCAACACAAAATGTAATAGTTGATATTTCTGCAAAAAGAATTCAACTAAATAATTAAATTTCCAACCAAGGAGTTGATTTTTTAACACAATAATTAAGTCCAAACAAAATCATTGAACTTTTAACTAAACATTTAAATTTGCAACCAAAAAAGATGAATTCTCAAAAGAAAATGTAAGGGTATATACCTCAACCAAAAATATGAAGTTTCTACCAAAAGAGATGAATTAAAAAAATAACAATATAATTGAAAGATGAATTTTCTACTGAAATAATTAATTTGACGAAAGTCCCTGACTTTTCCCTGATTTCCAGTTATTTTTCTGATCTACGGCTACCTTGCTTTTTATAAAAGGATCACTTTTCAAGACTTGTTGGTAGAATACATTATTTTAAGATAAGCTATAAATTTAAATATTTAAAAATCAAACTAATTTTACCTCACGATTCAGTGCTTTTGCGAGAGAAATAACGCCGGTTTGTGAATCAACGACAAACTTCTCGGTTAATTGAATTCCATATTTGACAGGCGAACCTTCTGGATCGTGAGCTTTTAAAGTGAAGACTTTGGTCCCGACAGGGGTTGTCTCTGAAAGAGGCAATCCCATGGGATATCCTCCTGCTGCCAAAATTGGAGGCTCGTTTACATTGCTGGCAGCTGAAACAAACAATTATTTTTATATAATTTTGCATAAATCTATACTGAAATATATAAATAAATAATTCGATTTAAAACCATTTTTCATAATTTAAATTCAATTCGTACATTTCCAACTTAATATATTCTAATAAATTTATAAGTAATTCCTATTGCAGAGTTCTTATTGCACAGTTGACTTTTAAACCCTAAAAGATCAATTTTCAACCAAATAGTTAAATAATAAAGCCAAAGAGAAGAATTTTTTTTTGAAAAAAGTCGAAATTCACCCCGAAAAGTTAAAGTTTGAACCATAAAGGTGAATCTTGAAAAAAAAATTTTAACAAGGTAGTACAACTTTCAACAAAGCAGTTTATTTTGCAAAAAAATGTTAATTTTCAACCAAATAGTTCAATTTTTAACCAAAAAGATTAAGTTTTCATCAGTAAGATTAACCGAACAGTGGAATTTTGAAGCCAAAAAAATGTTCAAACAAAAATATTGAACTATCGGCCCGATGATATTGATTTTCAACGAGAAAGTTAATTTCCTATCAAAGAGTTCCATTTTCTACTAATATAGTTGAATTTTCAATAAACAATTCAATTTTAAAAAACTGAATGTTCAACTAAATAGTTGACTTTTAAAAATTCGAAGATGAATGTTTAACTGATTGGTCTAAACTTGAATGAAGACGAATTTTCAACCAAAGAGACAAAACGAAAAAGATTAATTCTCCATCAGAAAGATTAATTTTCTACCGAACGGTTAAATTTGCAACCCTCAAATATGAAATTAAAAAGAAGTTAATTTTCTACCAAATTGTTCAACTTTCAAATAAATATATATTTTAACAAAATAATAGAATCGTTGACCAAATATTTAAATTTTCAATCGAACTTTCAGCAAAAAAGATTAAACTTCAATAAAGAAAAATTGCATTTCCAACTGAATAGTTGTTCTTTCAAGTGAAAAAATCAAGTTTTCTACGAAACAGCTGAATTTTCAACCCGAAAGTATGAATTTTCAACAAAAAATATAACTTTCCACAAAGCAGTTTAATTATCTACTAAATTGTTTAATTTCCAAGCCAAAAGACCAATTTTCTACAAAACAGTTTAATTTGCAATTAGAAGATATCCATTTTCAATTAAAAGTATCAATTTTCAACTAATAATGGAATAGTAATATTTTCAGTTAATTAATTAGGTATGAACAAAAAAAAATCGAATTTTCAACCAAATAACTCAACTTTTAACCAAAGGGATGTATTTTTAACTAAAATTATTAATCCTCAGTAACAAAAATGAGTTTTTAGAAAAATATTCCAACATTGAACCAAATAACTGAATTTGCAATCTAACAAGATGGATTCTAAACGAAATTTCTAAGAGTTGATATTTCAAAGTAGGAAAGATTTGAAGATAAATAAAAAAAACAGTTAGATTCAACCAAAAAGACGAATTTTCAATAAAATAGTCGAATTTTTAACCAAAAAGTATAACCATTTAACGAAACAATGAAATTTCAAGCCGAACAGTAGAATTTTTAATGAAGCCAAATAAATTCTGAACGAAAAATATTTTAATAAACTTTCCAACCAAAAAAATGAATTTTTTAACAAAAATAGTTGGATTTTCTTAATAGGTTATAATATTTCAATACAAATTTAAGAAAAAATACGAGAAAAAGGGGACGATTCTTGAAAACACGGAGAAAAGAGGAATTATTTATAAAAAAGGGGAAAAGAGGAAAATAGAGGATTTAGTCTGAAGGCTGCTAATACGTATAGCCTTAAATATTTGTTTTGATTTATATGGATAGAAAAAATCGGAAATAAAATATATTTTGTAAGCACTAGAGGAGAGGAGGCTAAAAGTTGGCGCGATGGCTAAGAAGGCGAACACTTATTCATAAAGAAAATATAATAGATTAAAGAAAATAGTTCTATCGTCTGAATTCTTGCATCTATGCATATTATATATACACCATTAAACCATTTCCCTTTCGGGGTAGGCGTGACTCAATCGGCGGGGAAAGGAGTCATGTGTGGAAGGGATAGAGAATTTTCAGATTGATCCAGAATTCTCGTGTTATTTATGTAAATAAAACCTTCGTTCTGCAACACTGCTCCGACCAAGGTTGCTGATGAATCTCTCTAGCAATCACCCCAAGTGAAGTTCCTCACAAAGTTGTTATGTAAGGTTCCCCGCTTGGGTCCATTAGTGGCCCAGGTCATTTGTTTCAGGCGTCATTCACTCTATTGACACTCTTTTTATTAACTATTTGCCGCCATACTTTCCTGTCCTGACATACTTCTCTAGCTTCTTTTATGTCCATGCATTTTTTCATGCAGACTCTCGTGT
>NC_046659.1:80452448-80458637 GCF_010883055.1 Belonocnema kinseyi | reverse complement strand
TTATCTCGTTACTTACTTTGTCCATTAGGGATTTCCCGCTTATTATGCGCATGAATCTCATGTCAATTGCGTTAATTTTACTCTTATATTTTTCTTGATAAGCCCATGTCTCGCTACCATATAGTACAATCGGTACAAATATGGAAATATGTATGGCCATTTTAGCTTTATTTGATATATTTTTACTTCTGATAAGGGGACCTGCTCTACCAATAACCTTCTCACCTTCATTTATTCGTCTATCTAATTCCTCATCTATCTTCCCGGCCCTAGTAAATAAGCTACCAAGGTATACGAATTTATCAACTTGTTCAATTCTCTCATCATTTAATAAAATATTACATAGTGTTTTCTTACTCTTTCCTTCGAACACCATAGTTTTTGTTTTATTTGCGTTAATTTTGTGGCCCACGCTCTTTATGCTTGCATCTACTTTCTTCAACATTCTTTGTAAGTCTTCGATTGACTCTGCCATAACAACCTATCATATGCGAACGCTAACCCACGTACCCTTACTGTTTCGAGATCCACACCCTCTTCGTCGAAAAGAGCCATTGTCAAACACTTTTTCATAAATAATATAAATAACCATGAAGACATAACGCATCCTTGTCTACCTCCTTAAATATTATCGAAACAGTCACTCAATTTCCCATTCACTCTTACAATCGCTTTGCTACCCGTATATACATATTGCTTTTATAGCTTGTAGGAGCCATCCATTGACTCCATACTCTTTCAGGACTTCCCAAAGTTTACTTCTATCTACCTGGCCAAAAGATTTTTCTAGTTTAACAAATGCACAGAAAACTTTTATTCCTACTCTCAAACTTTTTTCTGTTATTTGCCTTAAGCTAAATATTTGATCCGTACATGACCTTCCTGGCATAAACCCACTTTGGACTTCTCAAATATTTGCTTCTTTTATTTTCACTGCCGTACGAATAAGTATTTTTGAGTATACTTACGTATAGTATTTTACTTACGGTACTTAATAAGCTAATCCCTCTGTAATTATTGCAGTCGCTTTTATCTTCCTTTCTTTTGTATATTGGTACGATAATCGCTGTTTTCCAATCGTCTGGGACGTCTCTCATCTCGAAACATAAATTTATCAATTCGGACAGTCTATGTGCACTCGCCACCGTGTTTAAGCATTTCAGCGTTAATACCTTCTACCCCCGCAGCCTTACCGTTTTTCAGATTCTTAATTATATCCCTAACCTCAGTGACACAGACTTTCTCAATTGAGTTTTCTATCGCATCGTGTTCAACATCGCAGTTGCGGTGTCCTATATCTTCATCTCCGAATTGTCTCTTAAAACGGTCCCTGAAAGCCTCTAGTATTCCGTCTGCACCATATACCTTTTTCCCCCTGCTATTTCTCATGCTGACAAATTCTGTACTTTTGTTTCCTTTCATTTTTTTATAAAGCAGTTTCTTGCTTCTTTCAAAGTCGTTTTGTATTTTCATCTCTTCTTCTGCTCTAATTGTATTTTTACGTTCCTTAACTAATCGTTTGAGTATTCTGTTTTCGTGTCTATAATCATTCTATGTCTATAACGCATCACCAGACATTCTTCCTACAACTGCGGTACTACACACTTCGATCGTACATCTAATAAGGATATCCCGTAACTTTGTCCAGGCGACCTCTATATCTTTGTTTTTTATACGGTCCTCCCATGTTGCTCTATCTCAGCTTTCGATGATCTTATTTTGGAAATCTATTCGCACATCCGGTTTCTGTAGGTTCTCAATTTTAATATGTAATTTTAAAAAATGCGCAATCAGCTGATTCTGTTGAACATTCTTTTTATAAGTTTATTCATAGGATTTTTTCGGTAACTTTTGGCTGTTTTCACAAGCAATTGAATGCAATCTATGAACAGCTTGAATTTTACATCAACCTGCCTAATCCAACACTTTTAAAATAGTTGATCTTTAAGCACATGGTTAGGAAGAAGATCCTCCTCATATAAATTTACCTTTTATGCAAAAAGTCATTATAATCAATGACCATTCCGTGGGCAGGTGATTTCACGCAAATGTTGAATCGCAGGCGATTTTCTATAAAATAGAGGGAAAACAATGCAAATCGGATGTCAGCTTATGTGCTGGATGGAGTTGTTTATTGTCACCATGTGTTATCTATAAATTGACTTCACATAAAAACAACTAATCAGAAGTAAGCGACGTGATTTAAATGAAAGTTAAGCAATACAATTTATTATTATATTCTAATATTAAACAATAATTGTATTTAAGTAAGGAGAATTCTAATTAGAGATTCCATTACCGACATGGTTACCGACATCCAAAAGACTCTGTGGCTAATGTGGTTCGTGTCCGTGCTAAGTTTCTAGAAATTTTAGACTGCAGAAGAATGTTTTTCGTAAGTTGTTTTTCTCATAAGTAAACTAATTGAGATAATAAATAAACCTTGAAGCTGTTTTGAGCGAAATTCGTTGCTCAAAATTGCGCAATATCATTTTATGACATAGTCCTTCGAGAACCTTCTAGAAACTTAGCATGAACAAAAATCACTTCAGCTACAGAATCTTCTGGATGTCTGCAACTGTGTCGGTAACGGAACCAAAAGCACATTTTTCATTATTTACGGTTGTATATTTTTTTCTTGTAAGGCCATGTGACGAGTGGGGCACGTGACATGGTTCCTACCTTATCGACACTTTTCTTATTTCCTAACTTATTTTAACACTAAGTGCCACATCGAGTTGAAAATTTAGGAAAATGAATAAGTAGCACTAAGAAAGTTAGGTCTGGTCCTAAAATTTAATAATTATGAAAAAAAAAACAAAAAAAGTTAATTACAAAAAAAAACTTTTTTCATAGTTCTTAAAATTCAGCACCAGCCCTATCTTTCTTATCGCTTCTTATTTATTATCCACGATTTTCAAACCGATATAGCGCTTCGTGTGAAAATAAGTTAGGAAATAAAAATAATGCCGGTAAGTTAGGAATCTTGTCACGTGACACACTCATCATCACATGGCCTTAAAGCGAGGGGCTATTCACTCTGAAGTCGAACGTTTAAACGTTAGAATTTTTCGTGAAGTCTGAACGAAATCACGCAAAACTATGAAAAGCATGAACTCGTAACGTTGGAGTCGTTGTGGCAATGACGAAGTCAGTAAAACTACACTTGAAGTCGTAAGAATAAGGAAAGAGTCACCATACAACGTATAGCCTGGGATCCGAAGAGGAGAGTGAGCATCCATTTTAGGTCCTGATGATTTGATGATTGATTCTTGTGCAGAATGTTCTACTGATTCCGAATATATCAGGTGCACATAGCGAATTCCGGGCCGTTTTGTTGATATTTGACATTTTATGTGTTTAGATAAAAAATGTCATATCTCTGAAAATTATTTAAAGTTTTGAAAGTATTTTTCCATATTCATTTAAAGAAATGTAATAGGCACAAATTTGGTGAATAGTATATGTTGATTTAATTGACAGTTTTCGATAAAAACAATAAAATAGATTTTTAATGAAAAGCAATTTCTACAGTATATTTTTTATCATTTCACAATTTTTTTCTGGAATCATATAGAACTAGCTAAGACAAAGATAATTTTTTTGATTGCGCTATTGGTTAAGAAAATTCTATTACGTAGGATGTTTGCGCGTGTGCGCTTATGTGTGAGGTTGTGGTTCAGATTGCAAACCTGCAGCTTCCGACCCCCCCCCCCCTCGCTGCCTGGCCATCAATGCTCTTACTAACACTTGTACACACAGACGTGAAAACTTTGTATTTAATAAGAATTTTTTCAAAACTAAACTAATAGCCTAATCGAAAAATTTCAAAACCAATTATATTTGCCTTAGTTAGTTCTGTATGATTCCAGAAAAAAAATTGTTAAATGATAAAAAATGTACTGTAGAAATAGATTTTGATTAAAACGCTATTTTTTTTCTCGAAAACTATAAATTAAATCAACATACACTAGCAACCAAATTTGTGCATATCACACTTCTTTAAATGAATATGGAAAAATATTTTGAAAACTTTAATAATTTTCAGGGATGTCATTTTTTATCTAAACACATAAAATGTCAAATAACAATAAATCGACCCTGAATTCGCTATGTGCACCCGATATATTCGGAATCAGGAGAACATTCTGCACAAGAATCAATCATCAAATCATCAGGACCTAAAGTGGATGCTCAAGTGCTCTTGGATCCCAGACTAGTAGCGAGTCAGCAAAGATGAGCGTAGCGTCGTGCGAAGTCAGTGCCGAGTCAATACGAAGTCAGAGCGAAGTCATCGAGATCGAGTGGTATAAAAATAATAGAAAAGGACGTCACGCTGCAATGTACAGTACGCGCCGAGTCAAACCGAGTCATCAAGGCAGGACGAAGTCAGAACGAAGTCAACAGTCATCGCTTGAATTCATCGAAGTCAACAACTAACGAATTGAAAAACTAGGGTCAAATGAAGTCACGATAGTGCGATTGAAGTCGCACTACACTGTTAAAATAACGTTACATTGACTTCAGCCGACTTCGAAGTGAATAGCCCCTCGCCTTAAAGTCACATTTTATTTCAGGTACGCCAACGTACCCTCCTCGCCCCTAATAAAGGTTTCTTAATTATTTTCTTTTTAACTTTTTTTTCTAGGAATAAAGCTCGAGTAATTTCTCTTTCTTTGATCGCCAGGCTATATAACTACAAGGTAGACGAATGATTGTGAGAGCGAAATGCAGCTAGCGGTTAATCCACAGTGGGAATTCTCGTGCTCTCGTAGAAACCGTCGCGTCGCGTCAGTCTGCTTCGAGATAATCGTCACTCGACAATTGCTCACTGTAGGACGAGTTTTTAAAGAGCTGACACAGGTTATATTGAACGATCACATAAAAAGCAAAGTTGTTACGATTCGCTCGAACGACGCGACAGCCACCGGAGAAGAGATAAGGAAAATTCAACGGAAAGCAGGGAAAGCTATACTCTACACCTTCACCTCCCATTTCCCAATCTAATTCACCATTTTCCTTAGGGAAATTTCTTTTACATTTACGACACAACTTGTTTTTCACTTCCGCGGATCAATAGAATAAAAACTTGATAAGAAACGAATCTGGGTATGGGAACGTCCATAGATTACGCAAGGATGCTTTTTCAATTTTTAGACCCCCCACCCCCTGCTGTAATAGATTTTTGTTACTCCCCCCCCCCACCCGTAGTAAGATTTTTTGTTTTTTACTTAATATGTCAATAGTTTTTACTCTAAATGAGATTTTAAATGATCTCAACGATTGCAAATGATTTCAAATGATGATATGAGATGTCTAAAAGAAAAATTTGTTGTAATGCATGTATAGACTGTTCGCTTTTCGAGGAATGCAAAGAGTACAGGAAGTGACCGATTTCGAAACCGTGATAAAGAGCAGTTGTAAAACGTCATTCCTGAGCAGCTGCGCTTGCGCTCTTTTAGCACGATTACATTTCCTAGTTGCTGCGCTTGTGCACTTTGAGCAAGATTACTTTTTGCAACTGCTGCATTTGCGCATTTCGATTTAAAATTACTTTCCAGGACGACCGAAAAGCTTCGGGTACCTTAAATTTATCGTCATTTCCAACATTAAAAAATCTGGAAAATTAGTATTGTTTCTTAAATTGAAAATTCCCTGCATTTATTACAAATAATCTCGTATGCAACGTTGGCCTTCGGCTCTTTTTGGATTTGTTTTCAACTCGCCTTTAACTCGCCTACCACTCGCCTACAACTCCCCATCGATTCGCCTCTGGCTCATACAGAATAAAAATAATACCCCTAAGGGTGTCATATTAAATAAAAAACCCTTTTTTAAGATAAACTTTAAAACATACAAAAAAACGTATTTTAACAATATTTTTTTTAATTGAATTTTTTCTTACAATCGCTTTTTATCAATTTTTAAAAAATTTTTGAATTTTAATAATTGACAGCTTATTTTTTTAAAGTAATCATTCTCTACTGTTTTTAATTCTGAAAGTAAATATTTCGCTGGCTTAACCCTTCAACGGCCAAAACGCCACTACCGGTACACTGCTTTTCAACGGCCAATAACTAAAACTACTCGACACTAGAAAAAATTGAGACACATATATTTTTATTGCTTAAGATCTCCTCTTTCCGACGGTGTCAATGAAATTCCTCAAAAAATTTATTTATTATCCCA
>NC_046659.1:80446264-80452348 GCF_010883055.1 Belonocnema kinseyi | reverse complement strand
GAAAGAGGAGATCTTAAGCAATAAAAATATATGTGTCTCAATTTTTTCTAGTGTCGAATAGTCTTAGTTATTGGCCGTTGAAAAGCAGTGTACCGGTAGTGCGTTTTGGCCGTTTAAGGGTTAAATCGATAAAATTTCAGATAATTGAACGGAATTTTAGTTTCGAGTGAGTGTAAGTGATTTTGAGGGATTTAAAATAAATGAATTTTTGTTAAACTTCAACGGGGTATTTGAAAGAATTCCATGCAATTTCAAAGGAATTCATGAAATTTGAAGGAGTTTTAAAGAAGTTTGAATGATTTTACGAGCTTTTAAAAAATATACAAGTATTTCGAGTGTTTGCCAAAGATTTTGAGATATTTAAATGCATTAACAAACTTCCGGGTATTTTATATAATTTTGCGGGACTTCAGAAAATTTTAAGCGGCTTCAAAGGATTTAAAAATTTTGAAAGCTTCAGGATATTTCAAAACGTTTTACAGAATTTCAAAAAATTTGAAGGGATTTTAATTTGGAGTGATTGCTTGGACACTGAGGGAATACGAAGAATTAAACAAACTCCCAGAAGTTTTGGAGAATTTCAGGTGACTTGAAATATTTTAACGGGGTTTTAAAAGATTTAGAGGGAGTTTAATTTCGAGTGACTGCAAGAGATTTCAGGGATTTCTAAGAATTAATATTTTTGATAGTTTATTAGGGTATTTGAAAGAATTTCGTGGAACTTCAAGGGATTTCAAATAGTTTTAAAAGCTTTTCAGAAATTAAAGGATTTCGCGAGATTTAAAAAGATTTCAGGGGATTTCGAGGTTCGCAAGGAATTTTGAGTGATTTCAAGGAATTACAAAAACTTCAGGAGATTTCAGATGATTTTCCGGGATTTCAGAAGAGTTCGAGGAGTTGTAAAGGTTTTGAGCATAGCAAAAAACGTCAGCAGATTTAAAAAAATTTGAAGGGATTTGAATTTGGAGTGATTGCATGGGAGTTTGAGGGAAGACAAAGAATTTTTTGAAATTTTTTGTAGCTTTTATTATTTTATTTATTTTTTAAAAAATTCAGTTGTTTTAAAGCATTCCAGAATGTCAAAGGATTCCAAATATTTCAATGGATTTTACGACATGTTCAACGACTTCGAGCAATAATATTTTAACCTCGGCTTTAGGTGGAAATTTAAATTTTTGGATGGTGACCTATAACTGGCTACAGCATCTTCGGAATTTATTTTATCATGAAGAATAGAGTTTTTTTGGCTTTCAAATAGTTACTTTCTCGGAGGAAAAAAAATTTCCGACGCCCTAGAAGCAACAGGTAATTTTTTCGAAAATCAAAAACGTTTAAATCCGAATTTTTCGATGGCGGTCTTAAAATGAATACAGTTTCTTTGGAAATTATTTTTCATTTAGAACACAGTTTCTTTGGCTTGCAGATAGTAACTTTCCTGAAGGAAACAACATTTTCGACGTCCTAGGAGCAATAGAGCATTTTTTTAATGTACCATTTTTAAGCACGAATTTCACGATTGCGGCCTTAAAATGCTTACAGCTTCTTTGGAATTAATTTTTATATTTTAAATAGAATTTCGCTTCAAAATTTAGAAGATACATAACCGCAGGCTTTGTAGATGATCAAATGTACTATAATGTTATAAAGAACGCGATAAGGTTAAACAATTCTATCGTAATATATTTTAATATACAAACACGTTTTATGATGTATTACGGTCATAGAATTAAAAATTATTTTGTTGTTCTCTAGAAAATGAAGTTTTAGAGATAATCCGAGTGGAAAATATAAATATAGAGGTCTGAACTTTAATTTCAAGCACGATACAGCTTTACTTACATACATTGTTGTTTTATAGCATACAGTTTATTCAAAATCATGGACATTCCAATTTTAAAAAATCATGTTAAGAAGACTTCGGGAATCGGCTACAAATTTTTTTTCTGTTATTACCACTATGAAAATTTTCAATAACTGAAAATGAATAGCGTGGAGAAAAAACCGGGAGGCTGAAAAGGCCCCTGTGGGCATATAGGAAAATAGGAAAATATTATAATAATGAGGGACTCGATAAGGCATTTTTTTTCTTCATATTTGAACATTATTTTCGTCTACTTCTGGTCAACAGTATTAATGTAATAATCAGATTAATTGAGGGAACTCTATTAAGTTTAAACGCACTGGTTCATAAATTCGAGGTAATTTATTATGTCATGGATAGGGTCGCGAATAAAAGGGCGTCTCGTACAAGAAAATTGGTCCTCGAGCAAAATTTTAATTGCGCCATGGAGTTGCTCATTTGAATTACGCGTCAAAGTACTTAGAGAGGCGAGTGAGTTTCAAAAGCGAATTGCGGTCCATTGCTAACTCATGATAAAATAAAGCCGATTTTCGCCAGCAGCAGTGACCCAGAAGAAAGCCCGAAAGCCACTGCTCTAAGCGCTTTATCAAGAACTGGAGGTATCCACATTGAGAAATTTAATATGATAGAATTTCAATATTCTATCAATTTCTTTCAAACAAAAAAGATACCAATATTTTCTTTTCATTTCTTTTATTATCCGCATGTAACAGTATTTAATTCAAAGAAGGTTTCAATCCAAAAAGGATCAAGCTTTCGGAGAAGCACCTCGTTATAACTAAATTTTTCAAAAAGTGTTGCTGCAAAAATTCATTTTCAAAATTGACTGACTTTTCCCTGATTTATTTACTTTCGCTGAACATCATTATTTAAATATAAAAATTCTAATCTTGTGCCTACTTAAACCGACAAATATGCTCATTTCTAATCAAAACAGTGACTCGAATTCGATATAAAACTGACTAAAAGTGTCTAATCTGCATTAATAAGTTATATTATTTTGAATTTAAATGAAATAAAAATAATTCGATTTAATTTATAAGAATTCCAGGTAAATTTGAACGAATTCAAAATAAATCTATAAGACCTCAAAACAATTCAAACTAAATTTAAATAAATTGGGAATAATGTTTAAAACAAAATTCTACTTACTGATTTCTGTGAAATTGTTATAAATTTAGCGTAATTTAATGGAAATTAAAAGAATTCGTTTGAATTCATAAAATTTTCATAAAATTCATGAAATTTGAATTTTGTAGGTTCACTGGCTGCCACACACTGACACACGTCTTTGTAACTGCGTGTGCCAGCAATTCTTGGAAAGATTAAATTAAAAGACAGTATACTTACGTTCTTGTGTAAATCAAAGTGTGTTTAAAAGACTTCAGGATAAAGTAAACAAAAACTATAAAAAAGTAAAAAAAAATCGATTGAATTGAGCAAAAATTTAATAATTTCAAAAAAATCACGAAGAAACTGACATCATTCATATGATGAGTATAATATGTCCTTAACGGGATTTTTAAATTCTATTTTTTTCTTAAAATTTGTAATAACATAAACCTGACCAACCTGAGAGGCGTTGAAACGCTAATGAAATGTTAATGATATGCTGAAGTTCCTTTACATTATGTATGACCTGATAACACAGAGATCTACTATACTTCGGCACTTGACGTACTTCGTATATGCATGTGTAGTTTCAATCTATATGGGTTTTCAAGAAAATTGCATTAACAAGTCTAATCAAACTTCTGCTCATCTAGATATTTCCCGAGTCGAAATTTTGCCCTAACTTTAGCCCTACATGATTCTAATTAAGGCCTCCTTTAGTCCTGTTTACACCATTAAGTCCTCTTTTGCATCCTTTGGACCTTTTTTAACTCTCTTTAGAACCTCCTATAATTTCCAACACTAATTTTTTAAATTTCCAAGAATGACAAAATTATCACCGAATTGAACGAGATCCCCAAAGCTTTTCACCAGGGATCTCTAAGTTTTAGGGTATTTGACATTTTAATTTTTCAAGAGATTGTGTAGGACTTTAAGGGATCTTAAGGAGTTTATTTATGTTGCAAGGCAGTTCTACGGATTTTGAAAGACATTGAAGAATTTCGATGGATTGTAAGGGATTTTAAGGAAATTAAAGGATAGTTTTTTCACGAATTTTGAAGGAGATAAAGGGATTTGAAAGGATTTTGAAGATTTGGAGGAATTTTATATGATTTCAGAAGATTTTACGGGATTTCAAATGATCTACAAATGTTTCAAAGGATCTTAAGAGATTTTCACAAATTTTGAGACATTTTAAAGAGGTTTCGATAACTTTCGCGGGATTTCAAAGAATTTAAAGAGATTTATAAAGAATGAAAGTATATACACGGATTTTAGAAAATTTCGTAAGTTTTCAAAAGATTCAACAAATTTCAAAGGGTCTCCGAATATGATGATGGATTTTAAAGAATTTCCAGGAGCTTTAGTGTTTTAAGAAATTCGGAAATGTTCCCACGGATTTGAAAGATTTCAATGAATTTTACAGACGTTTCAAAGATTACAAGGGATTTCTATACAGATTTTAGAGGATTATAAGAGATTTTTATGCGATTCTGAATTTTTCAAGCGATTTTAAGCATTTTAAGTGATTTTAAGGAATCACAAAGATTTTTAAGGAATTTCCGTAGTTTTTAAAAGCTTTCCAGGGATTTCTAGAGAATAAGAGATTCTCAGATTTTAAGGAGGGCGTTTTGTGTTGTATGAAGTAGGGGCACCGTGGGGGCACGTTTTATATGAGTGCTTATTGCTATTTATATTTTATCATTATACGTATTACAGTCCCATTTAAGTAGAAGAGTAAGAAATCGCGAAAAAGTCGCAAAAAAAACGATAGTAAAAATCTATTAATTTCACCTAAGAGCCTCTTGTGAACGTGACATTCCATCTTGCAATTTTCACTTAATTGAAGTTGTCAACCCCTTGTTTTTATGAAGCTAATAGATTCCTCTTAATCGAAAGTATTAGTACGGTAAGGTGACTTTTCTTATATCGGGGTTATTATTTAACAATTTTAGTTCTACTTCGCATTAAATAAATCTACTTTATTATAGAGATAGTGTTACTTACTAAGATTTTGAAAATTGACGTTGTAAAAGAAAAAATATATAGAACATTTTTTTTACCATGACAGAATGGAAGATTCGCTGACAGAAATATAAAGTTTTCTCCTTTAATAACCATACTTACAGTATAAAAATTTGATTTTTTGACAGATAAAACAATATCACACAATGTGATTATAATAATTAGACGTAGTTAGAGTCCAAAATATATGAAATCTAATGAATAAGTGAGGCCTGGCTAGGGTGGCACGCCCGACGAAAATAATATTTTCAAGTGCTTACGTGTCAAGTGTCACAAGTTTCGTCGATAAATGATCGGCAATGTAGAACAGCCACTTATCTTGTGGAATACATAGAAGCATGGACTTAGGAAACACGGGACTAAGGCATGCTATCCTAACTTGGGAGAGCGGGGTTGAATCCACGGGAGGGGAGAGAATTCCATGAGTGGGGAGAGCCGCCATCTCACGATGTTCCATTTGATTATGCGCACGAGCATTTTTGCCGACAAACTGTGCATGAAAATATAAACATGTGGGCGCTGCCATGTTTGTCGTGGCACATCAAAAGGTGGCGGACCTCCCCCCTCATTGCATCACTTCCGCAATGGCATGCCTAGTCCCTTGTTTCCTATGTCCATGATTTAATATTATTATTCTCAATCCTATCGGTATGCAGATTTCTTGTGTTGTACAGTAAAAACATTGCGTTAAGTCCGTTTCTAATGGAATGTCAACGAATAAGAGGTTATATTACAGCTTTCTCTATTTTTGTTCAAAATAACTTATTCTTCTTACTGGATATGTTTAAGGTAATTTTTTCCAGCACATAAAATACCACAGAAGCAAACCATCATATTTTCCTATCTTTAGATGTTTTTATTTTCATAAAAAGCTGCAGACGGCTTTGCCCTCAGGTGAGGGGCAAAGCCGACGAAATACATTATGTTAGAAATAATTAAATTACCAAATTATTGTTTTTTTGATGTGACTAATACTTATAGAAATATCATATAAAATAATGTGGAACTCGAAATAAGAAAAAATGGAGCAATTCAAGATCTTGTTGACTTTTAAAAAATCATTGACTGTTAACTGGTCAACGCCC
>NC_046659.1:80445397-80446254 GCF_010883055.1 Belonocnema kinseyi | reverse complement strand
TTCCCTACATATTTGATTTATGGGGACTGATGATTTTCTTCCGGAGTTTAGTCGATTTTGCTCAGGAGTCCCATAAGACTACGTGTTAAATTGACACTTTTTTGGTAGTGATTTTATCGAAAATGACGTCAACCATACTATATATTTTTCCCAAATTAATTTGGCATACTTTATTTAGATTATCTCCAAGTTTCAGAGCCGTCAATGATTTTTTGAAAAACGTTCAAGCATCCATAAGAGATTCTGTACAATATCCATGAAATTCAAGGAATTCCAAGGAATTACCGCAAGACTTAAAACTTTTAAAGAAATTTATCAAATTTTCAAAAGAATTCATAAACGGTGTATACCAGATTTTATGAATGGTTAACTCCTGAACTATGGTCGTATGTAATTTAAAATATAAAATAATAAAAAATAAATAAGGCACATAATTATATTATGTATATAACGATATAAAAAGTAATTTTTAAAGCCAAAATAGATTTTAATTAGGATGTTATAAAATATAATCAGAATGAGGAAACTTATGTAAGAAATGCTGTAGTCTCCCCACCCCACATAAGTAAGGACTCGTAAGATTTTCCGGACCCTCTCCCACTAAAAAAGCTTTACGTAATTAATGGACGATCCCTTGCGATCTATGTACTTTTTTCGTATTTATAGAATTTAATTATTTGATTGATTAATACATACTTATTATAATTATTTTATTACATTATTTTTGTGAATATAAATAGTATAAACAGTTATGGCTATATAAGGGGCATTATTCCTCAACTGCCCCAACTCAAAAAGTCATGTTTTTCGATTGTCTCTAAATTCTGGGAATATGTTCGCCTACCCAACAGTAGTTA
>NC_046659.1:80435397-80445297 GCF_010883055.1 Belonocnema kinseyi | reverse complement strand
TTGTGGATTAACTACTGTTGGGTAGGCGAACATATTCCCAGAATTTAGAGACAATCGAAAAACATGACTTTTTGAGTTGGGGCAGTTGAGGAATAATGGCCCATAAGACAAAGTTAAAAAGTTGACTTATCTGAAATTAAAAAAAGAAAGCAAACACAAAAATGTATGCTATAAACACTATAATATGAAAATAGAAATTTTCAATAGATTTTTGGAAAATGTAGAAAAATACATTTTTCTATCCATAGATTTAGAACGCGGAAGAAATATCTTCCACGTTTTATCTTCAGTTTCTGATGAGAATTCTTAGTAAATATTGCATTAATATTGCATTTGCAGGAGCAATTTTCAAATTGTGTAAAGTGTAACACGAGAGTAATAAAAATAGCTATAATCAGAAGTAAAAACAATAGATATATGTTGATAATGAGTGAACAGCTTATTATCCTCGGTGAAGATGTCGGAAAATATTCAAATGAGCGATAAAATATACCAATTATAAATGTATGAAGTAAGAATCTAACGGGATAATGTGAGGTGGGTACGGCTTCACATTTTTGCCGATGCCAACTTCGCTGACGTCACTGATGGAACGCGAACACCCGCTACTCGTATCACCTTTTGCATCACGCTTAGAATATTCGAGTTTGCAGGATTCTTCCTAGGAAATGAAATTTCTTTTCGCGTAAAGAATCCATTTTTTTATTAAACCTTTTGCATCCATTTTTCAGGGAGGAAAAATCTGAATATTACGTTTCTAACATAAAGAATAATTTATATATCTCTACAATTTTTTTAAACAAATGAATGCAAAATTAGATAAAGTAACCTTTTGTAAAGACGGACAAATATATAGGTATATAAGTATATATCTGTTTTGAATAGCAGGTATTATGTTTGCTTTTAACTAGCATAAGAATTTATTAAACAGACCTTCTAGTTTCCCTATAAATAATCCTGGATGAGAGGATCTATATTGCCCCCGAAACATGTTGGTTCCCTAGTAGTATAAAAAATACGGAGAAAGGAAACAGTGAGAGGTTGGTTTTGGTTGACTTTTTCCTTTTTTGTCCCTCTTCTTTCAATTGTTATTCTTTTTGTCTCTGATGATCCAGGAAGGGAGGTGATTTGGAAACCTGGCTTTTAATTGTGAATCTTTTTCATCCTCATTTTGTATAAAGTTATTCATGAAAAAGTAGATTTCATTTCGGTCTTCAGTTATAATTTTTTAAATAGAGACACTAAACTCATGATTCTTTCCACCTGCAGGGTTTGCTTATGAATACCATAAGAGTGCAAATTTTATAAATGGATTACAATTTTTTGGATTGTTTCTTTTCCTATTTGAAAAATGCAATAATCTAATCAGATTGGTTCAGAATCGCCCAAAAAGATTATGATATATTCCTATTGTTTTTAATGAAAATCGGTATGTTTTATGTAGGAGCTTTTCATGAAAATTAGTATTGAAAAAAAAAAATATTAACACCAAACTCTCGCTTTCAGTTACCTCGTTCTCAGCCTTCCTAGAACTGCTGGCTCCCGTAGTTTTTCAGGGGAGCAACGCGAGAGCAGTTGCGACATTATATATATATACTGAAAGCGGGAGTTTAGTGTATTTAATATAAAATCATAAAGTTTAGAAAAACTTACAATTCTAAAGAATTTTCTGCATTCTTAGTGCTTGCCGTCGAAAATTATTCGTATTTTTATTAAAAAATTATTAGACTACAAAAAATATTTACAGTTCTTCAACAACTTTAGGTAGAGTTAATTTGTCACCTGAACTTATTTTGTTTGAACAAAAATTATTAGATTTATATCCAAGGATTTTTGTTTTAAATCATAAAATTTATATGTTTGAACAATTTCGGTATGACTTAGTGCTGGTTGTCGGAAATTGAAATTTTAATTTTAAAAATTATTAGATTGCAAAGAAGATTAATATTTTTCTAACAATTTTAGGTTACGTTGTTGTTTCACATCGAAAATTTGTATTTTAAAAATAAAAATGTTTATAAT
Organism: Belonocnema kinseyi; assembly: GCF_010883055.1. NCBI lineage: Eukaryota > Metazoa > Arthropoda > Insecta > Hymenoptera > Cynipidae > Belonocnema > Belonocnema kinseyi. The sequence continues at coordinate 80,443,275 of NC_046659.1, read as the reverse complement.
TTGAACAAGATTTAGAATCTTTTAACAGTTTTGGATATTGTTATTGTTTTCATAGAAAGTTGTTTGTATTTTTGTCATGTAATTAGCTTTTCTAAATTAAAAACTATTTTTTAAATTGAAATGTAACTGTTCCATTTTTGGCTAAAAAGTGATCTTTTTTAGTCTACAAATAAAATTTGTTCAATGAAAATTCAACAATTAATTAATAATTTTGAAAATTAATGTTCTTAGTAATTAATCTTTTTTGGTTGAAAATTCTATAGTTTGAATGAATCTTTTTTTCTTTATTGACTGAAAAATCTTTTTTTGCTAAGGATTCAACCACTTTGTTGACCTTAAAAAAGAGGGGCTCTTCAGGATCAAAAGCTGCACATGAAAAAATTTTAGAATTCCTGGAAATTTGTAATTTCTTTTTAATCCATCCAGTTTTGCACAATCCTGAAATGTGTTGCTATCTACAATCAGTGTAGCCGTGATCCAGGTACTAAAGATATGGTCTGATTGATGATTAGCGAGCTCAAATTTGCTGAGGAAAATTAAGAGGCCTTAAGTACTTTATGTACCTGATATACAAATTTTCAGATTTTAAATTTGGTTTCTAATATCTGGGAGGTGGAGGCGACCACCTCAATCGCCCCTTTCTGCATCAACCCTTCCCCATAGCTCCCTTAGAAAATAAAAAGAAATCTGAGTTCCACGGAAATTTTCCGAATGGATCGTATTCTCATACAAATGAATGAAATGAAACTCATCCCTTTCCTTCTAATGATCTTTGACTCTGGAGAAGCTGATCTTAACAGTTCCCAACGTCCTTTATACCCCTGTTTTACCTAGGTCCTAGGACAACCAGTCTATTTTCCCAGTGGGGATGTCCTGTAGGAACTAATTATTTCTGATCCCGAAGAACGACAAGACACGGTCGTGCCAACGGGGCACAATGGTGTTACAAGTTTCTTTTGGATGGTGGTACGATTAATTCTAGGGACGACACCCTCGAGGGTCTTTACCCTTATCCCTTGCCACCGTTTCCACCTTCCAGTCATGGGGTATATCCGGCTAGAATCTTGGTCCGAAAACTCGGTCGTACTAGAGCTGCATGCAAATTCAAACTCCAACTTCTATAGCCATTCCTATTCCCATTAAGGTTGATTGCTTTTATTTTCGCCGTAGTCAAACCATAGCGTTTATAGACTCCCTACAGTACCCGAATTTCATTCTAGTTGCATTGCCTAGAAAGCAGACGAATTTCACTATGCTAATCCTGCCACTCTTAGGGAATAGCAATTCCCGAGCTTTTCAGAGATTTAGATCTACCTTCTTAAAGAAATTGGCTTTTATTAAAGAATCTAGTACTCTTTTCGCAAAAAATTTAACCTAAATATTTTTAGGGATGATTTTAAAGTTAGAAAATAAAAGCACGGTGAGCCTCAATCATCTTCAACCTGAAAAATTGATTTTTTTTTATATTTCTGAAAGTCAAAAAAGTCTGTCTAGTTTTTTACGGATTTTGATCAATCATTTTCTAAGAGATAATTATTATTTAATAAACCCCGGTTTCCAAGTAAATTCTTAACACCTGTTAATGGGAGAAGAATTTTTTCAGATACTTGACAACCTTTCAGTCTCAAAAATGCTCTAGGAGAAAAATCGCCAAGGCCCAAGATCGAAATTGAAAATTCTCTTGATTTCCAATTTTGATTCCTGGTGAATAGCTATTTTTTTCTTGAGAATATTTTGTCACTAGAAAGTTTCCATGTACCCGAAAAAACACTTCTCCTATTTGCACAGATATTAATAATTTTTTTCCAGAATCAATGGCGAATTCAATAGGAATGATCGTTTAAGCAATATTTTAATAAATTCCGAAGAAAATTAGGAGACCAGTTCCGTTCCAAAGCAGGCAGGGAGACCCAGTTTTGAATTTCATAATCATTTGTCATTTTAATACATCATTATATGGTGAAAATAAAAGAAGAAGTATTTATCAGTGAAATAATTTTTTTTTGATTTGCTGCAATCATTCGAAGATTACCTAAGAATGCTCACATATTAACAAAAAGTTTGTTCAAAATGCGCTATTTTTCGAATGAACGTAGGTATTCGGATTTTTTTCTTTTTTACTCGGCATAGGAATTCCCGCTCTTTTAATTGATCTGAACAAAATAATTTGAAAAATTATAAAATGGAGGCTTTATGCGGACTAAACATTTTTTGAGATCGGGTAGTTTTTTTTTTATAAATATGTATAATTTTTTATATTTTCTCATAAAATATTCAAGCTATCACAAAAGTGTAAGAGTAATTTTTTTAGATCTTTTCTAGATGTTTCTGCTTGTATGTAAACATTTTTTATATATTTGTTTCCAAAAAAAAAAAATTTTTCCAAAATATTTTTTTTCAATGTAAAGCACGGTCCCTACGATATATGTAGTTACATATTACCAGCTATTTATCAAAAACACCTATAGACCCAGAATTTTCTAGAAATTTTGCCTAATTTTAAATTGAATTGGTCAGAAAGACCTTTTTTTATCCCCAAGAATGTGAGAAAATTGATGCTGAAATAAATTTAAAAAATTCTACAAACAAGATTTTTTTAATAAACCTCGCAAAAAATTCCAAAGTATTGTAAAAAATTCTAAAACATTCCATGATTTTGAGAGAATTTTGCATATTCCACAATATTCTAGTGAAATACACAATATTTGGTAAAAAAAATGGCTGCGTCTAGTCCCGAAAAATTGGGAGAGTTGGAAAAGGGGATGAACTATTCGCACAATAAAAAAAGAAATAATTATTTTAGACAAACAAGTAAGTCCAATCACTATGTGCTGATACTATAAACTGGCAAGAAATTTCAGCTCCATTGTAAATAAAATTTAATACAATGAATTAAAAAAAAACCATAAATTCCTCCAATATCGGTAAATATCCATAAGAGGAATTTGCAACTATAGACACGGTTTAGCCCATATATTCCGCAAGTAGAATATTAAACATCATATTTAGAATATTACAAATACTTGCGCTTAAATTAAGTCAAGAGAATACAACGACTTTTCATATTTTATGGATCGAGTTTACGAGAAAAATGTATTCAACCTCCTTCGTGGGAAAAGTGCATACTAAAAGGTTGAAAAAGCTAAATACCTAGATATATTCATATATTCAAGAATCTCGACTAAACAAAAAGTAAAAGCAAGTTATTTATCTTTCATAATTGAGACATTTTGGATGTTTTCGTTTGAAGCTACTTTTTAATGTAACACAAGGTAGCCAAAAAACTTCATTTTTCAAATTCCCTTACTTTCTCTGTCCAATTTGTTCATTTTCTCTGACCATTAATATTGAAAGATCAGCATTTTATTATTGTAACATTTTAACATAGAATCTTTTATAAGCGGAATAAAACAAATTCAGATTAAAGTAACCCAATTTATTTATTTCAACTAAAAAAACATAACTTTTCTACTATAAAAGATGACTTTTTATCAAAATAGTTACATCTTCAACAAGAACAAAATTGTCGATCTTTCAAACAAAAAAGATTAAACTTAGACTAAAAAGAGTTGCAATTTCAAACAAATAATTGCATTTTTAGAAGACAGTTAAATCCTTTACAAAAAAAAATTAATTTTCAAATAAGAGCGATGCATTTTAAACCAAACAGTTGAATTTTCAACAACAAAAAATAATTTTTAACCCAACAGTTGCATTTCCAACCAAATTATGAACTTTAGAGCAAAATACAATTTTTCAACAAAATAGTGTAACTTTTAACCTAATTGTTGAATTTTCAATTAAATATTCTATTTTTTAATGAAAGAAGAATGAACTTCAACCAAAAACAGTTCCAATTTTAAGAAAATAATTGAATTTTTTAGAAGACAGTTGAATCTTCAACAAAAAGTAAAATATCAATCAAGAACGATGGATTTCTAACCAAATATTTAAAAATTGTCAAAAAGAATAATTAATTTACAAAGATGAATCAACAAAATAAATAAAATTTCAACAAAATAGTCAAATTTCGAACTAAAGAGATCAATTTTCAACCAAAATGATAAATTTACAACCAAAAAGACGAATTTTTAACAAATCAACGGATTTTTCAGTCAAGGAAGAAAAAAAAGTTTATCAAAATTACTAAAATTTCAAGTCAAAAGACTTAAAAAAAAAGATGACAAAAAAATTGATTTTCAACAAAATAGTCAAATTTTCATAAAAAATAATAAATTTCTATTCTATTCTTCCAATCTATCTATTTAACTCTTTAAACTTTTAAAACGAAAATCGAATTTTCTCTAAAACAGTTGAATTTTAAAACCGAAAATAAGAATTTTCAACGAAAAGGTTTATTTTCAATCAAACAGTTGTATTTTTAACTAAAAAAGAGGTATTTTCAAACCGAAAGGATTAGTAAAAAAAATTTTAACCGTAAATGAAATAATTTAATTTTCAGTTAAAAAAATGTTTTAAATAAAAAAAACGAACTTTCAAAAAAATATTTAAAGCTTGACCCAAAGAGATGAATTTTCAATTAACATAAAATGATCATTTGTTAATTGGAATCGTTAAATTTTCAATGGAAAAACGAATTTTCAACCAAAGATTACTTTTAAACTAAAATGATGAATACTCAACCAAAGAAGTTTCTTTTGAAACCAAGCAGTTGCTTTTTGAGAGAAAAAAGTTCAAAATTCAACTAAAATGGATTAACTCTTGAATCAAAGGTACAAATTAAAAAAATTTGTCAAATTTTCAACTAAGAAAGATTTCAGTTGAAAATTCGACACCAAAATATGAATTGTCACTAAAAAGCCAATTTTCTACCAAAATAGTTAAATTTTTAAATCCAAAAAGACGATTTTCGAAAAAAGTTAAATTTTCAACCATAAAGAATGGCTCCTTAGCTTGATTATTGAATTTCCAACTAAATAATAACATTTCTAAATAAAAATTACAATAGCCAGGAGGAAGAAACTACATCAGAAGAAAGTGCCTCTTATAGAAATTCCTGTATAGTTTTGCAAGATTTTTCCCTGATCTACACCCACCTAGTTACAATATGATTTAGTACAAGCTCTTTTTCTTATGAGAATGAATTTCTATACTAAAGTGAAATAGCACCTGGAAATTAAAGTACAATTAATTACGTTTGGATTCTCTTTGCAAACATTAATTATTTTGCGATGAGTGTTCCAACGCGGAATACATATTGGATGCTAGAGTTTGGTTTTCGTTCTCTGATTGCTCTATCGCGAGATTCAATTGTCGATTAAATCAAAATTTGTGAAGAGCTTTTGCAATTCTGTAATCACTGGCTTCGCAATTAAAAATTCCTTTTTCATTTATACGTTATGCTGCAATTATAAAATAAATGGTGATTATTGCGCCTCATTGCAAGCAAAGCATATTGGTTCATCAGTTATTAATATTATTTATATGAATTATGAATTTATTATTATGATAATGAAATCATTGATAATTATTTCGTTATAATAATAATTGCTTTATTATGAAAAATCTTTGACTATTGATACAAAAGCGAGAATTTTAAACCTTCGGGTCATTCCTTTTGAATTCAACAAAGTCGGTTGTGATTAATTACAAAAACTGTTTATACCTAATGTTTGGAATTGACTAATATTTAAAAAATATAGTTTTCTACGACTTTAGGAATTAAAATAATATTAGGGATCGTCCATATATTACGTAACACTTTTTCCTTTTGTTTATATCGTTGTGTCTTTCTCAACTTCACATCAATTTCATGCTCGTCTTTATTCAAACAAAAGAAAAACGCGTTACGTAATTTATGGACGATCCCTTACTGATGATCTTATTTCAAATAAAATCCATTACTTTTAATGAAAAAATTTGAAAGCTTTTTGCAATTTAAATTTTTCTTACTCTATCGCTTATTGCCAATTTTTGAAAAAGTGTTGAATTTTAATAAGTGAGGTTAATTTGTTCAGATAAAAGATTATCTATAGATATATTGTTTCCAGTGTTGAAAGTAAATTTTTCATTTTCTGAAATCTTTAAAAGATTTATTTCTTAATTTAGAATTAATTTAATTTAAAATGAAACAAAGTCTGGATTTAAAGTACATATATCTGAGAATCAGGTCCTGACTTTATCTCCTTGAAAATTTCGCGTAATAAAGGGGTTAAATTCTGAAAAGTTTTTTAAAACATGACAAATGAATAATGAAAATCGTAACAATTTGCGCCCATGACTTCAGTTACTTGTACACTTTTTAGTATCTTTGCATTTTAAAACGAAATTTCTACATAAAAATAAAGTATTTCGAGATTTTGAATAATTTAAATCGGGCAATGAAATGGAAATTTAAAAATCATAGACAAAATGAAACATTTTAATCCAGTATATAAATGTATGGTTGATTCTAAACCAATCTATTCAGATTATACTTTCCAAGTAGGACAAAAAATAATACAAAAAATCATACGGAAATTTCCGTTTTTTTTTACTGAACAAAATCTACGAGTCCTTCCAGGTCATTTTGTCAATTTTTAGGGTTTCGCAGCTCCTGGCAGAAACCCTTATAGTTTCAGTCTGGTTTTCGTCCATCGAACTTTCTTCAAGGAGGGGGATTGAGGGGAAACGAGTAAGGGGAAGTAAGTGAAATGAGGAGAAATAAGGGGAGGGAAATTAGAAGAAATGCCGGAGGGCAAGTAAGGGAAATGAGGGGAAATTGTAGAGGAAAAGTAAGGGAAATTCTGAGAAATAGATGTAGGTGAAGTACGGGACGAGAGGCGAGGGGTAATAGAGGAAATGAGTTGGTAGGGGAGCGAGGGGAAATTAGGTCAGGGGAAGTAGGTGAAATCAGGCAAAATGTGGGAAGGGGGTAGGGAAAGTAAAGTAGAAGAAATGAGGGAAAATAGGACAAACGGTTAAGGTATTAATAGACTACGACTACGGTACCCATTTTTTAGGCGCCGTGCACCTACTTTGACTAATTTTTTAAGAAGATATTGCAAAAATAGTGCAATTTTCAATGTTTTCTTAACATTTCTATATAATTGCAGGAACGGTCTCGTAGACACCCTGATTGTTTGAACAATATTTTTAACAAAAAACCTATATTATCTTCGCGGTAATTACTTTTTTTCTGAAATAATAAACCATTCTTAAAAAGGTCATGACCTGATAAAGTGCCAGGCTTCTACATGGCTTCTTGAACTTTTTAGAAGGAGATACTGAAGCATAAGCTAAATTTTCTACAGTATGAATTATGGATGGACGGATGTAATGGATAGGATAGATAGAGAAGAAAACCGATCTTCCTGTAAGGATGAAAGCTCCATCTGATTTCCGGTCTTAGTGCTTTCCGGCCTTTAAACCATCATTATTATAGAAATCTTCCAATTACTGAACCAGGAATTTTTAATCACCATTCAACGATGCAAACAAGCAAAATAAGCACAAGTAATTTAATGCTTGCTGTGGTACCCAGTAAATTAATGGTAAGAACTGTAAATGAGAAATAATAATAAATTAATGAACAAATATAGGTTAATCCCACCATCAGGCGGGTGCTAATCTGGAAAATTGCACCCGCTCCCAGCGAAATCGCGGTAAAATTTCAGCCACAACCACGTCTCACGACCGTGAGATAGGTGGTTACAGTCTGTAAAGGAATCAATACGACGATCCACCAAAAGCCTCGTGCACCCTAAGAACACGGAGTGACCCAATGACAACCGCCTTCTGCATTTTTCCCGCAAGTGTTTTAGCATATTGTTGACTCGCAGGGATGCTTTTTAGGCCATTAGCAAGTGAAAGCTTGGCACCTCCAAGAGCGCCGATGATAAGGACGATTAGTTTAACAGAATATTCCGGGTACAATCG
>NC_046659.1:80417089-80435297 GCF_010883055.1 Belonocnema kinseyi | reverse complement strand
GGGAGCGGGTGCAATTTTCCAGATTAGCACCCGCTCCCGGCGACATCCTGCGGCTGTCCTTATGACAAATTTTTAAATATATATATATATATACACACAAAAACATATATAACTATGGAGGGGAAAGTATAAAACATATTAAAAATTATTTAAGAAGCGATCATAAGACTGTGAACCTCCATGTCTTTTTGGAATGAAATTTCAACAATTGATTGACTTTTTTTCCTTTTTGGTTTGAAAATTTATCTCTTTTTGCTGAAATCTCATCTTTTTGGTTAAAAATGGAATATTCTAGTTATAAATTAACCTTTTGAGGTTGAAATTTAACTTTTTTGTTGAAAATGTAACTATTTTGTAGAAAATGCCTCCCTCGCTTCGCCCCTGAATGGTGGACACTTGAACTACTTTGTTAGTAAATATGTACATAAGTATTTTTGGAAAAAATTTTTTAAGTTAATAAGATGCTGAATTGATCCAGTTTTTTCTCATTTCGAGTTCTACATTATTTTATATCATATTTCTATAAGTATTAGTCACATCAAAAAAACAATAATTTGGTAATTTAATTATTTCTAACATGCTGTATTTCGTCGGTTTTGCCCCTCATCTGAGGGCAAAGCCGTCTGCAGCTTTTTATTAAAATCAAAACATTTAAAGATAAGAAAATATGCTGGTTTGCTTCTGCGGAATTTTATGTACTGGAAAAATTACCTTTAAAGATATCCAACAAGAAGAATAAGTTATTTTGAATAAAAATAGAGATAGTTGTAATATAACAACCTCTTATTCGTTGACATTTGAGTAGAAACAGACTTTACGCAACGTTTCTACTTTGCCAATACAAGAAAACTGCATACGGACCGGCTTAATAATAATAATAATATTTAATAGTTTCTTCCACGCAGTGCACAATATAAGTCGCTGTTCTACATTACCGATCATGTATCGACGAAACTTGTGACGTGTATTTCACCTAAGCACTTGTCAATATTATTTTCGTCGTGCCTGCCCCCCCCTGGCCAAGCCTTACTTATTTATGAGATTTATTATATTATGGACTTGAATCACGTCTAATTAATATAATTAGATTGTGTGATATTGTTTTATCTGTCAAAATATCAAATTTTCATAATGTAAGTATTGTTAATAAAGTTGAAAACTTTATATTTCTGTCAGCGAACCTTCCATTCTTTCGTGGTAAAAACTGTTTTCTGTATAATTTTTCTCTTACAATGTCAATTTTCAAGATTTTAGTAAGTAACACTATCTCTCTGATAAAATAGATTTATTTTATGCAAAGTAGAACTAAAATTGTTAAATAATAGCCATGCTATGAGGAAACTCACCTTTGCCCCACTAGTTGGCGCTGCCCCCCCCCCCTTACCCTACATGGCTCAAAATGTAAAAAAAGACTATGTAATTTATGCAAAGCCTCTTTATACAATTGTATATTTTAATTCAAGTAAGTGTCTCATGCAAGAGAGACTTTTAAAATACATAAAATTATTATTCATATTTAAACCAAAAGTTTATCTACCCTAGACAGAAACGAAAAACATAAAAGAGCATTTGTAATTTTAAAATGACATTACCTACTTTCCTAATATCTGTATGTCAGAAGTGCTTTAAAAGTAAGCGGGAAAGCGAGAATCTAATTAACGGAGTTGGTCTACGAGTTGCTTTGAAAATTTACAGTATAAATGCGACTCGGAAGTAAGTTGTTCAAGTCTAAAGGGCGCAGGACTTTTTAATGTGGTGCAACTGTCAAATGCTCAAAGGGATGCAAAACGAGAATAACCAGCGAGAAACCGCATTGCAGTTACTTCAGTAACAACTATATCCTATTTCGCAATATTCAAAATGTAGATTTAATATTTAGATACAGATTTCCAGAGTTTTCTAGATCATTTCAAATATTTGATAATAGTTTAGAAAAATAAAAAAAAAATCTACAATTTTCAAATAACATAGGAAAATCTGGAAGTGGCTGAAAGATTCTTAAGTATTCGAGAATATTTAAAAAAATATATTATATGCTTATAAAAATAAGCATATAATAATTAAGGACATTCCGAAACACTCAAAAACCTTAAGATTATTCTAAAAAAGTATAAAATAATCTCCGACATCATAGCAGAAAATACTCTCCAAAAAGGAGAAAAAGGTTAATTTTTCCCAAAAATAAATGTTTTAAATTACATTAATGTAGTTAAAATATAAGATTCAATTTTAATGCTTTAAATTCATAAGATTTCAAGTCATGGTTTCAAGATTTCAACATGATAGTTTGATTTTCAATAAAAGAGTTAAGTTTTCATGATAAACAGTCGAATGTTTTAAAAAGAAGTTGACTCTTAAAGCCGAAAAGATAAACTTTTAACAAACATAGTTGAATTTTCAACCAAATAGTTGAATTGTCAACTAAAAAGATCAAATTTCAACCCAAAATGTAATGAATAATTTTTCAGGAAAAAATTACATTTTAAATTAATACAAAAAACTAATTTTTAAGAAAATAGTTCAATTTTCAATCGAAGAGATGAATCTTCAACAAAATCAAGTATTTGAATTTTCAAACAAAAATATGAATTCTCAACAAAAAAATTTATTTTCAACTGAATAGTCGAATTTTCTACCAATTTATTTAATTTGTAAGCCAAAAAGACGAATTTTCTACAAAAAAGTCCAAAATGTGAATTTTCAATGAAAAAAGTTACTTTTCCACAAAATAATTTAATATTCAATCAAAACAGTTCAATTTCCAATAAAACTATTTGACATTTAAAAAAAATATATTTAAATTTTCAACCAGAATAGTTGAATTTTCAACCAAAATGACTCATTTTCTACCAAACAATGGAATCTTTAATAAAATAGTTGAATTAACAAAAAATATCACTTTCAACCAAATGGTAGAATTCTGCATCAAAATAGTAGTTAAATTTTCAAACCATAAAGATGAATTTTCTACAAAACAGAGTTGAATTTTCAACCCACAAGTATGAGTTTTCAATAAAAAAATTAATTTCGAACCAAATAGTTGAATTGTGTACAAAAATAGTTTAATTTTCAACCAAATAGTTCTACTGTAAAACAAATATATGCATTTTCTACCAAAATAGTTTAAATCTTCAACCCCAAAAAGAACGAATTTTTTATCCAGAAACAGTTTAATTTCCCAACAAAGAGTTGAAAAAATAGATAAATTTGCAACCAGAAAGTTCAACAAAACACATGAATTTTTAACAAAAAAAGAAAAAAGATTTTTGTATTGGGTTCTATCAATTCAGTTTGAGTTTATACGAAAAAACGTGATAAAGGGAAATTTTCTTGAAAACAGGGAAAAAAGAGGAATCTAAAAGAAGGGGAATAGGGAAAAGAGTGTTAAGTCTCTAATATATGTGGAAAAGTTAAGAAAATTTCCACTTTACGAAGAATCGGAACAAATAAAAGGATGTTCAATAACCTTGGAAAATTTCAGAACACTCTATAATATTCTAGAACATTCAAAAACATTTCAAGCTGTCTAAAAATATGAGAAAATTTTAGATTTAAAACAAAATTACTCTCCGTGTGAAAAACTCTTCTGGTGCTGACCCGGCCCAGACCATACTGGTCTAGTTATTGGTTGTTCAGCCACTAGTTAACGGCTGATTACCCTTCAGCTCGAGGCTAGTTAGCCAATAGCTGGACTTCTTTATTTTATTAATGACTTGGAAAAAAATCATTCCAGACCATATGTTTAACCAACTGATCAGCGCCAAACCTGGACCAGACCAGACTGTCAAGGTGATTAGAAAAAATTCTTGGTTTCATAGTGTGAATTTCTTATTTTCAATCCTTCTAGACACCCTATAACTTTTTCTAAATATGCAAAAAAAAATTTGCTGATCGAATTTAGATTTTTTTGGTCTTAGATAGCTGATCAGCGATATTCCTGGGCCAGACCAGATCAGACCAGACCATCCAGACCGAATTTAGATCTTTTCTTGGTCTTTGATGGTTGAGAAGTGCCAGTCCTGGGCCAGACCAAACCTTCCAGACTAGGCGGTCTAGATAAAGTCAGACCTCGGGAAGACTAGCGCCAGACCTAGACTAGATCAGATCTTACACACTAGACAGTCTAGATAAATCCATACCTGGGCTAGACCAGACAGCAGACGGCCATGCTATTTTTCTACATGGGCAGTGTTTAACATTCCTGAATATTCGAGAAAACATTCCAGATTGTAAAATCTTATACCAATTATATCAAATATGTAAATCAGTATTTTTGCCTAGATTGATTTCCATTATATTAATTTTTTTCTATGTTTTTCTTTATAGATTTACGATAAAAGATTCAGAAAATGCTTGGCAAAAGCATAAATCTCTTGTAATTTTTTTAACATTTTGGTAATATGATATAATTTAAGACTATTTTGAGATAACAGATGCCTTTGATATAATTGGATAAAAGCTAAAGGGAAAATTGGTTTGGGTAGTAGATGTCCATATTCAAAGCAGCAACTTGTATTCTCATTCAGTTACTATTGATTGTATAAATTGGAATTCAAAGTAGCGAATGTACCAAATTTACGTGAGCATCATTGCAATCATTACACGTAGCTGGTCCCAACAGAATCGCCAACTCCATCCAAATCCACGGCTGAGAATACCAGGTTTTTCATCAATGTTTTTAAAGCTCTCAAAAATTTAATATAGGAGAAAGCACTCTAATTTGGAAATAAACAAAATATTTTTAATTATTAGATGCTGTAAAAATAAATAAACGATATATAATTATTTGATGATCTAGTTATACATCAAATGAAAACTTTAGACTTCACTCCTCAAAATGAACTCAAAAAAGGCGACATAGGGCGATTTTTTATGAAAATAGGGGAATAATAAAGAAATAAAATTCTTTTAAAAAACTAATAAATCAATTGATTGAACTTTCAATCAAGAAATAAATTTTCATAAAAATAGTTGAATTTTCCAGCCAAAGACAAATTCTTTAGAAGACAGTTGAATTTTGAACAAAAAAGTTCATATTCAACCAAATAAGAGGAATTTTGAACGAGAAACATAATAGTTGATTATATAAGATTCATAATATTGATTAATTATAAAATAGTTGATTTGGATTTTCAATCCAAAAGGACGACTTTTCTATCCAAAACAGTTTGGTTTTTGATAAAAAAGAGCAATTTTCCACACAAAAATTCATTTTTCTACCAAATAGTAGCAATTTTAACCAAAAGAGACTAATCTTCCACCAAAATCATTAATTTTTAACAAAGCAGTTCTACTTTCAACCAAACATTCTCAACTAAATATATAATATTTGATATTTCAATAAAAAAAGGTTTAATGCTGCGTTTAAAAACAAGGTGATTTAAAAAAAGCCAATATGAGTTTTCAAGCTAAAAAGTCGAACGCTTTAAAAACCCGTTGTTGATTTTCAAAATGGAAAAGATTAATTTTTAACAAAAAGGTTAATCCTCAAACGAGAAAGATGGATGATTTTCAAGCAAATAGTTGAACTTTCAAGCAAAAAAAGGCCGAATTTTAGTCAATGGGAGAAATTTTCTCTCCGAAAAAGACGATTATTCAACAAAACAGTTAAATTTTCGACCAACAAGATCTTTTTAACGAAATAGTAGTTGAAATTTCAACCTAAAGAGATGAATTTCGAGAAAAAAAACTGAGCGTACAATAACACTAGTCGAAAAAGTTTTCAAGCCAAAAAGTCAAATTTTTTAGAAGACAGTTGAATTTTCAATGCGAAAAGTTCAATTTAAAAAAAAAGGCTCATTTTTAAACCATAAAGGTGAATTTTTTTCAAACCAGTTGAATTTTCGACCAAGGCAGAGAGAATTTTCAACAAAATAGTTAAATTATTAACCAAGTAGTAAAATTTGTTAACCAAATGAGATGAATTCCGAAACAAGAATATAATAGTGGGTTTTTCAAAAAAATAATTAACTTTCAACCAAAAATAGTTGGATTTTTTGTAGCTATTAATTCACTTCCCATTTATTAAGAAAACGAGAAAAAGGGGAGTTTCTTGAAAACTTTAGTTGAATTCTTTAAGAAGGGGAGAATAGAGGAATAGGGTAAAAAGTGTGAAGTCTGAAATACATAAAAATTCATATTAATTTATCCATATCGATAAAATAATTAAATGTAACCTAGATAGGTACTCTATATTAGCATCAATTCATTACGAGGGAAAAAGTCCTGTAGAATATTCAAGTAGTCAATAATAGCAGGTTGTAAAAAATAATTTGAATAATCAAATTCAAACCCCGGATAATATGCAGGAAATGTAATCTTATAAGGTAGTTGTCATGTCATGCAAAAAGTACCTAGAATAATTAGTTTCCTATGATTTTAAGAATCGAAATAATATTTTCAGTAATTTCATATGAAATAAAGAACATTATTTTTATTGAAAAAAAGTTTAAAACTTACCAAAAATAATTACTTTAACAATAGCTTCTGTAATTGATTTTTTTCTTAAAGTCATTTCTTACCAATTTAAAAAAATGGTAATATTCCGTTTAACATTACTGTTTCCAATTTTGAAAAGAAGTAAATAATCTTTAAATATAATTATTTGTTTACAAATTTTATCTTAAAAAAAGTTGTTTTAATGAATTCTATTTATTTCCTTAAATTTCACCATTTTTTAAATGGGTAAGAAGTGATAATAGAAAAAACTTATTTGCAAAAAACATTGTTAACAAAATTTTTGTTGTAATTTCAGTTTTACAATTTTGTCATCAAAAATAATGTTTTTTATTTGAAATTAAATCATCAGTAACATTTTTTTGATACTTAAAATCATAGAAAAACTATTTTTTTTGCATAGTTTTGGTTTTTGACACAAATGACGGGTTGCAGTACATAAATAGATAACCAAAATTTTGATAGAAAATAGATTTATTGCATAATAAATTCTTAAAAAATCAAATACACATTGTCGCAAGAGGATTTTTTCAAAAAATCATTTTCTAATACAATAATTTAACAAACAAAATGTATTCACAAAGGACCCCGCACTAAATGTATGGGAAAATGGCTTTCGCTGGATTTAGCTGAAACTTTGTAATTTTTAAGGTTATAAGTGCCGGATGAAATATCCGTAAAAAAAAATCCAAAAAAATGGACAGTTTTAGCGCTATGCGGCGCGAAGCGCTCACGATCAGTGAATAAAACGAATTACAACAGATTTTGTTACAAAAGCGATGTCAACATAGAAATCACGGTTCAGATCGTGGTCTGTCATATTTTCGCCTACACCGTTGACTCATATAGCGCGCTTCTCCAAATGATCAAATGCTAAGCGCTCAAGATTTTAACTTGACTAATTCATCACTTTTTTAAAGGCAGAAATGTTACCCAAAGTAACATTAATTTCTAGTGCGTACATTCCGATAATTACATTGTACTGTTCTCAAGAGGGCCGAACGCTAAGCACCCATGATCAGCGAATAGAACCAATCCCAGTAGCTTTTGCGAAATATTAAAATATTTCTGGCAAGTTTAAATCTTGGGCGCTTAGTGTTTGATCGTTTCGAGAAGCGCACAATATAACTCATTGGGTTGGCTAAGCATATTACTGACTGCTTTCTGATGCGTGATTCTTATAGTGATATCGCTTTTCTCGCTAAAGTTACTAGGATTGGTTCTATTCGCTGATCTTGAGCGCTTAGCGTTCAACCCTCTTGCGAAGGGTAGAATGTTATTATCGGTATGTGTGCACTAGTTACTAATGTTACTTTGGGTACCATTTCTGCCTTTAAAGAAGTAATTAATTAGTCAAGTTAAAATCTTGGGCGCTTAGCGTTTGATCGTTCTGAGAAGCGCGCTATATGAGTCAACGGTGCAGGCGAAAATATGACAGAACACGATCTGAACCGTGATTTCTATGTTGACATCGCTTTTGTAACAAAATCTGTTGTAATTCGTTTTATTCGCTGATCTTGAGCGCTTAGCGCCGCATAGCGCTAAAACTGTCCATTTTTTTTTATTTTTTTACGGATATTTCATCCGGTACTTATAACCTTAAAAATTACAAAGTTTCAGCTAAATCCACCGAAAGCCATTTTCCCATAAATTTAGTGCGGGGTCCATTCTCATAGCTAAGGTCCTATTGCCCGATATAGAAGAAAAAATCATTTCTATTTCTATTATTTTCAAACGTAAGCTTACATTATTATTTTGATTCATAAGCTTTTTTGCGACTCATTTAAGGACTTCTGACAAAAAATAACGTATTTAAGTTGTAGGTTAGAAAAAATGTATAATATACCCTATACAATTTTTTTTTAATTTAGCATTGATATTTCTTGAAATTATTAGCATTTAATGAAAAATTGTCTATCTTATTATTTTGTTTGGACTTAAAGCAAAAAAATGTCCGTCGTACTGTGAATTTGCCATCTTCAATTTTGATTTCCTGAGAACAGAATCATGCTGATCATCAAGCCTCAGTTGAACCATACTTCCGCTCAGGATGGACATTTGTTTTATCCTTAAACAGTGATTTCGATTTTACCATCTGATAACGAGAGTTATTGCAATTAATCATCAATTCAGTTCGGTACATTTGACGACGCTCCCAACAATAGATATAAAGAATGTGGACCATTGAATCATATTATCTACGGAGTAGAAATCAACTACAAGAAAAGGAGAAAAAAGGTCACCTTTTCCCTATCTGAAGAGCTCTTGTACCAATTTAATGTCGGCAAACTGCTCGACTGTCCTCGAAAGGGAGGATTGATATTTTTTTTTCATTTCGGCAACTGAAAGAGATAAGGACCTCGACCCGACCCTTCTCGATTCGCTAGTTTGCGTTTCCCCTTAGGCAAGAAGAAATATAGTCACTCTCTCAGCAGTTGCCCTCTCTTATCAGCCTGGATTATAATCGTGCCAATCTATCTTGGATGTTGTTGACACGCAGAACTGATCACTGACTGCCCGCTACCAGACAGAATTTGGTAAATTTTTCACCGTTGTATCCAGCCGCGGTTATCCCACCTCATTAAGGAAACCGGAGGTACTTTGCAATTCATGTTCAGACGTGAAAGTGAATACAATATGGATTTATGCAATAAATCACTGGAATCGCGCCTTTGTAGCGTAAACGAGCAGCAGAACGCGAGGTATCTTGAGAAAAGTAATAAACAGCATAAACGAAATTTTGGAATATCTACTATATCTTATCATTTTTGTTTACCCCGCTTTGCTTAAATTAATTTTTTAAACTTGATAAATATTTAAAAGATGCAGAGTTTACAGCCCAAAATAGATTTAAATTCCTATGATTTCCAGTTAAAATATTTTGCATTTTCAAAAAATAGTTGAATTAAAAAAAAAATACTTTTAACTAAATAGTTCAACTTTCAAGCAACAGAGACGATTTTTCAAGTAAACAAATAATTTTTAAGCAGATAGTGGAATCTTGAACCTACAAACATGAATATTAAAAAAATAGTTGAAATTTCAAACAAAAAGGATTAAACTTTAAGCAAAAACCTATTCATTCAATTTTTAAGTAAAAAAAAAAACAATTCTTTAGAAGATATTTGAATTTTCCATAAAAAGTTCATTTTCAATCCAAAAAGTTGGTTTACAAATAAAAATATGATTCTCTTTACTAAAAAAAAAGAATTCATAACGCAAAATACAATACTGGATATTTCTACATAAGAAAAGTTTTCATTAAAAAAAACAACAGTTTAATTCAATTAAAAAGACGGATTTTCAACAAAATAGTTGAATTTTCATACCAAAAAAAATGTTCTATTAAAAGAAATGAATTTTCACCAAAAGATTTGAGTTATCGAGGTAGAAAGTTAATTTGTTTAGTAAAGCGTTGGTTCTGAAACCCAACAAGATTAATTTTTGAAAAAATGGTTGAACTTTCAACAAAAAAAATTAATTTTTAACCAAGAAATTTAAATTTCAAGCAAAAAAGATG
The DNA here is from genome assembly GCF_010883055.1 of Belonocnema kinseyi. Classification (NCBI taxonomy): domain Eukaryota; kingdom Metazoa; phylum Arthropoda; class Insecta; order Hymenoptera; family Cynipidae; genus Belonocnema; species Belonocnema kinseyi. The sequence continues at coordinate 80,425,321 of NC_046659.1, read as the reverse complement.
AACTTTCAACAATATTGGTGAATTTTTAACCAAATAGTAAAATTTTCTACATAAAAAGATAAACTTTCAACCATCTCGTCAAAATACTAAACAAAAGAGAGTTCACTTCTATCAAAATCCTATTAGTTCAATTATCAAGTCAAAAAGACAAACCAGAGGATGAATTTTCAACAAAAAAAGTTGAATTTTTAACCAAAAAAATAATAGTTGATATTTTAACTAGAAAATATCGTAATGTTTGAATTAAAAACATCAAAATTCCACTAAAAACGTAGAATTATCAAAAAATAGTTAAACCCTAAACCAAGACGATTAATTTTTAGTCAAACAATAGCTGATTTTTTAACCGAAAAAGATTTTTATTTTAAATAAAAAACAGTTAAATTCAACCAAAAACGAAGATTTTTTAAATAAAATAGTTGTAGTTTCAACAAAATAGTTGAATTGTCAACCAAATGACATAATTTTTTACCAAAAAAGATATAATACTGAACCAGAAATATAATAGTAGACTTTAACTAAAAAAAAGAAGATTAAGAGTACAATAACACTGTTTTAAAAATTTTAAAGTCAAAAAACGAATTTTTTAGAAGACGGATGAATTTTCAACCCAAAAAATTAAATGTTAATTAGAAAGCTAATTTTTAATCAAGAAATATGCCTTTTCTACGAAAAGTTGAATTAACAAAAAAAATAGTTAAATTTTTCACCAAATACTTTAATTTTCAACCTACAAAGAGAAATTTTCAATCAAATGGACGCACTTCAAAACAAAAAGATTAAACTTAAACCAAACACCAAATATGTACTCACATTTTTAAGGCAAAAAATACGAATTTTGTAGACTGCAGTAACATTTTCAAGGAGAAACATGTGAATTTTCAATACAAAAGTTCATTTTCAATAAAAAAAATTAATTTTTAATACAGAGGAACGAATTTTCTGTTAAAAACACACGGATTTTCGACAAAAAGAACCAAATACCATATTTACTCGTATATAAACCGCATACAATTATAAGCTGCGTCCCGATTTTAGAAGCTCGAAATAATGAAAAAAGAACATCAAAAATGCACACGATATAAGACACACTCCCGATTTTCAAGCTCCAAAGAACAAAAAAAAATGTGAGGCTTATATGCGAGAAAGTACGGTAGTAGAATTTCTACAAAAAAAAGATGAATTCTGAACCAAAAATATAATAGTAGATTTGTCAGTGAAGAAGAATATATAAATTAACTTTCAACGATAAATAGATGGATTTTTTATTGGGATCTATTAATTCAGTTCGCATTCAAGCGAAATGAAAGAGAAAAAGGGTAGGTGTCCTGAAAACAGATAAAAAATAAGACATTTTTCCATTGTATAATGAAAGGTAACTTAGTGCATTTTTCTTGCTTAAAAATATTCTACCAAGGAGTAAAGAAGTAAGTACGTTAAATGTATGGTGATAAAATTCTCTTGTTTTTCAGTTCAACGTCGCTCAAGTTCTTTATGTTAGTTTTTAGCAGTAAATGTGGCGAAACTTTTCGTTCAAAAGAGTTAGAAATAAGTGAAGAAGATTCAGCAGGCGATGGAGAGGTTGATTAACGAGTTTCCAATAATATCGTATGAAGCTGGATAATGTTTTCCGTGCTTAGTATCTGTACAATGTAGGATATTGACGTCTGCTCAATATCGTTTGATTTTGATTGCAATGCCCTTTCCTTTCGTCAAATTTACTTCGATATTGCTCCTAGTCATTCATAGTTCTCTAACTCCTCTCATGTAATTTCGATTAACTATCCAGACGGCCATTCTTTAAAAATTCACGTTTTTGGGGTTCAAATAGAACGTGAGAGCTTTTGCCCTATAATAATACGTCATTCATCAAGTGATTGAACTAGGTTTTTTACTACTCTTTAATTTTAGAGTAATGGGAGATAAATTTGAATCGAATGGACAAGAAGTTACATGATCAACAACAGTTTTTAAAACAGTAAAATGTTATTTAAAAAAATATTATTGATAACTTTTAGAACATTTTATCTGACATGCAGAAGCTTAAATAAATTGGCATCTTTTCGCAAGTTGTTAAAATATAATAATTAAAACTTTGGAGACTATTAGGAGCGGATTCATAAATAATTGAGTTAATACAGACGAAAAGAAAAGAATAATTAGTTCTCTTCAAAGTTGTACATTTTGAGCATGGGAATAAAGTAGCTCTTTGTTATTTATTGCCACATCAATCAACACTTTATTTTGAAATCATGGCTTCAGATTTGGATTTAGTGATCTCGAAAATGTAAGTATGGACAATTTTGTCATGTTTCCCATATTTTTCCAATTTTCGTTCTATCATATTGGATCCGCCATGTTTTATTTTAAAATTTTGACGTTATATTTGTATTCGTACTAGCGCGGTACTGTTAGAATATTGGCAGGACTACTGGCTTTATACCGATAAAACCCCTGATGATAACAATGTTCTGTACTGACTTGCAGTATTTAGCCAGTAATGGGCTAGTACTTACATTTGGTACTAGTGCGGTACCCTCTGTTAGCACTGGCCCAGTACAAGCTCACCCAATACTGCAAACTCGGCGAGGTACTGACCTGTAGTACTCGGCCAGCACTGAAGTTCACCACTGGACCACTACTGCAGATTAGTACTGGGCAGGTACTGGTCAGGCTCCAAATGATAACGTAGGTATCCCATGTAGAAATACACCAGCGGCCCAGTACTGGCCCAGTACCGCATGCCGAAGTTCCAGTACTGGCTGACTGTACTGATCCAGTGCTATGCCAGTACTGGCCTGTAATTACTGGAACATTACTGACTGCCAGTACTGGGGCAATACTGGCAAACTGCTGGCGTACGAAAATAGCGGAGTTAATATTAAAAATGGTAAAAAATTATTTTATTGTTTTAAAGACCATCCATTCATCGTCATACGACTGCATATTGTCCGAATATTATTTATAATTACAAAAATATAATTTTCAAACTATTTGTTTAATTTTAACATTAACTATGTCTATAATCTAAAGATATAACAAAAAAGGTATTTAAAAAATAAAGAATAATTGACTGCGAGTATTTTGTCAATACATGTTAATGGTACTGCTTACAATGAATACATATATTATATTTTTAAACCTTAAATTACAAATAAAATTTCTAACCCTACGAGGTTTCGAACCTACATCTATATACCTAAATCTATCGGTTAGTAGTCGGGAGTGCTAACCACTGCGTTAAACCGACAAGTTGAAACTCTATGAAAAAGCCATCCTCATTAGCAACAGTTCAGAAAAGTTAAAACTATTCTACTATTCTACAACGATTAAGACATACGAGGAGTGTTCAAAAAATAAGGTGACTTTATGGTTTTCTCAAAAAATATTCATTTATTCCTCAATATTTATATTGTCCCCTTCAAAGTAATGCCCCTCAGATATAATACACTTGTTCCAACGAGTTTTTCAATCATCGAAGCACTTCTGATAATCATTTTGTGGTATAGCCTTGAGTTCTTTCAGCGATGCAGTTTTTATCTCCTCAATCGTTGAAAATCGATGTCCTTTCATGGGTCTCTTCAGTTTTGGGGAAAAAAAGTCACTGGGGTCCAAATCCCGTGAATATGGAGGCTGAGGCATGACTGTGGTGCTGTTTTTGGTCAGAAAATCTTTCACAAGCAACGAGAATGAGCAGGTGCATTATTGTGATGCAAAAACCACGAATTGTTTTTCCAAAGTTCCGGACGTTTTTTGCGTATCGCCTCTCGCAAGCGGCGCATAACTTGAAGGTAATATTCCTTATTGACCGCACGACCTTGTGGTAAGAATTCCTGATGCACTACGCCATGGTAATCAAAGAAGACAGTGAGCAAAACCTTCACATTTGACCGAACATGACGTGCTTTTTTCGGTCTTGAGACTCAGGATGCTTCCACTGAGACGATTGGGCTTTAGTTTCGACGTCATAACCATATACCCACGATTCATCCCCAGTTATAACTCTTTTGAGAAAATCAGGATCATTACTGACTTTATTCAACATCTCCTGAGCGATGGTCATGCGATGGATCTTTCGATCAAAATTAAGCAGTTTTGGAACAAATTTCGCTGATACACGTCTTATACCCAAAACGTCCGAAAAGATAGCATGGCATGAGCCAACCGATATGCCAACATCTTCAGCAACTTCTCTGATGGTAATTCGGCGATTTTTCAACACCGTTTCTTCCACGGCTTGAATGTTTTCATCTGTTGTTGACGTGCTGGGACGTCCGGGGCGAGGTTCGTCTTCGACATCCTCTCGGCCTTCTTGAAACAGCTTGTACCACTTATACACATTTTTCTTACTCAGAGTAGACTCACCGTATGCAACTGTCAACATTTCAAGAGTTTTAGAGCACTGGATTCCATTTTTCACACAAAATTTAATGCAAACTCTTTGCTCCATTTGTTTCGAAAGAAGAAAATCGCCGAGCACACCAAACCCTTCTAACGTTTTACGCCTCTGCCAGAAAAACAACACGAGTTATATAATCAAAACTGTGAACATATGATCGTGACGAGTGTACAAACACAACAAAACAAAAAATTTAAAAGATGAATGTGCGTAGCCCGCGAAAATTGAAAAGTCACCTTACTTTTTGAACACACTTCGTACATCCAATGTAATTTTTTCTGAACATTTAAAATTTTTCATGAAGGTGGAACTTAGAATATTTTCCTTAAAAAAAGTAATACAAAAAAAATGTTTTCACCATAATTGTATAGTCAATTTCTCGACATTTCAAAACACCCTGACAACATTTATAGACGTGTTTTTTTTTAAGTCTATTTTTGTACTATTAGCATATTACCGCCCCGGTCGTGCAGCCAACGTTCTGCCAGTACTGGGCGAACAACCGGCTGTTTGTACTGGTGGACAGTACTGGGCCAGTAATGCACCCGTGGTGAACTCCGGCTGCTGAAACCCCTATTGATAACTAAGTTCTGTACTGACTCATAATACTAGGCCAGTATATACTGTTGTTATTGGCGCGGTAAGGCTAAATGCCTTAATGATATTTAAATTCTGTACTGATCTGCAGTATTAGTCCAATATAGTAGTACATCATTATGATGCCAACCGTGAGTTGAACTCTTGTGTCAGTATTTGACCAGTAATACTTATTAGTACTGCGCCAGTAGTAGACCCAGTATCAAGCCAACCACTGGTCGGTTTTTAATCAAAACTTGAAGTTGGTATATGGCCAGTATTACGCCAATCAGTGATGAAACGCTGGTACCGGTATTTCACCAGTAATGCATATTACTCCTCAGCCAGTAGTAGACCAGAATGATGCCAACCGTTGGTAGAACTCTTGAGTCAGTATTTGACCAGTAATACGTATCAGTACTACGCCAGTAGTATACCTGTATCACGCCAACCGTTGGCGGAACTCCTGTGTCGGTATTTCATCGGTGGTGACGGTCAGTACTGAGCCAGTTGTAAACTAGTATGGCCCCAACCGTTGGTGGAAACTGGAATTCTTGTGTCAGTATTCTACCAGTAATGTCGGTCAGTACTGGGCCAATCGTAAACCAGTACTATGCCGATGGTTGGCACAGTACTAACAACCAGTACTGGTATTTATTCTGTGTTACAACTGCCGCGGTACTTCGCCGATCGTGAAGTCTGGCTAATATCTGACTTTTCCCCCTGGGTTAGAAACATGAATGAAATCAAATTTGTCAAGTCACCATCATGTTTTCGATTTGAGTATCTCCATATTGAATTTTCCGTCCTCAACAGGATTTTGCTCAGAAAGGAAACGTGCTGTAAATATTGTCAAAAAATGACGTTTTCCCCCCGCATTTTCCAGGCCAAGAAATTCGAAAACAATTTTCTTTATAAATAAATTTAGCAAAATAACCCACTGTGCAGTAATTTTCCAAAACAATATACAATTTATGTTGTAGTTTAACGCATACAATTTACTTTGTACTGATTTTTCATTGATTCTGACATGTTTCGTGCAAATCATTCATAAATGACCGAGATATCCAATACAGGTAGAAAAATCGATTTTCAGTGTACCATTTTAATCATTCATACCACGTAAAAATTTACTGGAATAATGTGAAGTATGCTCCTAAATTTCAATATTCAGTTCTGAAAGTAAGTTGAAGACAACCTGAAATAACCTGCAATGCTTTCGTCCCCTAAAATAAAGGAATATACCTTCCTCAATTTCAGGTTCGTACTACCTTGCATGACGTTATGGAACGCTTTTTACTACTATATAGCTCGTGGCCATTTATTCTAGTCGCAGCCTACTCCAATATTCCATGTCGCGTTGGTCAGTGTCGGCTATATGATACTATGTTTCCATAATTCGTGGAGTTTTAGTTTCAAGGATTTAAAAAAGTTCTGCAGCAAAATCAGTTCCAGTTGTCAGCCAATATTTGGATTATTAAAAACATGAAAATAATTAAATAGTTACAAAACTTTTTACTCCGCAACGTGAGCGCCCTTTCAATACATTACGGAATGCATTTATCTGAAGATTTTTGAGCGCACCTGCCCTCAATAAACCGTTTTTTCCATTTTTCCTAATTTTTCTGTATTTTCTTACAAGTTTGAACCCAACTTGTATATATTCTAAAACGAATAAATATTATATAAGAACAGCTGAGGAGTGTCGGTATAAGGCGTGAGAAATTCCTGATTTTTAGTTAGAATATTATCCTTAATTTCAGATAGGATAGTGTATTAACTAAAGTTTACACTAGCTTTCAGTATACATATATTCTTAATTGAAGAGCGAGCATACATGAATTTCAGGTCTCAAACTCAATGCGCATATGTCACTCTACTATCGGCGAGAAAACTATAGGCATCTGCCTTTGAAGCTTAAAAACTCAGTAAAAAAAAAAAAAATTCTAGCGCAACAAAAAAACAATCATATAAAAGCTGAGTGTTCTACGTAAATGAGCTTGAAGACGCTTATGTAAAAAATCTAGGTCCCGGAAGCTAGAATTACAACATTGTCATATTGACGTGGGCACTATGCCATAATTTAGCGCTTATTTAGTGCTAATTTATGCTGCAGAAAAAAAATTTTGTGCCCGGTAATTTTGACCAAAAACATGTAGTAATGCTAGCTTCAGCTGAAGCCACAACTCCGGTATGCAAAACTCGGAAACTATTAGTGATATCAAATTCTCCTTTGCGTAGGAATTTAGTGCTAATTAAGTGCTCTGGATTTATGCCTTGCAAAAAATCCGGGCACTTTTTTTTAAACCAAAAACGTGTAGTAATGCTGGCTTCAGGTGACTCTGGTATGCGAAACTCGGAAACTATTAGTTATATCAATATCTGCTTTGCGCAGGAATTTATTGCTAATTAAGTGCTCTGGATTTATGCCAGGATTTTTTGCAAAGCATAAATCCAGAGCACTTAATTAGCACTGAATTCCTGCGCAAAGCAGATCTTGATATCACTAATAGTTTCCGTGTTTCACATAGCACTGTTACCTGAAGCCAGCATTACTACTTGTTTTTGCTCAAAATTACCGGGCACAAAATTTAGTTTTTGCAGAATAATTAACACTTAAATAGCACTAAATTCCTGCGCAAAGAAGATCTTGGTAGCAGTAATAGTTTCCGAGCTTCGCATACCAGTCACCTGAAGCGAGCACTACTACACGTTTTTGGTAAAAAAAGTGCCCGGAAGCAAGGCATAAATCCAGAGCACTTAATTAGCACTAAATTCCTGCGCAAAGGAGAATTTAATACCACTAATAGTTTTCGAGTTTCGCATACCAGAGTCACCTGAAGCTAGCATTACTACACGTTTTGGTTTTAAAAAAAAGTGCCCGGATTTTTTGCAAAGCATAAATCCAGAGCATTTAATTAGGACTAAATTCCTGCGCAAAGCTGATCTTGATTCCACTAATAGTTTCCGAGTTTCGCATACCAGAGTCACCTGAATGTAGCATTACTACATGTTTTTGATCAAAATTACCGGGCACAAAATTTAGTTTTCACAGTATATATTAGCACTTAAATAGCACTAAATTCCGGCGCAAAGCAGATCTTGATATCACTAATAGTTTCCGAGTTTCACAACACCGATCACCTGAAGCCAGAATTACCACACGTTTTTGGTAAAAAAAGTGCCCGGATTTTTTGAATAGCACAAATCCAGAGCACTTAATTAGCACTAAATTCCTGCGCAAAGCAAATCTTGAT
>NC_046659.1:80415002-80416989 GCF_010883055.1 Belonocnema kinseyi | reverse complement strand
TAGCACTAAATTCCGGCGCAAAGCAGATCTTGATATCACTAATAGTTTCCGAGTTTCACAACACCGGTCACCTGAAGCCAGCATTACCACACGTTTTTGGTACAAATTGCCCGGATTTTTTGAATAGCACAAATCCAGAGCACTTAATTAGCACTAAATTCCTGCGCAAAGCAAATTTTGATATCACTAATAGTTTCCGAGTTTCGCATACCAGAGTCACCTGAAGCCAGCATTACTACGCGTTTTTGTTAAAAAAAAGTGCCCGGATTTTTTGCAAGGCATAACTCCAGAGCACTTAATTAGCACTAAATTCCTGCGCAAAGAAGAATTTGATACCACTAATAGTTTTCGAGTTTCGCATACCAGAGTCACCTGAAGCTAGCATTACTACATGTTTTTGATCAAAATTACCGGGCACAAAATTTAGTTTTTGCAGAATATATTAGCACTTAATTAGCACTAAATTCCTGCCCAAAGCAAATCTTGATACCACTAATAGTTTCAGAGATTCGCATACCAGAGTCATCTGAAGCCAGCATTACTACACGTTTTTGGTAAAAAAAAAAGTGCCCGGATTATTTTCATGGCATAAATCCAGAGCACTTAATTAGCACTGAATTCCTACGCAAAGGAGAATTTGATATCACTAATAGTTTCCGAGTTTCGCATACCGGAGTTGTGGCTTCAGCTGAAGCTAGCATTACTACATGTTTTTGGTCAAAATTACCGGGCACAAAATTTTTTTTCTGCAGCATAAATTAGCACTAAATAAGCACTAAATTATAGCATAGTGCCCACATCAATATGACAATGTTCTAATTTCAGCTTCCGGGACCTAAAAATTTTGGTGCTTAGCAGACTGAAAAATGTAAAAAAAAGTTAGGATTTTCGGGCAGATTTAAGAACAGTCAAGTTTAAAGCATTATTTCTTATACAAGGGCCGATGGGAAAAATTTGAAAAAATTCATGAGTATGAGGAAAACTGTTGTGAAGCAGTTGCAGTTCAGAAATTAAAAAAATAAATAAAAATTTTTGCTCAAAAGTACGAAAATGTGCAACTATATTATTTTCAGTTCTAATTCAGATATTAAAGCGATTCAAGCTGCAAACTGTAATGGATAGGCTTTGTATTTATTTTCAATCACCCGGAAGGATGTGATACTTTTTTTTGAGAAAAACGCGATATTTTTAGATATTTTTTTTGTTGGAAAACAAGTGACAGAAAGCAGGGGGGGCCGTTTTTATTTACTGCCGACCGCTGGTCTCTTTCTTCGACCCGTGGCCAGGTGCCTTCCAAGCATTTAGTACCAGGGGTCGAAGAATGGCACCAGCGGTCAGCAGTAAAACAATAGAGCCCCCCCCTGATTTCTGTCACTTGTTTTCCAACAAAAAAAATGTCTAAAAATATCGCGATTTTCACAAAAAGTAAGCCTAACACATCCTTCCGGGTGATTGAAAAGAAATACAGAGCCTATCCATTACAGTTTGCAGTTTGAATCGCTTTAATATCTGTATTAGAACTGAAGATAATATAGTCGCACATTTTTGTACTTTTAAGCAACAATTTTTTTTTAATTTTTCAACTGCAACTGGTTCACAGCAGCTTTCCTCATACTCATGAATTTTTTCAAAATTTTCTCATTGACCCTTGTATAAGAAATAATGCTCTAAACTTGACTGTTCTTAAATATACCCGAAAATCCTTACTTTTTTTTTACATTTTTCAGTCTGCTAAGCACAACATTTTTTTTACATAAACGTCTTCAAACTCATTAACGTAGAACACTTTCAGATTTTAAATGACTGTTTTTTTGTTGCGCTAATCCGTGCCAATAAGGTGATTCTATTAAAAGTTACAATCAAACGCGGAAAACAAAACAAAAATTATAAAAATGTTTTAAAAATGTTTAAAAATTACAAAAACCTGGCTTCTTATGAAATAATTTATCCTTTAATTATAATGATCCTCTATTTAAAAAAAAATATA
>NC_046659.1:80396771-80414902 GCF_010883055.1 Belonocnema kinseyi | reverse complement strand
AAGTAGCGTTGAATCTTTAATAAAATAGGGAATAACTGAGAATTAAAAATTCAATAAATGAACACGCGAGATTCAATTCATACTAAAGCAAGTGAAATTGGTTGTTTCTCTGTGCTGCATTACATGAAAAAGTGCTCATTATTCTACCACCATCAATCGCAGAACCTCATTTTTTGAAAATTTTATGTGAGAAAAACTCTTTACTACTTTTTCGCTTAATCCCAAACTTGAGTTCATTACTGAAACCATTAATTTTCTTCCAGAACGCCGTTTCGCGCGTCTGCTCTCGACGTAAATGCATAGCTGCAGCTACGCTTTGCACTTCGCTGAGAATTTACACTAATGTGTAAATAACCCTGGAACCGTTTCGGTACGGTGAGCGAAAAAAAGAGGATGATCCTTCAAAGTCTGTAGGCACTATATCCCAAAATATATCAAAGTGAATAGTGATAATAGTGGTGAAATCAAATTTTTGAGAAAATTTATTGCTAACTTATCACTCAACAAAATCTTTTTAAAAAACTTCTTGATTTCATATACCCATATACGTCTTACACCCCTCCTCCTCTTAACATTGAAAACTATAATACCTCCTCCTCTCTTTTTTCCTTACAAAGAGCTTTAGTAACAACTCATTTAAATAATCAGACTTTATAATTTCATTTTTTAATCAGACAAGTAATTTAAAAAATCGGACATTATAGTAAATTCGTTTGAAAAAAGGCTTTGTAATTAAGTTGTTCAAAAAAATAATTTTTAAATATTTCATTACCCTTATACCCCTTTTCTTATCTACAATTTTCGTTCCCTCAAAACATCAATACTCCTCTTCACACTCTCCCTTCTCAACACCCCTCACCTTATAACTCTCCCGATCCTACCCCTTTTCTTATACAATACCCTCATTATGGTACCAGAGACTCTAATCTATTATGCTCCCTAAACATTATACCCCACCCCTCTTCGACAACCTTCCTCCACTCGAACATTCATCATTTCCTCTCCCTTTACCCTCTACACTGCCCTTCAGCATCAAAATTTCTTAAACTTCCCCCTCTACATATTCTTTAACCCCTCCCATTCACCATGCTTCCCTTTTAGCCCTATAGATTATCCATCCGATAATCCACTTCTTTCTTCAAATACCAACTCCTCTTCTATTTCATTTGCCGCCGTAACAAATTTGATTATCACATCAATCCAAGGGTTCGACCACTCGAATTTTGAGTATAAACAAGATTTTTCAAGATTCAAAAGATTTAAAATATTTCAAAAAATTCAATAAAGATTTGTAAGATTTCACAAGGATTTCAAAGACTTCACTAAGATTGGTTTATTTTACGTAACGTTCATCCACAGCCAAAAGGAAACGTAGATTAATTACGTAAGGATGATTTTTGAAATTTAAGCCCCGTACCCCCCTTATTTCAAGACACGTGAGATTTATGTAACCTCCCTCCCCCCTTCTTTATGTAAAACTTTGTACGAAATGTGATTTCCAAACATTTTTTGAAATTCATGACATTTCAAGAGATTTCAAAAGATTTTAGGGCACTACTAAAGATTTAGTGTATTTAAAGAGTTTGAAGAAATTATCTAATACAATTTCAGAAAGATTCTAAAATTATCTAGGGATCTTATCAAATTTTAAAGGACTTTCAAATCTGCATTCATTTCAAAGATCGTTTTGCTGCCCCATGCGTTTGCGCCCGGGGCAACGGCCCCCTTCGCCTCCCCCTAGCTACGGCACTGCAGGAGTTCAAATTTCAAGAGACTTTACGATGTTGCAGGAAGGATTTCGATAGAATTTTTGGGATTTTGAGGGGTTACTGATTTTCGAATCAATCGATTTAAATTTAGGGAATGTACGTGAATAAAATAGATTTCAAAAAATTATTATCAGCAGAGTTTTTAAGTTTTTTGATTTTAAATTTTGTTTTTATTTTTGAGTATGTCTAGAGTTTTCTACATTTTTGCCAGGCTTCAAAATACTACTTTGCAAAGGATAATTATGTTTAAATATACACCTATAATTAACATTAATGTATTTTGCCCGTGAAACACACAAAAAAACTTTAGCAATTGTGGTCTTTCTTAATATGAAAATGAATTCACAGAAACTGCTTTTAGGCTTGGTATTGTTGAGATTTCTGAAACCATTTTTACGATCCGCCCTATTCGTCACGTCGTAATTAGTAACAATGCACTCTATAATTTCCAGAAAACTATTAATTCTAGATCATTCTTCCCCACAAGCATATCACACCTTTTTTTTGTTACTAAAACGAGAACTATAAGAATTATTCAATATACGAGAGAGAAAGAGTTTTCAGCGATCGGAAACAGTAGCGAAAAGAGCCAATATACCAAACCGGTGCACAATGCAAGTTCAATTCATCGGGGAATTCAATTAGCGCCAGTTGCCGGAAACCTCAAGTAATTTGCACCCCCAACCCCAGGCAACATCCTCTCTACACGCCAGCTTTGGTGACCGTGCCGCCGTGACGCTTGAAAATCCACTGACACGTTTCATATATCTATACTTGCATGTATATGTACATGTTTATGTGGTTAGCACAAAACAAAGCTGCCCATTATAAGAATTCCCCAGACTGAGAGGAAAGACAAGCAAGTCATTTCTTTTTCCTTCGAACTCCAGGTTTGCGTCTGTTCTTTACTTCTCGCCTTCTCGGAGGACTTTCAGTCTCTTTACAATGCCCGGCCAAAAGCCGCTATATCGATCAGGGGATTCAGCAAGCTACACCGGAAACGTCCTTTTCCTTCCTTGATTGTGGTTAGGCAGTCTGCGGCAGCCGAAGAATACTTCACAGTCTACATCAGGATCATGGTCGCTCGAGAATGGTCCTTTGGAAATCGAGCGAACAATCGTTGCTTCGCAAAACGAAGACATAACGGAAATATCGTTGTCGAGGATATAAACTACCATTTCGTGTTCAATCGCATATTTTTAAAGTCACTGGCAATGAGAGAAAGAGGATGCACCAATCGTGGGGAAAAAGTGTTCAGTCAAATATTTTCAAACACTTTGGAGAAAGAGCTCTTTCATAACGATTCCACTGTTTCTAGTGAATTTTTTGGCAATTTTTCGAGGGGTTGACAACTCAACCGATTTCAAATGACTTAATAAATTTTATTGGAATTCATATTACTTTATGTGACTCACAGGAATTCAAATAACTTTAGATATTTGACGAAATTTCAAGAAAATTCAAGTGACTTCCATAAGCAGCGGTTCGTCTTTCTCCGACCAATGCTAAAATCTCCGATTGACGATCGTGTTCGTTTCTGAAAACACGATGACAAAAAAACCAATTATTTGTAAAATTTTGGCCTATGGAATTCCATACCCTGGAAAATTTGGCCAATGAAATTCTCCAAGCTGTCCATGTAACAACCGCCACCCATTGTGACTTCAAATGAATTCGAGTGATTTAAAGTGACTCCAGTTACTTCAAAAGATCCCAACGACTTTTGCAGATATCAAAAGATTTTAGAAAATTTTCAGAGAATTTCTTGACTTTAGGGCATTTCACTACATGTATGATACTACATTAATTTTACAAAGCGTCTATTCATGTCACTAGGGTGGGTCAAAGGAATTCAAGTGACTTCATGTGAATTCATGTGATTTCACGTGAATTCAAATGACCAGATATTTCAGAAGGCTTCAGGAAATTTCATAACAAGTGTAAACCAGACTTCGCGGTTGTTAATCCCACGTCTCTTTTTTAAATTTCGAAGATGCAAATATTTTCAAAAATTCGATCCAATTTTAAGTTTTATCAAGACGAAACCCATAATATAATTATTAAGCAGTCTTTATCAACCTATATTGTTATAAATTTCAACCTGAATACAGTGTCATTTGTAAAAAAATAACGACATTGTTTTTTGTACTAAACATGGTGAAAAAGTTCATCTGTGAGAGTTAGATAATCACACGTTTCTCTTGTTGGATAACGTACAGGTGACTAAACGAAAATGACAAATTTTCACTCTTCACTGAATGTAATTTCTATCATGTCATGATACTTGTGTCCATATAACGAGCACCGTTATCCTTGTGACGTGACATTAATAATTAATTGAGTACTCTTCCGCGAGATGGGTTCAGACACTGTCTGCGGTTACGTAAATATAGGTATACATCATACAATGATAGTGAATTTCATGCATCTTGAGTAGTTTAATTACGGTTACTGTTCGCAGGCTCCTGCATCTACACAAATTCAAAATCACGTTTGAATCTCATAATTTACCCGATGCTATCAAGTTTACATGTAATAAGCAAATATAAACCAATACTGGAAAGTATTTAAATTACAAATGTATATATAATTCATAATAAAATTATTTAAATTGTCATAATTTTCAGCTTTAAAGCTTTTTAATTCAAAGGATTTTTTGCCAATATTTAGGAAGCTGTGAAATTCAGAAACTTAAATGCGTTGTATTTCTAAAAGTACAAGAGCACATCTTCATATCTATACATTGTTCCAAATTTTAAAACTTTATTAAGTATTTCATTTCCTCACACTTTTCTAAATTGAATATCGCAAAATTAAATTACGGTTAAATTGGTATAATATTGGAGAACCTTCAGTATAGCTATTTTCAATTTTAATGCATTTCGTTTTAGAAGTTTAATCGTCTCTGAGCCAATTTACCTCCATTCAATTAAATTGGTTTAAAACTTAATTGTGAAATATCGTTAAATATATAATAAGAGTCCAATAACTGTGATATACATGTCTCTGCTTTCACTGAAATATAGCACACATAAATAGTTAAAATAGTTCGATTAAGGTTGCGAATTAAGACAATTAGAGTTAGACTACCAATCTCTTTTAACTATTTCATAGAATCCATATCCTTTCGAGATATGAATATAAGTGATAGTATCAAACTGAGTGATTTTCAAACATCAAATAAAAAAACAATCATTCGAACAGCAATCTTTATTTCTCTCTTATCTTCTTTTCCCCTTCTAAAACTCAAGAGAATAGAAATTGGAAAGGTGATTTTATCTCTTTGAAAAATAAACCTTGATTTCTAGTTTAAAAGCGATTCGAGAAAAGTAATTTTCGGAAGTATATCCTGAAATTGTGGTATAACAATCCTGGTTATTCTGGCGATAAACCTCTCACAATTCAAACTCGTCTTTCCACTCTGTCTCTTTCCTTCCAGAAGAGTTCCTCCTCATACGATGTACATCCGGGATGCATATTCTGTGAAGCGAGTCGATTTCGTTGCTAGTGAAATATCCTTCGCGTCGGAGTAACATATCACGTTGATTTTGGAAAGAATTCTTTTGCCTATATAGGTTATAGGTTTTCGAAGAATCGAAGCACATCGAGGAGACTTCAATCTCATCGAGCAGCATCTCAGAAAAGAGAAATGAGACTTTCCACGATCGATCTATGGTTTCCACTAAAGTGACAAAGAACCTCGAGGCCCCTGAGAAGTTTATCGGCTTTCATCTTTAGAATGCTTATAGCGACTAAAACCCCTATTTGCAAGTTGCTCTGTTTCTCCTATAAGAGCAGAGTCATCAGAGAAGAAACTTCTGCTAATGCCTTTTCATTAATAAAGTTCCCCAGAGTCGAAGATTCCATAATTTGTTTGGTACTCTAAAATCTAAAGCATTTCTACAACTTTAAAGTAATTAAACTTCGCATGATGTAATTTTAGTACATCGCCGATTTTGAACTAGAGCTTTCCTACGCCGATAAAATTTACTAGATTCAAGGAAATGCATTTCTTTGGTTTCCTTTCTTATAGAACCAAAGATTTGTTTACTAGAGCCGAGAAAATATTATTTAGAGGTTAAAAAGTCATGCCAAGTCTCGAAGAAATAATTTCTTTTGTGATATTTCTGAAGAAAAAAAAATATTTCTTTTTAATATATATAAACGTTATTATGTCAAGGAAATGATTTCTCTGGAGCTAAGAACCTACTATCGGCGAAAAAATTCGAGTCCTCTGGCTTTGACGTTGAATAAGTATGTGAAGAAAAAATGGTAGGTTAATGAAAGAGGTATCATTTTAAAGGTGCAAATGTTGTACGTTAATGAACCGAAATGTAATATTCCCAAAAATTATTTGTAGCTTACAGATCTGAAAATACGATGAAAAGTGAGGAAATTTGATAAATATGCGACCGCACTATCTTCAGTTCTAATGAAGATAATGAAGTGATTTAAATTGGAGGTAGTTACTAAACTATCTGTAATAATTTACAACTTGAAGGAAGTATGTGCTTCTTGTTGTCTTCGTACAAATTGCGATATTTGAAGTCAGTTTTTATAAAGGAAAGCAAGTGCGAGAGCCCAGCGTGGTGCTGTTTTTTCAGGGGGTCGGTCTCAGTTTTCCTCAACACAGGGAAAGGATTTGAAGGCCAGAGTGAGGCTCGGAGGCACAAGTTGGGTAGGTTGGGCTGAGGAAAATCGAGGACGATCCCCTGAAAAAACGGCACCACGCTGGGCTCTCGCACTTGCTTTCCTATATAAAAAACTGACTTCAAATATCACAATTTGTACGAAGACAACAAGAAGCACATACTTCCTTCAAATTGTACATTTGTACATTATTACAGATAGTTCAGCTAACTACCTCCAATTTATATCACTTCATCATCTCCACCATGAATTTTTTCAGATTTTTCCTATTATTTTTCCAATAAAAAACTATGCTTCAAAGTTCACTGTTTTTAAAGCTATCAAATTTCCTCACTTTTCATCGTATTTTCAGATCTGTAAGCTATAAATAATTTTTTGGAATATTATTTTTCAGCTCATTAACGTACAACATTTGCACCTTTGAAATGATACCTCTTTGATTAACCTACAATTTTTTCTTCACATAGATATTCAACGTCAAAGCCAGAGGACTCGAATTTTCTCGTCGATAGTAGTTTCTTTCAATCTGTTTTTCACGCCCTAAGAAATATTTTCTCATTTCAATGAACTCGTTTCCTTGAAGTGATAAATACGTATTTAAATTAGGTAATTAATCCATGTGTGGATTAGGTAATTTAGGTTTCTTTGAGTAAAACAAATACTTTTTCCGAATTAAAAAATATTATTTCTAGAAACAAGAAAAAATTTCTAAAAAAAATGTGTTGGGCTTTATAGTTGATAAATACTTGAATTCTTAGGGATAATTTTCAGAAAATGACCAGATTATTTTTTTAACCCGCTGTAGTTTCTTAACTCTATGTACACGGAGAAAAAGATATCGCACAATGATATTGCAAAACCTCTATATTTGTTGCTGTCGTCTGCTACGGCGGCCTTAGCAGCAATGGGAAAAAGGCAGAGTATGAGTGAGTTCGAGCTATAAATCGGGACACCGGATTTAAAATAATACCAAAAAAAGTAAAAATCTGCTGCAGGTAAGACCTGCAACGGTTTATGATTAAACATATTTCAGCAAAAGTTTCACTGAGATTAGGAAAATAAGTCTGAACTCGTCGACTGCGTCGCGCTGAAGTGAGCAAATTTCGGTAAAACATGTAGAATCAACAACAGAAAACACAAAAAAATTTGTTCTTACTGATATATTTCCTCCGAAATAAATCACATTATTGTAGACGAATAAGAACTTATTTAATACCATTTAGCATAAGCGCAATATGTAACTGGCAGATGGGAATCCCCGTTTCTCTAAAATTTAATTAAGTTAAAAGACGCTGGATAGCGCTGATGTCGTAATTGTCGCTACACCTCAAATAAAAATGAGACGATTATAAAATGAAAGATTATCCAGGCAAGGTTAGAAATAGAAAATTATCTTCGATTCATGTAAAGTTTATCTGTTAAGGTTAATTTCTGTTCCGGTGAATCTTTCACATGGAATTGACATAAACCTTATCTTTAATTTTTTCTGTGATCGCTTGCTGACTACTCGAACCCTTGCAAGATCACAATAGAAGAAATACAATGTGATAGCGTAATAAACTTAAATTCTTACGTTATATAGATTGCACAATTATGCGGCATATAATGTAAAAACTTGCAATGTACGATATCACGATTTTGCGCTATTATAATGCGATAATTACGATATATAGCGCAGAAATTAAGATATATATTGTAATTCATGCGATATAGTTTTCTCAGTGTAGAATTTACGTATATATAACCGAATTTACTTTTCACATTCAAAGAGGTAGGCTTACCGTCCTTTTTTAAAATCCATAGAAACGTCGGTAGAAGGTTCAACAATAACAAAATGACGGTGATTTTGTTAAAAATATCATGAGTCTTTTTTCTTGATAAATACACTCTTTATGTTTTTAGAAATGTTGTCTTAAATTTGTATTCAATTATGAAAGACATCCTATTATCAAGGTACGTTTTCTATAGACCAACATAATTCTTCTCCTGGAAGAAAGCGCCCGCAAAATATCCCTCAACTTGTCATATTCTCTTGAAATTTAATTCTCGCTGAACCCCAAATTCCACAATTTGGTTAAGCTCCACTCTTCTGGAAGAAGTCAGAATAATTCATCCACGAGATCATTTAGGTTTGCACAATAGGAAAAAAACCTAATCATTATTAAGTTTAGTATCCAGAACTGAGCTAAAAGGCCATTCCCAATCTTTTTTTTTCACCTCTCTCGTTTTCAGTTCCTTGGAGATACGAAGCCCCCGACTGAAACTTCAGGGTTTTCTTTCTAGCTACAGAAAACCTCCCCTTTTCCCTCTTGCATCCACCATCACAGCTTCCATTCAGTGGATGTTTAAGAGCTCGTTTCGGGGATTCACCGTTTAAATCTCAGACTCGAGATGGAGAAGAAAGGATGGTAAAAACGAAAATGTGAAAATAAAATAAAATAAAAATAAAGGAAGGGAGTTCTACACAAACCAATATCGAGGTTGACGAAAGGAAAATACGATAAAAAGGGAGTCTCGCAAGATATGCTAAACTTTCTTCTCGACATTCTTCTCCTACTATAAAATAACCGTCATGAGGTTTACAGAATGTTAAGAAAAATGCTTTCATAATTTTGAGTAAAAGCGATTTCATTGAATTCAAGCAAAGCTTGAATTTTCCATAACAGTGTGGCGTGGAGATATATCTCTAAAGAGGATTATTCAGGTGAAGCTCTCCATAAATCATTTTCTCAAAAAGGGGTTCCTATTTTACATATCTATGCATTCGCTTAAAACGAACATGAATTTCTCAACTTGAGTGGATTGCCGACATCGCATCGGCACACAGTGCTATATTAACAGCGAATGGTAAAGTTACAAAGCTATTCGAATTAGCTAGAAACTTCGACAGACAGAGCGAGTACGCTAGGGAAGAGGATAACGCTAGGAAAGAGGATAATGCTAGGAAAGAGGATAACGCTAGGAAATAGGATAACGCTAGGAAAGAGGATAGCGCTAGAGAATTGGCGGTATTTGCAGATACTTACCGGCACACGTGGCTACCAGCCAAACGGTTGCAAGAGCGATTCTCCATTTCGAAGTAAACCTGCGAACAAAAATACGTATTTCATTGCAATGGGATTCACTGTTTCATGTAAAAAAAAGTAAATCTTTAGGCCAAATTCATTTGCAGTTTATTTTTTCTGAATTTTTCAGCTTCTTTAGCACTTTTCACTCAAGGTGAGGTAATAATTAATGCAATTTAACAAACCAAATTGTTTACATTGAATTTCTTTATGGATATATCTCTCTAAAACAGAACGAGATATTTGAAATTATTGTTCAAAATTTCTACATGAATCAAATTGAATTGAACTTTTCTTTGAAATATTTCTGAAGGAAAAATACGTTTCGGATTACTGGAACTTATAGAAACTTTCAAAGCTTTATTTAAAACCCGCTTAAAGTTTCTTCTGAATGTAAAAATAATTCGGAAGTCACAGCTTTTGAATTAAATATATCCAATCTGGAAGTACGTTATTATTTAATTATTAGAGCCCTATTCTTTAAATAAATTCATCTGTGTATTACACTGCCCTGCAAATTTTAATCTTTTTTGATGCAAATAAGATGACTCCTAGTGTTTCCGAATGGATTTTTCCTGTATAACGCACGAATGTGGGTTCAAAAACTTCTTATCGCGTCACGTTTTTGAGAAAATAGGGGTTGAATCTCCTAAAAACGGCTTTTTTAACCATTTTTGAAAAATTGTAGATCTGAACGATCACGAGCTACAAACTTCGATAATATTAGAAATTAAAGGCTGAAACAAGCCCTTCAAATGAGCCCTTTCAAATGAGTGGAGAAAGAAAATAAAAACAGAAAGGATTTTAATATACTTATACACCCACGCCCAGGCATAATAACATGTGCAGTGATTTTCATACATACTTCGTACATATTCGTAATCAGCGACCCTTAAACCCCCCGCGTAACAAGTTTCAAGCGAATAAGATCAAATTTTTAAAACTGGGTGCGCCTTATTGGATCCGCCATTTTGAATTTTCAAAACCTAGACGAAAACACACCCCTCGCTCTAAGGGCGGTTTAGCTCTACAATTTTTCAAAAATGGCTAAAAACTACCTTTTAGAGGTTTCAAGCCCTATTTTCTCAAAAACGTGAGATGATGGGAAGGTTTTGAACCCAGATTCGAGTTCAGTACGAAAAATCCATTCAGAAACACTAGGTGCCATCTTATTCGCAAAACTCATGTAGGGCAGTGTTATTAATATTTTAAAAATGATTTTACGAATTCATTAAAAAATAAAAAGGAGATGAAAATATTGATAAATTTATGACACAGAATAATATTATTAAAAAAAAATCGTTCGAAATTCGATAAGACTTGCTTCAAATAAAAAATGTAGGTCACGCACCAAACTCGTATTTTTCTACTTGAATGTATGAATCTACCTAAAAGAGTTTGAGTAGAAAAGGTACGTTTCTCACAGATCAACATAAGTGATCTTCTGGAAGGAAGTTACTGAGTTACTAAGAATATTTTTGTTTAAATTATTATTTAAAAAAATTAGTAAAAGAGTACAAATACGTCATACCTAAAACATTGAATACTATTTAAAAAATAATTCTTGTTGATGGTTATTTATTATTTTTTAATAATTTTTTGTTTAACAAATTATGCTTGTTAAATTGCATTCATTATTACCTCACTAAGTTAAAAGTTAACAAAAAGTTGAAGATTTTAGAACAAAACGCAACTTTCAGCATTATTTAAAGAGAATAGCATCAAAAATATTGTATTTTGTATTGTTTTTTATTGTATTTGTTAATTTGATTAAGGCCATACTACACTATGCCATTACAAAAGTCATAGCTGATGGAATATTATTCTTAAGATAATTTAAATTATTTCCACTAAGCCATCCAACTTGAGAAACAATTTATAAACTGCTTGACTCCTGTATACCCTTGAATTATATTTCCGCCTTATGCTATCTTTATACATGTTCAATTGGTCCGCTTTTCTCGCAATCATATTCGTCAAATGATTAAAGTCATCTATTATTATGGTTATGTCTTGCTTCTCAAACATTTATATAATCTGTGGAACCAAATTATATTTGCTCGAACTCTGATGCCTGATTGCACGGCCGAACAATTTATGGAAACATATTCTGGCTTGTCTATTTTCTTCCATATTATTTTTTCACCAGATTTCAATACAATAGCAGATCGGACTCACTGACAACGGCTGGCAAAGCGTTTCTTTTGTTTACCAGCTGTTTGACTTCGACACAGAAATGATCTTGTCAACCGGCGCTGTTGCCATTCTAGTTAAGGATTTCGCTTTCATTCAAGCATGTGACAATACCGTTGAATTAGAAATCATTGTACGAAGGTAATTGTACATACTAACTATCTCTGGTGGTTTGTTTTCGCAAATAAAAGAGAGATTCTCGGCTAGTCTTCCTGTGTGGAAAACCGAAATTTTTTACTTACGTTTATTAATTTGTGACCTATTAATATTACAGTATTCCATCAGATGGTTTATTTTTCTACGCATATGTACTGGTTAGTCAGCAAAAATAATTAGATTATTTGAATAGGCAAAAGCTACAATTTCGTGGGTTTAATCGATAGGCATCCACTGGTTCGAACTGAAAAGTTGAAAGCAAGTGTAAAAACACAGAAAATACCGCATCTTTCTAACTCTTTTTAAAGAGAAAGTTGATGGTAGAAATAATTAATGATTGGACAAATTGATTTTAACACGCAATTATCAGTCGAAAGTAATATTTGATGTGATAAAAATCATTTCTACTATTTTATGGGAAATACGTGTTATTCAAAACAACTTGGGCTAGGAGGACGTTAATGAAAATTAGAACTAAAATTTGTTTACCATCCTACTGGGATGGAAATTTACATGCCTACTATCGGCGAGAAAATTCGAGTCCTCTGGCTTTGACATTGAATAAATATGTGAAGAAAAAATGGTAGGTTAATGACAAAGGTCTCATTTTAAAGGTGCAAATGTTGTACGTTAATGAGCCGATAAGCAATGTTCCAAAAAATTATTTTTAGCTTACAGACCTGAAAATCTGATGAAAAGTAAGGAAATTTGATAGCTTTTAAAAACAGTGAACTTTGAAGCATAGTTTTTTATAGAAAAAATACTAGGGAAAATGTGAAAAATTCATGGTGGTACATTACACATTTCTGAACAGATCGCCGTCGAAAAATTTTCAAAATATAAATAATTGTTCGTTTTTTGTGAATAAATATGCGAGCACACTATCTTCAGTTCTAATGAAGATAATGAAGTGATTTAAATTGGAGGTAGTTAGTTGAACTATCTGTAATAATTTACAATTTGAAAGAAGTATGTGCTTTGTGCTGTTTCCGTACAAATTGCGATATTTGAAATCAGTTTTTTATATAGGAAAGCAAGTGCGAGAGACCTACGTGGTGCCGTTTTTTCAGGGGATCTTTCTCGGTTTTCCTTAACCCCACCTACTAGCCTGGGATCCGAAGAGGAGACTGAGTTGTTATTTGACATTCTATGTGTTTAGATAAAAAATGTCATATCTCTGTAAATTATTAAAGTTTTGAAAATATTTTTCCATATTCATTTAAGAAAGTGTGATATGCACAAATTTTTTTGATAGTCTATGTTGACTTAATTGATAGTTTTCGAGAAAAACAATAAAATAGCTTTTTAATAAAAAGCTATTTCTACAGTACATTTTTTACCATTTCACAATTTTTTTTATGGAATCATATATAACTAGCTGAGACAAAGATAATTTTTTTGAACTTTTTTAAATTAGGCTATTGGTTTAGAAAATTCTATTAAGTAGGATTTTTGTGAGTGTCTGCTTGTGTGTGAGGTTGCAGTTCAGATTGAAACCCTGCAGCTCCCGAGACCCCACTCGCTGCCTGTCCATTCAATGCTCTTACTAACATTCGTACACACAGACGTTAAAACTTTGTATTTATTTAGAATTTCATCAAAACTAAACTAATAGCCCAATTAAAAAATTTCAAAACCCACTGTATTTTCTTGGTTGGTTTTGTATGATTCCAGAAAAAAATGATTAAATGATAAAAAATGTACTGTAGAAATCGTTTTTTTATTAAAACGCTATTTTATTGTTTTTCTGGAAAACTATCAATTAAATCAACATACACTATGAACCAAATTTGTGCATATCACACTTCTTTTAATAAATATGAAAAAATATTGTAAAAACTTTAATAATTTTTAGAGATATGCCATTTTTTATCTAAGCACATAAAATGTAAAATAACAACAAAACTACCCGGAATTCGCTATTTGCGCCCGATATTTTCGGAATCAGGAGAACATTCTGCACAAGAATCAATCATCAAATCATCAGGACCTAAAATTGATGCTCGTGCTTTTGGATCCCAGACTATACCGACTTGTGCCTCCAAGCCTCACTCTGGCCTTCAAACCCTTTCCCTGCGTTGAGGAAAACCGAGGCCGCTCCCCTGAAAAAACGGCACCACGCTGGGATCTCGCACTTGCTTTTCTATATAAAAAACTGACTTCAAATATCGCAATTTGTACGAAGACAACAAGAAGCACATACTTCCTTCAAATTGTAAATTATTACAGATAGTTCAACTAAACACCTCCAATTTAAATCACTTCATTATCTTCATTAGAACTGAAGATAGTGCGCTCGCATATTTATTCACAAAAAACGAACAATTATTTACATTTTGCAAATTTTTCGACGGGAATCTGTTCAGAAATGTGTAATGTACCACCATGAATTTTTCACATTTTCCCTAGTATTTTTTCAATAAAAAACTATGCTTCAAATTTCATTGTTTTTAAAAGCTATCAAATTTCCTCACTTTTCATCGTATTTTAAGATCCGTAAGCTACAAATAATTTATTGGATTATTCCTTTTCGGGTAATTTACGTACAACATTTGCACCTTTAAAATGATACCTCTTTCATTAACTTCTTACATATTTTTCCCCCTTATAATTCAATGCATATTTAAGATATTAATATTTTTAATAAAGGATACTTTCCTAAGATTAGTGAAAATGATACTTAATTTCAGTGATCAAACAAGCAGCCTTAAACAATTCCATGTGTCCCACCGAACACAGAAAAATCTTACAATTTTAATGCGTTTCAATGTCTAAAGTTTTGAAATTTGTAAACTTAAAAGTTTACAAATAGGAGCTTCCAATTTTAAGTACGAAATTGCTCGTCGTCCCAAAATTCGGGATGAGTAGTCAAATATTGTTCAGAAGTTTGGCTACTACTATCGGCGAGGAAACTATAGGCATCTACCTTTGAAGCTTAACAACTCAGTCAAAAAAAATTCTAGCTCGACAAAACAACAGTCATTTAAAAGCTAAAAGTGTTCTACGTTAATGAGCTTGAAGACGTTTATGCAACAAAATTTTTATGCTTAGCAGAGTGAAAAATGTAAAAAAAAAGTACGGTTTCTTGGGTACATTTAAGAACAGTCAAGTTCAAAGCATTATTTCTTATACAAGGGGCGATGGAAAAAATCTGAAAAAATTCATGAGTATGAGGAAAACTGTTGTCAACCAGTTGCAATTGAGAAATTTAAAATATAATAAAAATTGTTACTTAAAAGTACAAAAATGTGCAACTATATTATCTTCAGTTCTAATACAGATATTAAAGCGATTCAAACTGCAAACTGTAATTGGTAGGCTCTGTATTTATTTTCAATCGCCCGTAAGGATGTGTTAGTCTTATTTTTTGTGAAAATCGCGATATTTTTAGACATTTTTTTTGTTGGGAAACAAGTGACAGAAAGCAGGGCGGGACTCGTTTTTTTTACTGCCGACCGCTGGTGCCTTTCTTTGACCCGTGGCCAGGTGCCATCCAAGCATTCAGAACTAGGGGTCGAAGAATGGCACCAGCGGTCGGCAGTAAAACAAAAAAGGGACCCCCCTGCTTTCTATCACTTGTTTTCCAACAAAAAAAATGTCTAAAAACATCGCGATTTTCCCAAAAAAGAATACTAACACATCCTTCCGGGCGATTGAAAATAAATACAGAGCCTATCAATCACAGTTTGCAGTTTGAATCGCTTTAATATCTGTATTAGAACTGAAGATAATATAGTTGCACATTTTTGTACTTTTAAGAAACAATTTTCATTATTTTTTAAATTTCTCAATTGCAACTGGTTCACAACAGTTTTCCTTATATTCATGAATAATCAGCTTTTAAATGACTGTTTTTTTGTTGCACTAGCATTTTTTTGACTGAGTTGTTAAGCTTCGAAGGCAGATGCCTATAGTTTTCTCGCCGATAGTAGTCCCGAATTTTCTTGAGTAGTCAATCTCCTTTTCCAACTCCCCCAGTTTTTCGAGACGACTAGGCGCAGCCTAATAAATAAATTCAAAATTAAGTTCTTTAAAATTTTCAGGGATTTAAAATTCAACATTTTTAAAATTTTTGTCAAAAATATTGATAGCACGTTAAATGTTTCATTTGGAGGTTTTAGATTCTAATGCTTCTATCAAAATGCCTTTAATAACTATAGTACTTTATAATACTTTTAGGTAATTTCTATAAATTCCTAGAACATTTGAGATATTTAGAAAAATGAGGAATTTATGCGTACAAGCATACATTTTAAATAATTTGATGTTAATTTTGTGTTTCTACTGGTATAAAATTAATATCTTTTTACGTTTTGAAAAAATTGGTCTCAAGCTCCGCTGGGATCCGAATCCAGGTCTTTCAGATTTCCGGTCTGATACTCTTACGCACGAAGCTACGGAGAGAAGAGATTAATTTCTTCACAAACCTTAAAAGATGAATTAAGGCTCAATTTTTTATACCTGTCAGATTAATTTTTCAAACAAGATAATTCTATATTATTGATATTGCAGAGTTGACCAGATAAGTGTATTAAATAATTCGATGTTTATTCTGTTTGTCCAATGGTCTAAAATTAATATTTTTTTAATATTGGGTATTTCAGTCAAGCTTTTAAGTCTGATGCTACTTGTCCAGGCCTGACTTGATATATTTCTAAAAAGTTATAGGGTGTCAAAAATGATCAAAAATAAGAAATCGACACTATCAAACAATTCTTTTTTCTTATTACCTTGACAGTTTGGTCTGGTGCAAGTTTGGTGATTATAAGTTAAACACACTTATCGTGAAAAATGATTTTTTACAAAGAAATTAAAAAATTAAAGGAAGTTCAGTCAGCGGCTGCTCATCAAATAAGTGGCTGGGCAACCAAACAAAAACGTTAAAATTTTAGCCAGGTCCAGGGCAGACCAACCGGTCAGAGTCAAGACTGGAAATCAGACGGTCTGGTCTGGGCCAGGCCAGCGATTTTCGTGCCTAGGCAAATATAATAAACTCTATATATTCTTTGCTTATAAATATGAGGAGATTCGTACATACTTTTAGCAAGAATACCAAAATCCAGTAAAGCTGATTGGTGGGGCTGAAAAAAGAAAGGAGGGTCTGTTCGTCCCGCCAGGACTATTCGTCGAAAGAGCTGGAAGAATATAGTCACTGCGAATAGATAAAATCTCTATATCTGGTTTAACCTACATTTTCTGCACCCCAATACTAATTTTTTTTATAAATCCCACATAGATGAACGCTCAGTGGATGATTTTCTCCGCCAACAACTTTCATTGGTTCTCGCTGATCGGGGATATTCTCGATCGCTACCAATCGCGATACAGCGAAATGCACTGACATTCTTTTTCTCTTGGAGACGGTATTCGTGAATTAAACGGAAGCTTCTGAAAGTCCTATATGTAATATGTATCCTCTATTTTTGTATTTAATATTTTTATTATCTCATTACATGGACGAATATATCTTTAAAAAAGAGTTTAAAACCGTATAGAGGGAAAGCAGTGAATCTCAATTGGCGACTGTATTGGCTCTTATATATAGAGACGGTAAATCCGCGCTAACGCTAACCCGCTTTAAAGTGTAATTAATACGTCTGGGCTATCGGAACTGCCGGGTTTAATTTAGTATCGAGCATGCAAAAGCTCCCAGAGTGTATTTACTTCCTGGCGAATTAAATTGTTTTAGAGATCCCATATTTTTCTCATTTTTCCTTAATTAACAATATTTTAAATTGATCAATTGATCACTAAGACGGGTCGCAAAAAAAAATAGGAGAATAGATTGGAATTATTTGGAAAAGTAGTGCATTAGGACCCTAAAGAAGTATAATTAGAAATAAATGATAAGTATTAAGCAATATAAAATGTTTGATTAGTAAATTATTACTTCCATAGTTTTTATATTTTCGTGTATCTCAATTCAAAATTTTTTTTGAAGTTTTAAATGTCTCTTCAAATGATTAGAAATCTTGATTAACGTTCTCTTGACGATAACTTCGGTTTAATAATCCCTTGTATTAAAATAATAATTTTTAATCTACAAGAAATAAGGAAGAATTTTTTAGCTGTTTAAAGACTTTTCTAATAGTCAAAATCTGATAATTTTAATTGGATATATTTGTGCTTTTCTAAGTTGAGATGAAAATGATTATTTTTGGGTTAAAGTGGTGTATGATCATGGTATCTATTTATTGATAAAAATATTAATAAATTTATTTGCATTTAATTAATTAATTTTTTATTTATTCAAACAGTTTATATAAAATATTGATTTGTGGAATCAAAAAATAATATT
>NC_046659.1:80389931-80396671 GCF_010883055.1 Belonocnema kinseyi | reverse complement strand
ATTAAAATAATTGGGACTATACTCATATCCAGATAGTAATCGGAATTAGGTATATTTCATGTTCAAAGAAAAAATATAAAATGTGTACTTATAGCACTCGCCAAGTTTAAATGCATCTTTCTCGAAAAACGGTTTTTCAATGTTGCAAATTCAAAAATGACCCGGTGACTGATTTTACAACATAGAGGGTTTACTTAGAGCCTAAAATGGCAGCCATTTATCGGACAATATGCCCCTATACGTAAATCAATAGCGCCCACAAGGGCCCTTTTTATGCGGATGCCGAATTTAATTCATAACATCTGAGAGTCTTTTGTGGTAAAAATAAACTAGGAAAAAGTTGGTAAGTCTACGTAACCACAAAAAAAACAAAAAAAAAGATCGCCTGTTTTCCAAAAATTCATTTTTGTATTTTTACAAAATTAACTTTTTCTAGGTGGCTTAAACAAAACTTTAACCTTATTCCGAAGGCTTTTCACTGTTAAAAATACAACACAAAAGAGAACTTAATATACAAAAATAATTATTTTTAAAAATTGCTGCCTCACATTTTTCAATTCTTTGGAGTTGCAAATAAGTTATGTTCAATTTACCCCTGCCTTGAAAAAATTGTAATCTACAGAGATAAAAAAAAATAATGTTTTTAATTGTTTAAGGCTTTTCTACTCCTAAACATGTATTTGAAAATCATTTCATATGTCTGGGTAATCATAAATGGGGCCCGTTCATTTTTCGGAACGGATAAAATTTAAGAAAGGTAAAATTTCAGAATGGGTTATAATACATAATGGTAAAACTTAGGAATACCAAAAATTCGGAAAAAGGAATAAATCAGAAATCCAAAACTCTGAATAGTATTAATTCGGAAACCAAAGAAGTGGAATGGGTAAACATTCGGAAACGTTAAAATTAGGAGGGTGAACAATTAGGAATAAGTAAAAATACGGAGAGGAAAAATTCGGAAAGTAGAAAGATTCGGAATAGTAAATAAATATTGCTATTAGCAGGTGAATAGTTTTTTTTTACTTATGGTAGAATACAAATATTTATCACAGTAAATTTAAATAGCATATCATAATAAATTTAGGATATCCATCATTTTAAATTTTTCACGAAAAAATAATTATTTTCTATCATTATATCATTTAAAAACAATTTTCAACGCACAACATAAATTTATTATATGATATTTAAATGCACTGCAATAAGCATTTGTTTGCTACCATAAATAAACAATTATACACCTGCTAATAGGTATATTTAGTAATAATTACGAATTTTTCTACTTTCCGAATTTTTCCTCTCCGTATATTTACATATTCCTAATTTTTCACCCTCCTAATTTTAACGCTTCTGAATTTTCACCCATTCCGCTTCTTTGGTTTCCGAAGAAATACCTTTCAGAGTTTTGGATTTCCTACTTATTGCTCTTTCCTACTTTTTGCTATTCCTAAGTTTTACCATTATGTATTATAACCCATTCTGAAATTTTACCTTTCTTAATTTTTACCGTTCCGAAAAATGAACGGCCCCCTCATAAATTAGGGCGGCTACGAGACTCGGAAAACATGGATTTTATGAAATTTTGAGAAAGCATTGATTTTTCTTATTCACAACTACTTCAAAACCTTAATAATTATTTTAGTATTTTAGCGAATTTAAAGATTTGCGAATTAATTTTTTTACTAATTAATTGTTTAAAATTGAATAAATATTGAAATGCCCTACGAATTTCTAAGAAACTTAATCTTGTAGTCGTACGTTTTTCTATGTTTTCTTAGAAAATAGTATTTATTCGCATGAAAAATAAATGTTTATGATATAATATAATAAATTATGATTAATTAAACGAAAATTAAATAAACAAAATATTAATATAATATTAATAATTAACGTAGAATTAAATTAATAAGTATTTACAAATCTGTCATTTTACAGGGAAAACTATAAAAAAGAACAAATGTAGCTTTTGAAAATTGCAAACTTTTCTTATCTTTGTAGTAATTCGTAATTTTGTACAAAAAGCTATTTAAAGCTACGAAATAATAAACTTTTTTGGAGTCGTAATTTTTCCTATTTATTCGTAAAAAATCGTATTTATTAATAATTATTATGTGGAGAAATTTTTCAAGACAAAATATGAAAAATTACAAAGATATTGTGCAAATAATATATTTTCATTATTTGCAGTAGAAATTCATGATTTTTTATGAAAATCTATTAAAAATTATTTAAATATTTATTATGGGGTTGCATATGTTCCTATTTTTTCGTAGAACAATCGTATCAATTTATAATTGTATGTAGAAATTTCTAATTTTCTAAAAGAAAATATGAAAAATTAATTGTTTTTCCAGACGTAGCTTGTCTTAAAAAATGTTTCCACCAGGGTTTGCAGTGATTAAAAATTGTACAAAAAGGCAAGTTTAAATATATTCGTCAAAGAGAGGCAGAAGATTCAATAATTTAATAATATTTTTGAAAACTACTCAGATGTTATAAATATCTTTCAGTTATATGAAAAAATATAATTTAAAAAATCATAAAACACAGAACCTCCAAAAATACTTTTCACAATTTGCATACACGAAATTATCAAAACTATGGTAATGAGAATTTTTTAAAGCACATTTTCTTAAAGCGCAAGTTTAAGGCATTCATCCACCACCTCAGTTTTGTTCTTTATTAAAATGTATACTAGTTTAGCAATTAAAGTTGCGAATATTAAAAAACAAATTAGTTCAATTTAATTTTAAACTGGAATTAATCGTAAAAATATATTCGATAAAATAGCATGCAGAAAATTAAACACAATTTTTGATAAAAAATTGGTTTTAGCCAAAAATAAATGAATTCATATTAAATCACCTTTGAAAGCCTGAAATTTTAATTTTGTTATTACCTTCAGTCCCATAAACGTTCATTTGATCTACATCATAAAAATAAAGCGCTCCATACTTGGGATTCATGTCGTACAATTAAAACGAGGGGTGAACAATAAGGGATTTACGAACGATTTTTCTGGCAGTTGGGTACATATCATTAACACGTTTGGTGTCCGTAAACAAAAAGCTCACTATTTATATTTTAATAATAACTTACGAGTGTGTTCTAATTATTTCAAAGGTTTTTTTAATTAGTGGAAAATTGCGTATTTCAATGAAACTGGAACCAATTTTCTATTGACTGGATGAAAAAGCAGAAGTGAGATTTTATGAATGGCGACAAATATACGCACGAATAGACGTAATGTGCTACGTCGAGGGACCAACGTTCATTAGCAGAGCTTCGTTTAACTCGACTTATTTGACTTCGCGAAACTCCAAGGCCTCTATTACCGTCACGCTTCATGCTATTCACTGTTTTATTTTTTATTTTTTATGCAACTTCTGTGTCCATATTAAAAGCGTATTCTAGAGCAGAATAAAAATAAGGGAGATGAAAAATCACGATTACTAGCGCACTGTGGCGTTAAAATGAATCCACTTTTTTATCGGCCATAAACTTTTCTTCGGTGACAATATCGAGCTTCAGAAAATACGTGGAAATTAATTTCAGTAGATTGTGTTTTACTCTGATATATTACGAGTGAAGTTTAAATTCAGAAAAATGTACTACCATACATGGTTCCAAGTAGATACAAGTCTCGAGAATTTTTTACTTTAACGATTAAAAATCAGGATAGTCACAAAACTTTATTCCCCAAATTTCTTGACTTTTCCATGACCAATAATATTCAAAAACAGTATTTTAATCTTTCAAGGTTTTTCAGATAGAATCTTTTATAAACGGAATTAAACAAATTCAGATTAAATTTTCAAAAATTTAATTTATGAATTTAAATTAAAATTTTTTTCAGTAAAAACAGTTGAATATATTTAAACAAATTGTTCCATTTTCAACAAAATGGTCAAACTTTCAAACAATATAAATAAAACTTCAACCATAAACAGTTGAATTTTCAACCAAATAATTGAATTAAAAAAAAAAAGATGAATTCTCCATCCAAAAGGACGATTTTCGGCACCACTTGATAAATTTTCATTTAAAAAAGTTGAATTTTCGGCCAAAAAGTGCTTACCTTTGAACAAAATAGTTGGATTTTTTAAATAATTGAATTTGCAACCTACAAAGCTGAATTCTAAAAAAATAGCTGATATTTGAACCAAAGAAGATAAAATTCCAGGCAAAAGAATTGAATATAAAAACTTAAAAAATGTATTTTCAACCAGAGATTAATTTTCTACGGAAAAATATAAGTTTTCAATAGATTACACAAATTTTTAAACAAATAGTTCATTTTTCAGGAGAATAAGATGCATTTTCAACTTCAACTCAAAAAATGAATTTTCAACGAAGTAATTCAATTTTCAACCCGATGGAATTTCCAAAAAATACGATTTTTCATCAAATGAAGATTTTTTGGTCAAAAAAGAAAAAAAGTTTATCCAAATCGTTGAACTTTCAAGCCAAAAGACGAATTTTCTATGAAACAGTTGGATTTTTTAAACCGAGGGCATCAATTTTCAACGAAAAAGTTTATTGTCAATGGAAAAATTCCATTTTTAACAAAAAATACGAAAATTCAAACCAAGAAAACTAGTTTTATAACAAAAAAGACGAATTTTCAACCGAAAAATATAAATTTAAAAAATGGAAAAGCTATATTTTCAGTTAAAAATTAATTTTAAACCAAAAATAAACAAACTCTAATAATATTTTAATTTTCAACCAAAGAAATAACCTCCAAAGAAATAAAGACACTTTTAACAAAGAAGTTCAACTACTTTTGCACAAGCAATTAAATTTTGAACTAAAAAAAACTTTCAAACAAAGATATGAACCTTCAACCAAAAGAATAAGTTGCTAACAGAACTTCAACTTTTACCCAAGATGTTGACTTGTTATTTAATAAATATTAAATTTCAACAAAATAGTTAAACTTACAACTTAAGAGGTGAGTTTTTAAGTATAATGATTAAATTTTCAACTGAAATAGTGGGCATGTTTAGTGTAAAAAATTACTTTTCAAGAACAAGAAAACTAATTTTCAACTAACGAGGTCATCTTTAATCTTTAATCAATCTTTCAACAAACAAAAAAGTGTCTGAACTAAAAAAGACGTTTATTTTCAAACAAAATCAGTTGCATTTTTTTCAAAAATAGATTAAATTTCTACTAAAAAGGGTGAGTTTTTAACCAAAAGGCTAATTTTCAAAACAAAAAAAGAATAGTTCGATTTTTAACCAAGAAGGGTATCGGTTTATTTTTGAATACCAAAATTCGAATTTTACATAAAAATGTAATTTTCTACAAAAATAATTGAGTTTTCAATAAAATAGTTTACATATTTATAAATAGAAGTAAAAGGAAAATAAATTGCTACCAAGAATATTACAATAGGATGGACGTAAATCTTCATTTTCAACATTGTCTAATTTGTCCCTGGCGAATTTTTAATTTTCCTTGACCATTAATATTCAGACAAAAATCTTAACCACGTCATATTTTCAAAGTAGAATCTTCTAAAATTGGAATAAAAAATTTCATAATTTCAAATTTATAATCCTTGAGAGTTATCTAAAGTAAAATTTAAGACATTTAAATTAGATTAGAATACAAATTAAAAATCCTATTTAACGTCCAATAATCAATTGATCAAATTGATTTATTATTTTTTTTATTTATTTTAAATGTTATTTTATTGTAATTTTATGATAATGAAAATAAAAAAGACGAAAGAAAGAAAAAAGAGAAGGAAGGATATGTGGTTGGCTGCCTTCTCATTTTTCTTTCCTCTTTTTTATTTTTGTCCGAGAAACTTTAATTTTTTTCAGATTAGAGTAGGATTTTTTGTTTTTGTTTGTTCGTTGTGGTCCAAATTTGGTCGTTGGATTCTTCTTGTTTTTTTAACAGGAGTTATCTACAGTGCCCTGACCTGTGGCCAACCTGAAAATTGAAGAGATTTGAAATTAAATTCCTTTTAGGTTTCAAGATGTATAATCATTTTAATTCGAAAGATTATTGAAATTAACAATATTTTAATTTAAAACCACTTAAGGGGCTGGTCTATTCAAAGTGAACTTAATTCAAATTTAAAAACAATACTGCAAATTTCTACCCACGTTTCAAAAACATTTATCTGAAGTTTTATAGGGCTGAGATAAATTTATAGGATGTTGCAACTTTCGCGTTTGGAAACTTAAAAGTTGAAATAAATGAGTTCCAAATTTAACTATTTTCACTGTATAAAAGTGATTTTTACCCGATCCATTTAAAATTTTAAATGGTCTCGCTAAAAATTAGTAACTTCTCGGACTGAACATTTTAAAAAGTGGACAATTGTAAAGTAAAGCGTTCAAATTCCAAATGTTTAGAATACAAAAATTTTAAATTTGCACGGTAAAAATGTTATCCGTGTAAGTTTTTAAAACGTAGAAGTTAAGTGTTTGAAAATAACAATTTTAATTTTAAATTATGATAGATTTATTGAGGCGTATTACCAGTGTGTCGATATTAAATTTGTATGGCAGATGATTCTGTCTATTATCTTTCGTGATAAGTAGGGTCCTAATTTATCGAAAATCAAATTTACGTTTCGCGAATTAATTAAAACCCATGAGAAAGTAAGTTCTAAAAATGCACTGCGGGCTGGGTTTGAAACAATAATCCTCTCATTACATATGAGGTTTTGATTTGCGATAAAGAACAACAAATCAATCATTATTTAACCAGTTAAA
>NC_046659.1:80355379-80389831 GCF_010883055.1 Belonocnema kinseyi | reverse complement strand
ATTAATAATTAATAATTAATTAATTAAAATTAATTAATTATTAATTAATTAAAATTAAATTAAACCATTTAAAATTAATAAACTAGCCTGAAAATACAAACATATAATAAAAATACGAAAATACGGATTTCCACTAAGATTCAGGAAATACAAGCTCTAAAACTGTCATGGATGGACTGTGGT
The DNA here is from genome assembly GCF_010883055.1 of Belonocnema kinseyi. Lineage (NCBI taxonomy): Eukaryota > Metazoa > Arthropoda > Insecta > Hymenoptera > Cynipidae > Belonocnema > Belonocnema kinseyi. Next base: position 80,389,648 of record NC_046659.1, on the reverse strand, counting down.
GGCGTAATTAGTAGCGCACTTCACATTCAATGAGAGTGTTGTTGCTTTAAATAAACCAAGCCCGCAGTGAATTTTTTAAAGCATACTTTCCCGTGATTTTTAATTATTTCGCAAAATAAAAAATTGATTTGCGATAAATTAGGAACCTAATTATCAGTAAAGCTAAAAGAGCGAATCATATACCATAAAAATGCTACATTACAAACTGGTAAGAGGATTTCATTTTGAATAAATTCAAGCTTTTTGGCTGTTTTTGGCATTCACAAATAAATTATTATTACGCTATAATGGTAAAAGTTTGATCTACAGGTTAATTTTTGAATATAAAATTGACAAAAGAAGCATTAACAATTTAATAATTAAAAATGAAAGAGATCCAAATTGAACAATCTCAAATATTGACCCGTTCAAAATTTAAGTGTTTCAATGTAAAGATTTCTGAATTAAAAACGTTGACCTGAAAAAAATTTAAAGCTAAAAACACCCCTAAATTAATAGGATATACTCATAGGATAGTAGTTTATAAATTACTCAAAACTGTTACCAGAATCTGGAATCAATGCAAGTCTTAACTGATTCTAGATTCTAGTTAAGACCACCCACCTTAAGTTATTTAAACTATAAATTTAATAATGTCCGAATTTACTCCACATGTCCGAAATGACCCCGTTTGACGGTATAAAATATTATGCATTTTCGGTAGTTTTATTTGTGTATTTATCAACATCAAAGTTTCTGTTCTAATTAATGACTGCGATTTTCGAACTTCACGAGTATTTTTGTTTTTTTATTTTCTGAGAAAATCAATTTGTACAATACTATCGGTCACATGGAATCTAATTATTATTATTTGTTTAAATTAAAGCCCCACCCTAGACGTGACCTAATCTCACTTTTATTTATTACCGAGCTGGAGAACACTATGTATAACTATATACATAACTTGCCCACCTCGCAGTAGTTGTAGATCTAATTAAGCAGCTAATTACAGTTTGAGTGAGAGAGGAGAACAAACTTTGTAAAAGCGTACACACTCTAAATATAAGATATAAGAGAGAGAGAGAGAGAGATTGTTTAAAGTTTGCGCCATTGGAATTAGTCCGATAAAGTCTCTCGAAACACGAATCTGATAAATCGTATCACTCATAATTTCCCTACTCTTTTGCTTGATATTATTCCATATTTTTCAGTAGAGGACATTTGACAAAAAATAAAATGCCATTAAAACTTTAGATCGGAATTAGCCGCCTGAAAGTTCCATCACTTATAGTTTAACTAAATTTGGTTTTCGTAGTCTACATGTAATGCCAAAGTTTCACTTGCTCCCAGAAAGAAGCGTAACTTCACTTTACGCGAAGTAAATTAAATTTAGGCATACTGACACGAACGTGGTAAATTATTTCCGTACTTTAAGAAGTTTTTCTTTCAACCTAGTTCTCCTAATGAAGTTCTCGTGTAAGATATTACTTACTCACGAATCTCAAGATGAACATGTAGTCACGGTAACCATTTTTATCGTCGGAAAAAATACCCGGTCATTTCCCGGTTCGCAAACATTTATTCCAGCCATTGAAATTAAAAAGTTCTAAACTATTAAAACTAAAGATTTTTTCATTTAAAGTAATCAGAACTAAACAATAAATCAGAGCAGCGAAAATTAAAATCCTATAAATTGTCAACTTTAGAATACTTCCATCATTTATCATGGAAACATTCTAATCTTAATAGGTTTAATTCTAAGGGCTTAAGAAAACTGCATCTCACAATAAAATATTAAAAATGATAAAGTATCAATTTTGTAAACTTCAATTATAAAAACTAAGTGTCGCCACTTTCAACGTCTGAAAAAATTCCCAATTTTAACATTTTTGTCTCGGTCATAGGAATACAAATGGTTTTTGGTAATTACAGACTAAAAATACAAAAATTATCTCAAAAATGGGGTAATAAATTCTTCTAAATAAAATTAATTACAGGCACTATATTAGATTATATATGAAATGCTTGAAATTTCTATGACATCACATCGAAATATAATGCATTTCCAACAAAATAGTTGAGTTTTCAACTTGAAATGCGTTGAATGGTTTAGAAAATAGTTGACTTTTTAATGTAAAAAACTGATTTTCTAACCAAAAAGACAGTTCAATGTTACAAAGAAATTCATTTTAAACCAAGCAGTTGTATTTACAACCAAATAGTTCAACCAAGACAATTAGATCAACAATAGAGAAAACTTTGTCCCTAAGCAACAAAGCAGCAACGGCAAATAACAATAAAATGCTCCAGCGGCAGAGTGTTTTGATTTCAATTCGCTGCCATTTCCACAATTTTCGATCGATTTTCTTCAAATTTTCGGAAAAACTTTCTCAAAGTTTAGCGAATTACTTTTTCGCGATAAGTTATTTCAACTGACATGTTTTCGATGACCGTCCAACTGGTCGAAGTTGGCGAAACGTGGTTTTCGTTCGAAATCAATTTATTATTAAACAAAAACAAACATATTCGCTTTTTAAACAAAGTGCATTGTTTATAGTTATCACTTATACATTGAGAATACTCTATACAAATTTCAAGTATTTTTATCAATAAACGACCGATTAATCACGAGTTGTGTTTTACAAAACATCGATTTTTGATCAGAAAATTTTCTAGGTTTTTATTGTTTTTCTTGAGTAATAATTATTGAATGAAAAATTTACATAAGAAAAATTTGTCGACCGCGTCAAGCTGAATACGAAAGTATATTCGAGCGCTTGTCGAGTTGTTGCATCCGTCACCTCTATTTTAAACAAACAAAAATAGTTTTTAACTAAGAAAAATTAATTTTCAAACTATTAGTCGATCTTTGAACCATAAGAGATGAATTTTTGACAAAACAGTTAATTTTTTAACAAATAGTTGAATTTTGAAGAAAAAAAAAAAAATTTCTACAATATGGTTGAATTTTTAATGAAAAAGTGTTAACTTTCAACTAAAAATAGTTTCTATTTTCTTATTGGGTTCTATTGATTCAGTGCGCATTTATGCGAAAAATCGGGAAAAAGAGGAAGTCTCGTGAAAGCAGGAGAAAAAATGAATTCTTCAAAAACACTGGCATGAGGGGGAAATTGGGGTAAGAGTTGTAGAGTTTGTAAGAAAATAATAATAAAAGTTATTTTTGCTCTTTGTTACGAAAATTGACTTCAATACTTGAAAATAAATTGCAAACATTTTACAAACAGAATGTGCCATAAATATTGAAGAAAGGAATTTTGTTGGAAACAAAATCTTCAGCAAGTATGAATAGCAATATTGATCGAAGAATTGATAACCTTTAATAGCTACATTTATAGTAGCATGAACTACCATATATACACTTATTCTTCATTTTTATGTTTCACGATAAACCCTTTACGATGCTTTTTATTATACAGATATAATTTAATTAACATTCTACTGTGTTTGCCGCAAAGTGATAAAATCTAGATACGTCAATTTGCATGAGAAAGTGAGGCATGCGCCATGGGTAATTAAAGTAATTGGCCCTTCATATTAGTTTCGGAGTACTAACAAATTTTTAAAATAATGTTACTATTATTTTACAACGCAAAACGTGAATTTACCTGTTTTAAAACACATTTTTACTCTGTCTGGTATTTCGAAATCAAATAAAACATGCAGCCTCTAAATCAACATCAACTAACGACTAACCCAGATATATAAAATCATATTACAGCGAACTCGTATCAGAATACTGTTCGCAGTAAATATTTGTTTTCACATCCACAGGTAAAACATACTACGCATAGGCACGTTGAAGTGAACACACCGGAACTACCCTCAGAATGAAAATCATGTGTGAATAATATGAATGTATTCTCCCGTGATTGGCGATCGATAAATTTTTGTAATTTATGGCGCGGAAGGCCAGAGAATCTCTCATCGAATTACGGTAGTTAAACACAACTGGGATTTAAATTTAAATGTGAATATAAAAGATATATATTCAACGATAAAATTGTCACGGAGAAATTTGCGGGGATTATATTGATGACTGGGAAAAAAATGTTTAATAGGGTGGCCAAAAAACTTCATTTTCAAAATTACTGACATTTCCCTCATTTTCCCCCTAATCTTGTATTTTAACAAGTCAAACAAAAAACAACTTTAAGTTTCAATTTATAAATTTTATATTTATTATTCTTAGACTGATACAGCCTAATTTACCGCAAAAAAAGTTAAAATGTGACCAAAAGTGACTAAAAGTGAATAATGTGCATTGAAATATGACTTATGTTCTTTTGAATTTAAAATAATTTAAAAAATTCGACTCATAAGATTTCAAAATAATTCAATTTAAACTCAACAAAAATAAAATTAAAGATAAAAAGATTTTTAAAAAAATCGATTATCTTAGTCACATTGAAATGAATTTAGACCAGTTTAAGGAAAATGAGAAGAATTCAATAAAATACATGAAACTTTTTTTAAAAATTCAAGTGAATCGAAAACAATTAACAAAAATGATAAAATTCATTGAATTAGGTGAGTTGGAAATAAGTTTAGAGAAATTGAAGGGAATTCAAAATAATTTTTGATGAAATGTCTAAGAATCCAAGTTGAGTTTAAAAGACTTCAGGATGAATTATTGTGCACAAACTAAAAAATATTTTTTTAAATCCATTGAACTGAGTACCATTGATTCAATTTAGAATAATACAAGCATATTAAAAAATTCCAGATAGAAAAAAATTCGAAAGTATTAAAAATAATTCCGGATATATTAACAAGAATTCAATATGAATTCCAAATAAATTCAAAATTTTGTTAAATACTTGAAAATCTCTTCAAATCATTGAGTCGATACGAAATCCCTCACTTCTTCTGAGCTTTTAAAATCCCATTAAAGCACTGAAATCCTCGGAAGTCCTGTAGAATCATTCCATATGGTTTGAAATTTTAAGAAATTCTTTACAACCGAATGAAAATGTTTTCAAATCCCTTATAATTATTCAAATTCTTGGAAATACCTCCAAATTTTGTTAACCTCTGAAAAATGCATAGGAATCTTTTAAAATACGTTAAAATATTTTAAATGCTTTAAAATTTTAAAAAAATCTTATCTAACTTTTTAAAGCTATTAAAAATGTCTTGTAATTTAAAAAAAAACCTAACATATTTTAAATTCTTTCAAATCTTTTGAAATCCCTTGACCTTTTGTAAAGCTTTTAAAATTTCTTTGGAAATTTGATAAATATCCTGAAATCTTTAACAGTTCTTTGAAGTTCCTGAAAATTACTAAAATCAATTGATCATTTCTTGGAATCCTTTGAAATATTTTCAAATCTTTAAGATTCATGAAAATATTTGGAATCTTGAAAATCTTGAAATATTTGAAAAAATTGAAATCCTTCAATTCTTGTTAATAAACTCTTTGAAATCCATTAAAATATGGTAATATTTACACGTATGAAAAAATCCAGCTAATCATAACAAAATTTCGCTACAAATAGCCCCTTTCGCAGCTTTAGATATTTGCATCGAAAAAATCCGGCTATTTGTAACGAAATTTCGCTACACGTAAGCCACGTCGACAGCCATGGAAAAATGATTAATATACCTTGAGAGATTTTAAAATCCCTTAAAATCATTGAATTACTCCGAAATCCTATAAAATATCCTAAAACCTTACAGGTCCTATAAAAGCGTTCCATATCGTCCAAAATGTTACGAACTTCTTTAAATCCATTGAGCATTTTTTTAAATCCCTTAAAATCATTCAAATCCCCGTAAATTACTGGCAATTTCTAAAATCCCTTAAAAATTCCTCAGAATCTCTTTAAAATACACTAAAATATTTCAAATACTTTGAAATTTCTTGAAATTCCTTCAAAATTTTTAAATCTCTTTAAAATTACTTCGAAGTTTTAAAAATACCTTACAATGTTTAAAGTTCTTTGAATAACTTTCAAACTATTGAAATATATTGAAAGTTCTTTGGAATCTTTTCAAATGCCCTTAAAGATGTCAGAAGGAATCAATAAAATTGAGAAAAGGGTATATGTAAACCTGAATTCAATAGTGTTTAACCAATTAGTGTTCTGTAAAAAGTGACCAAACGTGACTGTGAGACACCACGGATTATTGTTGACTATTTTTGTGCACAAAAAAAATAAAATAAATTGCTTTGAACATGGAAAAATATTTTTTATTTGACCACAAAATCGAGTTTTTATTTTGAAAAAGAAATACCTTTTTTAGAAGCATCAATAATGCAGTAATTTTTTCTTAAAGTATATTATCTCAAGAGTATAACTCTACATTTTTTGGCATAAATATTCAAAATTTCGTGAGTTATCAATTTTTAAGTAAAAAAACTCAATTTTTGTCGTGTTTTTTTCAAATATTTTTAACTAACTTAAATTAAACTAATGACTATAAAACCGATTCCATTTTAAAAATCGTATCTTAAAATATGTTACATAATTTTTGGTGCAAAAATATTCAATGCCGGCTACGCGGGACATGTTTGAACACGTAGGGTGAAAATTACCCGTTGGTCCATTTACGTAATAAAAAGGAGTTGTGCCAGTTAAGGATTAAATTTCATGCGGAAGAATGGAATGAGTGATAGGAGATTTGTTCAAACAAGTAGGAATTACGTGATGGCGCGACAGTTCGAGACTATTTGCAAATAGAAAGAGGAATAGATTATAAATTATTCACAGATGTCGATTCTTTCTTTCTGCGTCAATACATCAATTTTGTGAGTTGCTGGACAGAAACGGTGGACGTGAGTTCTAACATTCGTTCGTCGATTGGATTCAGCCACCGAGTCGATGCAGAAACGATATTTTCACCCCTTTTCGACCCCTTTTCCCTACCTTCCTATGATCTCCAACTAGAACACGATTCCCTCCGGAATCTACGATTGAAGCTGTCAGCGACTACCTATTTTTCAGCACTGACCTACCGATGCATCTTTGCAATGCTTTCAACAAAACTACGGATTGGCTAGATTGGCTAAGTGGACGAAAAGATCAATCCTGTCATTTTGCCATGAAAAGTTATAGTTTATGCCCAAAAAGTTTAACATTTTAGACAATGAAATTTTCGAAAACAAACCAATTTCCAAACCACTTAAAATATTTTTTTTTGTTATGGGTTACCCGAGAGAGCATGAAAATGTAAAACTAAAATATCAAGGAATGTGTTTGTAATGGATAACTGTGATAAAACATTGTCAAATCAATGTTCATGTCAAAAGAAAAAATTAGTCAAAGTAGGCGACTAGGCGCCGTGTGACTGCAAAAAAGAGTATTCTTAATTAGAACGTTAATTATGTATTTCAAAATTTACCCTCTCATACTTTCCCTCAACTACTCCCCCTACATACGACCACTCCCCCTACCCACACTTCATCATTCGTCAACCCTTTCCCCATTTTCTCCCTCCGCTACTTCCCTCTTTTCTTGCTTCCCCAGCTAACAATCCCCTATCCCTTCTTGCATTCGCCACCCCTCACTTCCCCTATCTACACACCCTCATTTCTAATTATTTACCCTACTACCACTCACTTCTCATACTTCACTTTCCAAAATTTAAGCTACTTTCCCTCTGCTCATTCCCCTTATTGGAAAAAGTATGGTGGACGGATGGACGGAATACCCCTAAAACTTCTACAAACCTAGTTTGTACAAACTAGTACAAACTACAAAACCCTAAAAAGGATTTTATCAATTAAAAACAATCTGTTTTTACCATTTCGAAATCCGAATCGTTCAAATATGAACGAATCGAATTTTAAATTCTTCTGAATTCAAATGGAAAGGTTCTATTTTTCAGTAAAGTTTCAAATTATAATTCTTCATTAAAATAAAATAAAAATGAAGCTTTACAGGAAATTCTAAATGAATTGAATAAATTTCAATCTCTTATAACGTATTTCAAACATATTCTCTTATCAGAAAAGTTAGAGAAGATCATTGTCGTACAAATTTCGCAAGACGACCCTTAAAACTTGGAAACCTTTCTACAAATCTCAAGAACGTCGTGTTCTTTTATGACTTTCATAGAAAAGTTGAAATCTACAGGAAACGGTCTATCAAGTTTTTCTTGATAACGCTGGCCGTGCCAAGAGCTGAAATAAAAGTTTCATAGTAACACAAGGGGCCCAACAAAAGTTCTAAACGATTCTGGACCTCGCGAGGCTCCACAAAATGCACATTTTCGCTAACCTCACTTGTCTCCTGGTACACCTCACCTGGGTAACTTTCAAAAGGCTTATATCTACAGAACCCTGAACTCTAACAAGCCTACAGAACCATTGTCGGTTATTACGAAACTTTGCTCGACGAACTACCAACTACTGACGCCAACAAAGATCAAAACGTAACTGTGACCTCTGCTGCGGTCACACTGAAAGTGAAGATTTATTTTCTGTGGTTTAATACAAATCATCATTAAAAATAATGGAAGATATTAAGACAATTTTTTTATTTTGCATAGTTCTACAATTTTATTTCAAAAACTTTGAATTAATTCAAAAGATATTTAGAAGTTTTCAAAAAGTTCGAAAATAATTAAAATCATGAGAAAATTACAACAAATTTTTAATAAAATGAAAATTGTTGAAAATATAATTCGAAGATTTTTAAGAGTTTTAATCGGTTTCAGGGAAATTTAATTTGAAAGAAAAATTAAAAACATTTCAACAAATTTATAAAAATATATGTACATGCTGAAAAAATTCTGTACGAATTGAAGTATTTTTAATTTTGTAAACGTTTTAAATATTTCAGGAATAATTGGAATCAGTTTAAAAGATATTTCAAAATTAATCTCTTTTCATAGAAATTTCATCTTTTTGGTTGCAAATTCACATACTTCGTAAAAAATTGAAAACTACTTCAGCAAAAATTCATTTTTGTATTTGCTGAAGTTTCATCAATTTAAAAAATGTTGTTGGGGAATTTGAAACTATTGACCTTATGCTTAATTTAAAAATTACACAATTCATAGTACGAGATTTTCCCAATTGGGCTATTTGAAATTAAGGGATTAAATTGTTTAAATTTTGTAACTGAAATGTTATTAGTGGATAATTTCAACTCTTGGAAACATTAAAAACAGAACAATTTTAACTTTGAAGGGTCAAAACTTGAAGAAGACATACAATATTCAATTCTTTAATTGAACGCTCAATTTCCGCATTACTAATAATGAAGAAAATTACTAACAACTTACTGCAATCAATGCAAAATGACAGAAAAGATGGAAAAAATTCTTTAAAATATACAATCAAAAAGAACTTCGGAAAAGAAAAAATCGAGATTGTTTACAAATACTTAATATAACAAAAAAGAAGATAATAATATTACATGTACTAATAGCTACGATACGTAGTGTTAAGTATAGTTTGAGACGACTCAGACGACAATTTGAAATGACTTGTTTCTCCAGAAAATTATTTTCAAAATTATTTTAATCTAGTATCAGAAATTAGCTGATTAGGGATATTAAATAATAAAAAATGTGATACGTTATATTCAATTTTCAAGGTCACCCCCCCCCCCCCAAAGAACTGGGAGTCTTAACGCTTTTTCTCAATAAGAATAATTTTCCAAAACTGAGGCTTATCCGTAGCTGTAATTTGAAGTGCTGCAGTTTAAAGTGCGGTAATTTAATTTGCAGCCGTTTCAAGTGCAGCAATTTGAAGTGAAGCAGCTTATATTGCAGCAGCTTAAAGTTTTGCAGTTTAAAGTGAAAAAATTGAATTGCAGATTGTTTAAGTGCTACATTATAAGGTACGGCACTTTGAGGTTTAGTAATTTAAAGTGTAGCAATTTAAAATGCTCTTGTTTGAAGCTCTGCAGTTTTTAGTGCAGCAGATTATTGTGCAGATGTTTAAAATCCTGCAATAGTTTAAAGAACAGAATTTTAAAGTGTTGCAGTAGTTTAAAGTGCAGCAGTTTAGGAATTTAAAGTGTTCCAGTTTGAAAGGCTTTGAAAAGCATTTGAAACTACAGATATTTAAACTAGAGTACTTCAAATCGCTGCAATATTAAATATGGATAAGTTGGAAGCATTCATTCTTGTAAAATAATATATTTTGGGTCTTTTAAATTTGAAAAAAAAACTATTTCTAGCACCTATTCTTTAGTTTTCTCCTAGTATGTACCATTCAATCCGAGAGAGTTATTAGATTCTTGCAATTCGGCATCAGTGACAGTGAAAGGGAAGTACCGAATCGCGATTGGCATCCAATTTCAGTCGATAATGTCCACTTTAATGTACATGTGTGAAGAAGCTTTCCGATCGCAACTTTCCTGACCAGACGAAAGTTCGAAAAAACTCCCTTTAACGACGTCGTTAAAAAAGGAGTGCTCTTTACTCTGCGAAATAAAAGTTTGAAATCCCGTCATTGCTCCAAATGCAGATGATAAAACTCGATCCATGTTGGGCGTTCAGTGTAGTAAAACTGCATTAGATGCTCAAAAGGGCTGTAAATTCCTGACCATTTTCTTACTTTCGAAAGAAGCTTTCTACGTATCACAGAAACCCTATTCAGTTTAATGAAACTTGAGTACAAAGCTCGGTTAAAAATAAAGAAACTTCGTCAAATAATTATCAGCGCTTGATGACTTCATCAGAATAAATGTAATCCTTACAGACATAAAGGATTACATCCGGCTGGTGAGTTAAAAATTTTATTTTGAAAAATAAGACCAGTTTGATCTTTTTTAATTTTTTAAATGGGTGCTAAACGCCTATATAAATCTGAATACATGTCCTTAATCTTTATGAAATATGTATTTTAGTATGGAAAAAGACATATTATGGAAGATTTAGAAATAGGAAAAGCAATTAGTTGTGATTTATTACATATCTAACAACGAAAGAAAAGGCAAATTGAAATTTCTGTATTTGTACACAACAAATAAAATCCACTTTTTCGTAAAATAAAGTTCTTTTGTGCGAAAGTCAAAATAGTTTAGTCTACTATTGTGAACTCGCTGTTTGTGCAGAAATTCTATAAGTCGGGTTAGGTTAACTTTTTTTGGAACAGGTACTTCATGAGAATTTTATTCTGGCGTCTATTGAAAAATTCTATGCATTTCTGACTCCAGGCGAAAGCGACGTGCTTTACGAGGTATACATATATAGATATAAATATATAGCATTTTAGCTACTACAAATTCTATACGAATAAATGTATATTGAGTACAGGTATCGTAGTTGGCATTTTATTTATATAATTTTCCATTTCGAAAAGAAAATAATTGAACTAAAAACTATTTTATTATGATACAGAAAAATATTAAAGATGAATTTCTAAAAAGTCATTATACCATCATCTAGAATTATTTCAGATAGAGAAGATTCGAATCATAATTTAAAAATATAAACTTTCTTCTTAAAAGACAGGATGTTGTAACTGTACTATAAAAATCTTTTGGTCTCTTTTTCAAACGGTAGCTTATCACGTGACCGGAAGTCAATTATGCGTTCCTCTGAATATGGACTTCTAAGTCGTTAACCTCTTCTTTAATGATATTTGAATTCAGTGAAAAAAGTACATGTGAAAGCCCGTTTATATTTTTTTAAGCTAGCGCACTATTAGAATAATATTTTTCAATTAAATTAAAAATTTTCAAGCACTTAAAATTTTGAAGCTTTAAACTGTGTAATATGGATATGTATTATCTTATAGGTGGTTGAAGGTTTGAAGGTTTGGAAGCCTCAAAAATGCAGTTCATTAGCTCCTAATGATAGAATTTTTGAAAATAATCTGATTAAATGAAATTAATAAAGTTAAAAATTAAAATATTTAAATATTTAAAATTTGCACTGTTTGAAAATAGAGTTTCTAAACATTTTGCAATTTAAATTTCGTACCACCATTATGTCAAGGTTGAAGATATTATGTCCGAATTTTAGAATGGTGATTTAAAAAATATTTATAGGGTGAGTGATCCAGTAGCTGAACAGTCACCAGTGAATGAACACTAATGTGAAAAATCTATAAATATAACCTTTCAAAGTTAAAGTCTTTATGAATTTCTATATATTTGCCATCTTGAAGCAATTTTAAATTGTTTAATATATGATTCATTGCAGTAAATTCTTGTAAATAATTTTAAAAATTTCTTGAATGTGAAGCATCATCGATTATAATGAGTGATGGTGAAAAAGTCGTCGACCACTATAAGGTACGTGCCTAAGCAATTCCTTGTTTACACTGCTTTTACAAAAAAATTCTTGACCTTTTCTGCATCAAAGTTGTGCTGTTATAGTTGTAAGATATTATTATTCAATTTCCCACGAGGGTTTTTCACAAAAAGTACGTTTTTTTTTATTAATAAATGACTGTTCACGTACTGGACCTTTAAATTCCCGTGTCCCAGTGAACGAACAGTGTGTTCATTTATTGGAGCAAAACTGTCACCCCGCAGGTCCAGTGAATGAACAGCAGGTGACGGACACCTGGCTGTTGTTTCGTTACATATAAATAAGTTTGTTTCAATTAATGTGACTATAAATATCGAAGCTATAAATATAAATATAAACTATAAATATTTATAGTCTAAATGTATATTTTTGTGGTTAGAACCTCAAAAAAGTACGCACGAACTAAATTAAAGGTGAGGCAACTTGTAGGTTAGAAATTTAATGCTTTTTTTGCATTTAGAAAACGTTGTTTAACTATAAAAAACATTAATTCGTGCTAGGTACTACTGCGTACTAGTCAATATATATTTATAAATGTTTAAAGAATTTCCATTTTTACAACACTGTGATTTATAATTGTATTTGCTAATTTAACCTAAAGTAACATAGGTGTATTACAAATATTATGTGTTCTAAAAATCGCAGTTTTCTATTGAAGTTACTAGATAAGAGTTATCTATTTTTAAACGAAAAGTTGTATCTTTTGTGAGGTTAAAAGAACTGATAGAAATGTTTTAAAAATAAATATTGCAATAAAAAATTAGGAAAAGTTAACCTAGTTCTGTGTTCAACTTTTGTATTCCCACCTTTCTTTATATCTAAATTTCTTGTGGTTTTTATTGAAATAATATATTTAATGAATTTCGCAACGCTTTCTAATATTTTACATTATTTAATTGCTCATTTTGTAATGTACCTATGTAATTTTATACCTAAATCTTAATTCTAATTTGTAGTGATTATAGTGTTCATTCACTGGTGCTCTACTGTTCATTCATTGGCTCACAGTGTTCGTTCACTGGTGTGTTCGTTAATTTTGCACTATTTAATTATTTTTTATAAAGCTTTTTGGTAAAAACAAGATTTGTTTATCGGATTATGAAATTTAAATCCTTAAGAAACTATTTTCAAAAGTGTTGGAAGAATAATCAATTATTATAACGTGAAATGGACTAATTGTAATCAGTGATTTCCTTAAGTGTTCATTCACTGTTTTTAAATTACTAGAATTGCAATAGGTGAATTTTCCCTCTACTGTGAATGGATTAGGTTTCCTTTGAATTTAAAATTGAATTATTTAGTTGCTACTTCCTTTTTCCATAAAAGTCAAAAAACAAAAGTTTTGATAGATTTATTAAATTTTATGGAAATATTGTGCATTCTAAACAATTCTAGTGGAATTTTTAGTGAAATAGAAGTAGCAATTTCAAAAAATGTTAATATAAGAGAGATAGACTGTCCGCGTGTAATTTTGTAGTGCATATCCTCTGGGAAATTTTCTTAACTTTAATGATGATTTCATAAGGGAGTTCTGGGTAAAATATTGGAGATCGTTGGAAATACATGCCTGAGAACAGAAACACTTTGGTCAACAATTAATCATGAAGTATTTTTACAGAAGAAACTAAACAACCTTTTTATAAGAATAGTTATAAAAATATGGCCAATTCCAAACTATTTTTAACAAATTGCAAAACATATTTGAGAATCACGTCAAATCCTTGAAATCCTACGAAATACCTCACTTATTGTGAAGAAATTCGTTGAAACCCATTAAAACATTATAAAATCCCATGAAATTCTAAGAAAACTGATTCACTGTTTAAAATGTTTGCAATTTCAATACACATTTAATATGAATTTGTATATTAAATCTAGAATCCCTTGGAATCTCTTAAAACATGTTAAAACCTTATATAAGTCCTGTAAAATCATTCCATAACTTCCGAAATTCTAAGAAATTCTTTACAATGATATCTAATTAGTTAAAAATTCCTTGGAATCTTTTTAATTCCCTGCAATTTGTTAAATCCTTCAAAATCTTTTAAAATACCATCAAGATTTTTAGAGCTCTTGAAAATGCATTGGCATTCTTTTAAAGACTCTAAAATATTTCAATTCTTTCGAAATCCCTTCGAATTAATGAATTTTTCTTTTAAATCCCTTTTAATCTTTTAAAATACCCTAATGTTAACCATTTTTTGACGAACCAGCTATTGACTCCTTTTAACCTAAAACTGAAATATGTTATTTTTTTAATAAAAGTCATTAAATAAGTTAAACGTAAGTTTCTGAATAAAAAAAGAGGGTTCAGTGAAAAAATAGTGAAAAAATATATATAATTTGATCTTCAACCTCAGGCAATAGAATCCCCCTTGGCAATTGGTTCCGTTGTCCTATAGACCGGAATTTAATAGTGGTTAACCCGTAGATTAATTTATTGAAATAAAAGTGACTATCGTTTCCCCAATTTCCAGGTTTTCTCTGACCTGCGGTACGCATGTCTGAACTGAAGTACATTTTTTAATTTAAGGTGTGATATTTCTAAATGCTCTGTTTTTACTATGGTCCAAATTATATCTACAATACTTATTTCTGAGCTAAGGAAGGGTCTTTATAACTAGGAAACTAATTAACCCAATGTTAACTTTTTCGAGCATAAATTTAATATTATCCCGATTCTTGCTACTTTATTACATGCTTAATTTGAAATCGCCCATAGCAAAAAGATCATTATAAGTTAACAATAATCGGTCTTACTATTAGAGAAAAAGTGGGGTGGAGACAGTTTCGAGGGACAAAGTTGAGGATCGAAACTGCAAAGTTTAGCTTTCCATTCCTGGCTTCCCTCAAACCCTTTCCATCCACAAAGTCTTTGAGAGGAAGAGAAGAGGGATGGCAGAGGACTGAGGACTAACATAGTTGGAGGTTTCTTAGGACTCTTAGTGGAAACCGAGGAAAACTCGGGAAAAGCATTTCCGCGTCCCTTGGAAAATTCGTTATCGAGAATCGAAGAGTTTGCGTGTACGTGCGCGTACTTTAATAAGATAAGTACGGTAATGGAACTGAGAGAGAGAGAGAGAGAGAGATATATAAAGAGAAAAAAGAGGCGGCAGAACGAGAAAGGAAAAGGGGGTTGCTGGAGGAAATAATGAAGGAAAGACGAGAGTAAGTTTAGATTAATTTTCTGCATTTCCACGGGATATTTATTTCCTCGTTTCTTCTTTCATATCCAATATGGATTCTACACGAGAAGCGTTCTCTTTTTAAATTACAAAACTCGGATGAAAAAATTCCTCTGCTCAAAGCACATAGTAAATTACAGTACAAAGAGGAAGTGAAGACCACGGTCTTTTAAGGATGAAAATAACATTATCTTTGAGTTAATTATCTTAAAGTAGCTGCACAAAGGTGCTTTTGTAGAAGATATTTATAAAATGGGTATTTAACAATAACACTGTAATTCAGTGAGAAAAATACTTTTCACGATCACAGTAAAAATTGTGAAAAATTATATTTTATAATCAAAAATCCATTTTTTGTTAGGTTCATGTAAATGAAAATTCATAACTCCACCATTTCCCATTTAATTACCAAATTTTGTTGTTTTAAAGTAGAAAGTTATACTTTTTTGACCATAGATTGATGATTTTTCCACGGTAATAAATGACGAAGCTACAATCGAAAATATTTCAAAGTTTATAATTTTTTCCATATTTTTCAGTTTTAGCAACAATTTAATGACATTTTTTGCAGCTGAATTCTCAACTGCAGCGACACCTGTATAAAATTAAATTGATTATTGAAAGTCGTTAATCTTTCGAAATCCCTTGCAATTTTTGAAATCTTTTAAAATCCTCCGATAACATAATTTCTTGTGGAAACCTATGAATCCCTTAAATCTATGAAATCCCTAGAAATACGATCAAATTTTGTTAAGTGTATTCTCTAAAGTTCCCTAGTAATCCGTAGGAATACTTAAAAATCTTTCAAATACCATTGATATATCCTAGATACCTTCTTAACGAACTTTTAAATTTTCAGAAATGCTAAGAAATTCTTTCAAAACAGTTATAAAAAAAAATTATTACGCTAAATTCCTTGGGGTTTTTGAAAAATACCCTCAATTTCTTAAAATCATTTAAAATCGAATAAAATACCGTAAAATATCTTTAAATCTTTCTTTTATATCTTACAAAATGCTATATTAAATCATGAAATGTTTGAAATCCGAAATCAGATTTCGACATTCTATAAATCCCTCAAATATTTCGAAGTTCCTTGAAATCGTCTAAATCTGGTAAAAAATCACGGAATCATTTTAAAAATTTATTCTCTTCTAAGTTGTATGCCACTATTTTCTTTGAAATCTTTGTTACGAAAAAGAATTTTTTTTTAATTCAACTATTTAGTATAAAATTAATGTGTTTTGTTTAAATTTGATCTTTTTTGAGGAGAAATTAATCTTCTTAGTTTAAAATTCAACTATTTGATTAAAAAATTATATATTACTGAAACCGTTTACCTTTTGTTTTTGTGACTAAAGTTTAGGGTGGTCCAAAAAGTCCTTTTTACTGCACTGACACCCCTATCAAATGTTTGTCTCGGTGTAAAAATTATCCATAATGTTTGGCAGATTTAAAAAAATATATTTAGGGTTCCTCTAAATATTTTTTGGTAAATAAAATGTTTATTTTACTTAAATAATCGCAGTTTGGACATTTTACTTTGACATGCAGAAAATTTGAAAGTTATATATAAGTAAACAAAGTGACAATCGTATATTAGGTTGGGTCAAAACATCGACATATAGAAATGGACCGGAAATGTGCTCTAGAGAGAGAAAAAACATATGAGACGTAGACCTATCTCTTTCTATATAAAGCTGATTGGTCGAGAATATTTTCGTTGAGTGAAGTTTGGCGCAGCACATGACCGTGCTTTGTGTCGCGAGTGCCCCAATAATGTGACTTTTATCGCACTTTTCAGAATTGATTTATTTATAATTTATTTATTGATAATTTATTGTAAATAAATGTAAAAAATTGTGACAGCCTGTGTAGTTTGTGGGCGTTGTCAAGACGTTTGCATGGAAATATGTTTTCATACGCAAGTAAAGTTATTGAATATAGTGAAATAAAAAATGTTCCAACAACAACAAATCTTCAAAATATGAAGTTTTGCACCTATGCAATACAAATGATTATTTTTTATGTTATAGAAATATTTTTCAAATTTTGGACAGTTTTTACATTATTTTTGAACTCACAAAACGATTATTATTGTAGCATTTTCAATCCAATTTCAAGAAGAATTCAAGGTTAACAAGTTTTTAAAATAATCTATATGAAACAGGTTATTTCACATGAATGTTCTTTAAAATTCAATTTATTATAACTACAAATTTCTAATTTATTGTTTATCTTTTTTTTTAATTAACCGTACAGAATGTTTAGGCAATACCCAGGGCCACCAAATCACTTGACAGAGTCCTGAAATAGATAAAGGCAGGTCTACGTCTCATATGTTTTTTCTCTCTCTAGAGCCCATTTCAGTTCTCCCCAAAGCGTTACCGGTCCATTTCTATATGTTGATGGGTCAAAAATACAACATTTCTGGAAATCGAATGGTAATTTTTTATGTAAGTTTTTGTATTCAAATGCTAAAAAAAGTAAAATTGAGCAAACATAACATTTGTTCGAGTTATTATTTTTCGTTTAAACGAGCACAAATGGCATTTTTGAATATTTAGTTAATTTTGATTAAAGTTAAAAAAATTCTAGTATTATGTAATATGTGGCTCTAGTATGTGCTGGTGAAACAATATATAATTTCTTTAGCCCTAAAAAAATGTCTTCTTAGACTTTACATCTGTCAAAAAAACTCAAAAACCACTAAATTCATAAATTTTTAACCAATGTAACGCATAAAAAATGTTTAAGACCTAAAGAAATTGTTCTTTACTTATCTAGCGCAACTGAAGAAAGATCATATATAAAACTAAAAAAAAAATATTAATGGAAATTACCTGAATCTTAAAAAATTTAATTTTTAGATTCTCAAAATAAAAAATTTTTAACCTCATTGCGAAACCACAGAACCAGTTATGATTTCAAAAAGTTAGAAGAGATTTTCATTTGTAGCAACCCTATAAAAAAGTAGCAATTATAAAATTCGGCTTCGCAAGAATAGTTTAATAGTATTTCTTGATCTTTTACGGACTGAACCACTTGTTTTTCATCTAATTTATTACTTTTACGTATTTTCTATCAAATACAATAGGGGTACAATATGGTGAAAAATCCTTTTTTGGATCACCATCACAGAAAAAACTGAAGTTGAATTTTGTTGCATGTAAAATTTCCCGCTGTTAAAGTTTACATGCTATTTGACGAAAGTTTATCCTACGCTGGAATAAAAGCTGTCGTCTTCTATGGCGTCGTTAGCAGCAATAAGAAAACGGTAATGTATGAGTGAATTCGATCTATAAATCGGGACACCAGATTTAAAACAACACAAAAAAACAAAAGTTAAAATTTTTTGCAGGTAAGACTTGCAACGGTTAAAAAAAACAATATTTCTGCAAAAGTTTCACCGGGGTTAGGAGAATAATTCTGATCTCGTCTACTACGTTATACTGCTTTATACACTTGCTTATGAGTAATACTGCTCGCTGAAGCGAGCAAATTTCGTTAAAATATGTAGAATCAGTAACAGAAAACACGAAAAAAATTTTTCTTACTGATATATTTCCTCCGAAATAAATTAGACTATTTTAGCTAAATTAAAACTTATTTAAGGGCATGTGATACTTAGAAAATTGTCGATTTTACTAGTTTTAGGTTCCCCCGGCTTTGTTTCTAAAATAATAAATATTTTGTCTTAAAAATTTGGGAAATTATAGCGAACATGCTAATGGACGTCCCCACGCGCTTTCTTTGTAGGTTAATTAAAAAAAGTTTTAATTTAGCAAAATGTGATTAATTTGCATAGCGCTTAGGAAATAGCATCGATTTTTCAATGTTAGATTCCCCCGGCTTTTTCCTAGGATAAGAAATATTTTGCCTTCAAAATCTGGGAAATGATAGCGAACATGCTAACGGACGTCCCCACACACTTTTTTGTGTTTTTTTATCAAAAAAATTTTGATATTGCTAACAACGTTCGTGTATAATTCGAGGTTATGTGTGTTACAATTCACCTGAACGTTACTTCCAAACTACACAATATTTTTGGCCGAAAACTTTGGAATTACAAATAAACATAGTAACTAATCTTCCGGAACTAACCTTGTTTTCAGGCAATCAAAAAAGTTTATTTCATAAAAAATTTCCAGATTATCGGAAAGGCAGAAATGAAAAACGACGTAACCTCAAAATAATGCATATGCATAAAATTTTTATTTAGCACAATACAATTTTTTTGTTATTATCCCTCAAAAAAGAGTATGGGGACGACCGATATGATATTTTATAGCACCTCCGAATTCAGTTTTAAAAAATTTTCATTTTTGTGGAAAAAAAGCCGGGGAAACTGTAAGTATCACATGCCCTTAATACCATTTAGCAAAAAGCCCAAAAAGCAACTGACAGATGGGCATCCCCGGGTCTCCGGCATTTAATGTGGTTAAACGACGATAGATAGCGCTAGCGTCGCAATTCTCACTACACTCGAATAAAAATGGAGCGATTATAAGGCGAAAGATTATCCCGGCATGGTTAAAAATCGGAAATTATCTTCAATTCATGTAAAGTTTATCCGGCAAGTTTAATTTTTGTTGCAGTGAATCTTTCACCCGGAATCGATGTAAACTTTATCTTTAGTTTTTTTCTGTGATATTAAAGTATTGCAAATATTAAAATTTGGTTTCGCAAATTTAGTTTAATTTGAACGATTTTCCCTTTTTTGGCTTAGAAAAAATGTCCTTAATTGAAATTATTTCAATTTCAATTGCACAATTTCCTCTATTTGTGTGGAAACTTCTCCTTTTATTTATATTGTAAAGTAGAATGTCAAGAGTTAAAATGCGATTTCTCTATCTTTTTCGGACTGAATCATTTGATTTTTATCCACTCTATTACTCTTAACGTATTTTCTCTCAACAGAAAAAATATTGGTACAGTTTAACTTTTTTCTTTTTTAATTTACAAAGAAAGGAATATGTAAGCTGGAGAAATAAATTCCTGATTGTACCGACCCCATGTTCATTTTCTTTGGCTTCTTTCTTCGCTTTATTATTGGACTGGGTGCTTCCATTGTCTTCGTATTACTAGGCCTTATCTACTGCGTTCTACCCGATTTCCTCTCCCTTTTGTACAGAACTGATTTCTCCTGAATTTCCGGTATAACTGCCGTAAATGCCTTCGCGTCGTCTCAAGACTCAATATTTGAGTCCAGATTTGAGATTTGAGATAAAACTCACAGCTCCGATCCCTTCTTCAAATAAAATTAAAGAGGTCACCCAAACCTTAGAAATTACTAGGTAGTTTTCCTCAACTTTTTCTTTTTCTTCTTTTTAAAGTTACACAGCCCTCTGACTCACAACAGTATTGACACTATTTCACGCTTTTTTTTTTAACGATGCAACTATTTTACTACTATTAAATAATATTACAATTTAAATTACTCGCTAATTTAACATTTTTTCAATTTGCCTTGAAAATTATTTTCATACTTCTTTGCTGACTGGCTAAACAGACATATCCAATGTGTCTACTCACCTGGAAAACTTGTTTACCTTGGAATTGCCAGGGAATTTTTATATAAATAAAAACCTGGAAATATCAGGGAATTTTCTCGAGGGTTATTATTTTTTTGAATTGTAATATAAAATTAAATAACATTGGTTTTCTGTCTGCCAAAGAAACTTTTAAAGTACTGGATTTATACTGATTTAAATAAAACTTCTCTTTTTAATTTCCCATATAATTTCATAGCAAGCATAGTTTATATTTCCAGGTTCCAGCTTTTTTTCTTTAACAATTATTTAGGATAAAATGTAGGATATCAGCTTTGGTAACACAAATTTGTATAGCTCAGGGACGTCTGAACTTCATCATTTTTATGGCGTAATGTATCACTCGAGTGTGACAAATTTAGTGATAGTGATATAGCATTGCTACCTTTTTCACGCTTAAAAAAGTTTTACCCAAGTGACACGATCACCGAAAAAGAAAATGCCCAGATATTTCCTAAATTCTTTATTATTTCACTTATGTAATAATGGTTAAATAAATACTATAGAATGTTACTTTAATTTAAATCGGAATGTAAATGTATATCATTTATAAAACTATTTCGCACTCATGAAAGAGAATCCTCATTAAATAAATTAAATGAAATACCCGCCACTGAAATAAAATGGTTTTAACTTAATTATATCTCGGGGAACAAGTGCTCTTTTTAATTCAACAGCAATTAAGTTTTTCATTCATTTCTGGCTCGTCATCCTTTTTCTCCTTTTATTTGATACGTACCGAGAGGGATATTTGGTTCTGTTTTAAACAGGAAATATGTTGGGACTCTAACCATTTTTTCTCTTTGAAGCAGATATTGTGAACTTGTACGCGAGGAACACAATTTCGTATTTTCAGAGTTTTTTTTTAGCACTACAGAATATTGGTGCAGGAATAACATGTTTGCAATGAGTAATCAAATATTAGATAACAATAAAAAGAAGGATATCGTTTGAAATTTGTTTTAAAAAAACGATATCTAAGGACAGTTCCTTGTGCTGAAAATTTTTTCATATTTTTTCAAATTATGCAATGCAAAATTGATCACTATGCTAGATAATTCTTGAAAAATCTGTGGATTTTGAGAAATTATGCAAAGAGATAACAAGAATTAAATGCTTGAAAGATTCAATACAGGGTAAATATTACTTTTTTGTTATGCATATACGGGCATTTTTATGTTATTAGATTCATAAAGAATTAACCAAATCTTATCTTCGTTAATAAACTGTGTACTTGGACTAACATAGGAGCACTAATTGCCTTAAGAAATTCCTTTTTTTTTAATTTGCTAAAACATTCAATTGGAAATTTATTTCTTTTTGTAAAAAAACGATCCCTTATTTTTGCTAGAATATTTCCAAAATATTGAGAGGTTTCTAAGTAGAGTTTTATGATGAAAACACGACCTCCAAAAGTTTTAAAGTTTGGATTACTATAATTTTAATCATCGCATCTTCTGCAATGCAAGAAATTCTCTATCAGGGTGCCATGTGACCGTCCAATTTTGTTCGTTCCAGAAACAAAGTTTAATTTAGGTTTTAACACCCTATAAATTGTGATTTTATGGCAAATTTGAGATTATATGGTCGAATTCGTAATTAAAATTTTGTTTAATAACATAAAACTTTTATAAAATATTGCCTACTTTACTAACAACAATTTCTAAGTTTGAAAAAAAATTGAAGCAATAGTGGTTTGAGTAAGAATAATCAACATTGAGGAAAATCTGGAAAGCTGAACAATTTTTTATT
Source organism: Belonocnema kinseyi (assembly GCF_010883055.1). Taxonomy (NCBI): domain Eukaryota; kingdom Metazoa; phylum Arthropoda; class Insecta; order Hymenoptera; family Cynipidae; genus Belonocnema; species Belonocnema kinseyi. The sequence goes on along the minus strand of NC_046659.1, from coordinate 80,366,946 downwards.
AGTTTTGCTTACGCAATAGGTTAAACAGACTTTTCCTGCTCTCCAGATTTCCCTCGACTTTCATTTTCTTTATTCAAACCAGTAGTAGATACTATGTTATAATTACAAAAAATTCTTCAATTTAATCTCATTTTACACTTTAATAACATGAAACCTGTCCCATATATTATTTATTAGTTCAAGAGTGTTTTTTTGAGCAATATAAAAAAAACATTTTATAATTGTAGGACAAATATTGCTTGAATTTTCTTAAATTATTATAAATTGTTGCCTGTAGAATAAGCAATATTTCCTGACGTGGTTTTGATCATTTAAAAACATGTATGGGGATTGACATTTTCAAGATTAACATAAAATCGAAACATTAAGGGTTTCAATAGCAATCGTAATTTTGTTCGAAACGAACGAAATTTGGATGGACATCCTAAAAAACTATTTGCAACCCCTTGACATTTTCGGAATCTTTCGAAATTCTTTCTTCTCTCGAATATATGGATGAAAATTCTTTGGAAATTGTTGAAATTGTTAAAAAAAATTTAAATATTATAAATTCCATAATACCTTTGAAATAATTGGAGGCCCTATAAAATTCCTTGAAATTCTTGAATTTCATTAAAAATCCTTAAAAATTGGTAAGATCTTTGATAAGTCTGGTAATTTTTGAAATCTCTAGAAATCCTACGTCCAGTAAATAAATCAATCGTTTGTGGTTTCTCTAATGTTTGCATCAATGACTTCCCGACAATATTTTTTCGTATGAGTTTAACGACCCTTATAGTGAGTTATGAACCTCTTGAATAGAATTGACAAAAAGTTGAACATTTTAGCACAGAAAAAACAGAAGATAAACTTTACATCGATTTCCGACGAAAGATTCTCTGCAACAAAAAATAAACTACACAGGATAAACTTTACACAAATATCGGTTAAACTTTGTTTGTTTCCACGACAAACACATGTTTTTTGCAAGACGCGAAGTTGGCTAAACAAAACTTTATCGCTCTAAAAAGTTTCCTGCAACAAATTTTGTTCTTAGTTTTTTCTGTGAGACAATGCGATTTTCGAAAGCAACAAAACTTTCAAATCAGCTGAAATATATATTTTTCTTAATTAAGGGTAACCCAAGAGAGTAAGAAAGTATAAAATTACGAAACTAAGGAATATATTAGTAATGGATACGATAAGTTAACATACAAGGTTTGTGAACATGTTATACAAAACATTATTCAAAAAGGGTTATCATTAATAACAGTTATTTGGAATCAACGTTGATAAAATGATTTTTATCTACAAGGAAATCTTCGTTGGTATAAAATTAGCAAATTGATTGCGCATTATGAATAATTCGAATACCTATTTTCGAGTTTTAACCTAAAATAGCAATACAGCGTCACAAGCCAAAAAACCTGTTTTGAAGTGTTCTAAAACCAGACTTTGAAGTGATTTTAAAAATTTGTTACCTTAAAACATTGAACGTTATTCTTAATGATTATCTTTTTCAACTCAACATAAATGATATCTGGAATTTCACATATTTAAAAAATGGTATTAATATTATTTGGCAATTTTTTATTGTTTATTATTAGTTTGGGAAAGTTGCGTGCCAAGACATTTAGCGTACCTTTTTATTTAGAATTTCTAAACGAGGTCGTCAACGATTTTTAAACCACACTAAATTGTGCTTTGATATAAGTACTTTACTAAAATAATTATAATTATTAATAATTGGAAAATGACTGGGACTTAAGGTGTTCAACTTTTTGCCAATCATCCTTATGCGATTATGCGCATCGCATAAAAATAGGGGTCTCTTATCTTACCTATATCTATAAGAAGCAGACTACGAAAGGTCAAAGATTTAGAGATTAGAGGTGAAAGGTGAAGTCTCGAAGACCAAAGGTCAAAACTTGTAGGTGAAGGGTAATATTTCAAGGGCCAGAGGTCAAGTATCAGGAGTCAAACTTCTTTAGTCTGAGTCACCAGGTTATGGGTCAAAGGGGTAAAATTTAAAGGGTCAAAATATTCCTAATATTTTTGGTTGCACACTCTTACTATTTTCACTGAAAATTGACTAATTAAAAAAAATTCTTTGTCATTATTTCTATAACGAAACCCACAAAAGGATGGTTCATGCAAATACCCATAATTAAAATTTATGAACTACCTGAATTATCATTGTACAGATTCTGTAGAAGTTTCTACAGAATATCCTTTTGTTTAAGTTGCATAATGTCCAAGTGCTATGCATAGAAAATGATACGCATCACTTATCTTCAGGCCTTCTTTGTCCTTCTGCAAAGTTCCACCTGAATTACTTCCAACTCTTAGGCGTTCTTGTTGATTTTTCATTTGGACTTTCCTCTTAAAGATGTTTTATTCGTGGGAACTTTCGTTCACAGTTAAGAAAAGTACAAGAGTAAAATATGACTGTAAGAGAGGAAGAACTTGTCGTAGAAGTATGGTTGAATTCTGCGTGAGACAAAGGATGATTTAAATTAAATGCCGAGCTTTTCTCTCCTCACGCCTCCACTCATATTTTTATCTTCGGTTAGAGGTTAGAGCATTTCCTCATTTTTCCCTTTTCTTTTTTCTCTTTTTTCTTCTCTATTTTTTCTCCTTTTTCCCTCCTCATGTTTTTAACTTCGGTTGGATCATTTCCTCATTTTTAGTTCTCTATTTTCTTCATCTGTTTTCTCTCTTCTATTTTTTTTCAATTCTTCTCTTCTCATTATCCAGGGTGGCAGAAAAACCTCATTTTTAAAATACCCTGATTTTTCCTTAACCAATTTATTTTTTTCCCTGACCATGAATGTTCAAAGATTAGCGTTTTGATTGACTTAATTCTTGTCCAATTTTTAACACTGAACCTTTTAGAAATTAAATAATACAATTACAGATGGAAATTTCAAAGTGTTAGTTTTTATTTATTTCGAATGAAAATTAGAACTTTTCTGTCATCAAAGATGAATTTTCAACAAAATAGACAAATTTTTGACTCAAAAAAAAGTCTTTTTATTAAAATAATTAAATTTTCAATAAAATAGTTGAATTTTTACCCAAATTGTTAGAATTTTAACCCAAAGTGTTGATTTTTTAACCTAAATAAATAAATTTAAAAAAATCTTATCTCATGATATATTTTCCTCTTCAAACACTTTAACCAAAACCGATTTAATTTTCAACCAAACAATTTCATTGTTTAGAAGAAAGTTGAATTTTTGTCAAAAAAAAGATTAAATCTATACCTAAAGAGATGAGGTTTAAAACAAAAAAGGTTAATTTTCAACTAAGGCTTAATTTTCTGCCACAAAATACGAATTTTTCAAAAACACAAATCTATTTTGGAACAAATAGTTGAAGTTTAATACTGAAAAATATAACTTTCAACCAAAAAAAGAAAAGATAAAATTCCAGTAAAAGGGTTAATTTTCAAAAACAACAAAAGACGATTTTTCTGTAAAACAGTTGAATTTTCAATGAAAATGTGATTAATCTTTAATCTGAAAAAATACCTTTTTAACTGAAAATGGAAATATCGAATTTTCAGTTAAAAAAATCAATTCTAATTATAAAAAAATCATTTTCACTTTTCAAAAAGATGAATTTTCAACTAACCCAAAATGATCGATCTTTCACTAGAATAGTTAAATTTTCACTGAAAAAACGAACTTTCAACCACAGAGATGAGTTTTGTTAATAAAATGATTCTTCAACTGAAATTGTTAAATTTTCAATTAATTTATTTTCAAACAAAAATAAACCCATTTTCAACCAGATGAATTTTCAAACAAAGTGATGAATTAAAAAAAAAGATTTGTTAACAAAGTGATTGAACTTTTATCCAAGTATTCAATAAAAAAAAATACGAATTTTACACCAAATTTTACACTTTCAAACAAAATTGTTGGAGTCAGAACAAAATAAAAAATACTTTTAATTAAAAATATAATCTTCAAAAGGAAGCAATTGCGAAAAAATATATAAATCCACGGAAAATAAATTACTAACAAGAATATTATGGTATACCGACCATTAGTGGGACAGTTATGAACAGCTAATCCATATAAAACCAATTTTAAAATGGTGAATTAGAATTTTTTGTACAAAAACCGTTATAAAATGTGACTCCTATATTGTTTGATGGATTAGAACAGAAAATACATTATTAATTTTATATTTAATAAAAATAAATGGATATTTTTTATGCTAGTCAGATCGCCCATTAGTAGGACCAGAATTTTGGGGTATATATTTAACTGGGATACAAAATAAGCCAATACTGGGACAAGGAACACCCAATGGTGTTTATCAAAATAAAATGGTACAAATAACTAAAATACATTAAAAAGCAAGAATGGATTGTTATAAATCATAGGGAATTTATTTTTCTTTATTTTTAAATACAATTATTCTAAAAATGTTAACATTTTTCTTAACAAAATAACAAGGTATAATTCATTTAAATTAATTAATATTAAAATTATTGTTTATAAGCTCCACGATTCCCGTTCAATTGATTATTTATTCTAAAAAAGTTGTTCAAAGTAGTTTATTAAAACCTCCAATTCTAACCTCAAATTTTGTCAACTCCTTAAGTAAGTATAATTTAGTAGAAACTCGTAAATTTAATTTGTAATCAAATCAGTAAGTATGAATTAACATTTAATATTGTAGAATAATATTAAATATGATCAATATTAATAAGATTAATATTATCGATTTACTTGCAAATGCAACTGTTTGGTTGTATACTGATGGTGTATACACTGATGTATTCACTGATGGCGAATGCTAATCAAAAAATATAATGGTTGAAATTTCAGCTAAAAAATATTTTAATTGCAAATTCAAAGCAGTTGAATTAATTTAAAAAGAAAACGAATTTTCAATCGAACTGTTGAATTTTCAATTTAAAAAGACGAATTTTCTTCAAAACAGTTATACTTTTAATTTGAAAATATAAATTTGCAATAGATAAGTTAATTTACTTCATTTATTCAAAAAAGTAAATAGACAATATTAATCTCATTAATATTCAAGATATTTAATATTACATTTTAATGCATATTTACTCATTTTATTGAAAAACTAAATTTATGAGTTACTATTAAATCACTTACCTAAGCGGTTTGGCAAAATTTGAGGTTAGAATTGGAGTTATCAAAAATCTAGTGATAACAAATGTTTTAGAATAAATAATCAATTGAACGGCAAGTGTGGATCTTATAAACAATGGTTTTAATATGCCACTAACACAAAACTGCGAGATTTAATTAAGAACATGGTGAAAATGACCGTCTCAGTTATGAAAACGCAATTGCGCAACTCACGTTAAAATTCCGAAACTGAGACTGTCAGCGACAGCTTGTACCGGTTTAGTCTACTTCGAGAAAAATTTATCCAAATGCGGGACATTAAAATATATATAACTTATTGAATAAAATGGCTAAAAAAGTGTAAGAAATTTCAATAATACAAGGCTATAAAAGTTATGCGGAAAGTTTTGAAATGCAAACAAATTGCGAATTTGGCAGCAGTTCATTCACAGATTATGAGTTGTATTTTTTTATTAATTTTTACTGAATGCTTAACTTGTCAGAACAAAAATAAATAGTGATAATAAATTCAAAAAAAATTCAAAAATACTAGAAATTTTTACTTTTATGATTTATGTTGGAATATAAAAGATACTCAACGATATTTATTATTGTTCCAGTATTGGATATACTTTTTAAGTTGTCCCAGTAATGATTGGTTTACCTTGCATCAAAGTGGCTGCAACAAATAATTTTCAAAATTTCTTAATTTTTCCCTGACTAATTTTTCATTTTCCCTGGCCATTAATATTTAAAGAACAGCGTTTTGGTCTTGTAACATTTTTTTACAAAGAATCTTTTATAATCAGAATAAAACAATTTCAAATTAAAATGTTTAACTTATAAATTTATTTTCCTTGACAATTATAGTGCCTCATATGGAAATTCCCTGACGTTTACAAGATTTTTCTAACAATCCCTGACTAATCTCTGACCTTTCCTTGATTTCCAGGTTTTACCTTTCCCTCCGACCACCGTGTTTTCTACCCTCCTTCTTTCCATATAGTTCTTTTTTTCCTTTCTCTCCGCTCTTTTTCACCTAATTTTTATCTTTATATTCCATTCCTTTGCAACCACTTTTCTGTGCTTTTGCAGCATCGTATTCAGAATTACGGTTCCCTGGTTCTCCACTTTCATCCACTTTCATTATACTTGTGCAGGCAGAATTCATTCTAAATCCAAAGGCACGGCATCCAGCTGGCAAGTCGGTGTAAATTACGAAATTCTTCTCCCTGGCGAAATTATCCGTAAAGCATAGCTCTGATGTTAGCACCAAAGGCAGGAAGGAAGAAAGGAAGGAAGGAAAGCATCCCGGACTGCACTGGCAAAGAGAAATACCAGAGATGATGGAGGGGAAAAAGGAAAACAAAGAATTTTAAGCATCTTGCTATTTGTGTAGGAATTTTAACCCCAATTTTATAATTTGTAAAAAGAAGACTAGGGTAAATTGGAAATTTCTGCAGTAAAATTAGAGACTTGAGGAAAATAAAAAAGAAACATGAATAATTCTCAAATTTTAAAGCTATTTTCGCCTTTTCTGCATTATTTTCACGAGACACGCTTCTAATTACAAGATTCTTTTAAAACTTGTGTTACTTGCAGTTTTTTGTGATTGATAAACTAGTTCTCGTTTTATGCTATTTTTTATACACGCTCTGCTATCAAAGATTTGTTTCACCTTTTTTAAATCTCTTTTAAGTTTTAATTACTTTTAAATATCAACGTCTAATTAAATTATTTTTGGATTCTATATATTTATATTTTTTGTATTTCCGTAAAATTCTCCCTTTTCTTTTTGTTGAGGTCATTTATGAGAGCGCATTTTTTTAAAGGACCCCGCACTAAATGTATGGGAAAATGGCTTTCGGTGGATTTAGCTGAACTTTGTAATTTTTAAGGTTATAAGTGCCGGATGAAATATCCGTTAAAAAAATCCAAAAAAATAGACAGTTTTAGCGCTATGCGGCGCTAAGCGCTCAAGATCAGTGAATAAAACGAATTACAACAGATTTTGTTACAAAAGCGATGTCAACATAGAAATCACGGTTCAGATCGTGGTCTGTCATATTTTCGCCTACACCGTTGACTCATATAGTGCGCTTCTCAAAACAATCAAACGCTAAGCGCCCAAGAATTTAACTTGATCAATTAATCACTTCTTTAAAGGCAGAAATGGTACCCAAAGTAACATTAGTAACTAGTGCGCACATACCGATAATAACATTCTACCCTTCGCAAGAGGGTTGAACGCTAAGCGCTCAAGATCAGCGAATAAAACCAATCCTAGTAACTTTAGCGACAAAAGCGATGTCACTATAAGAATCACGCATCAGAAAGTAGTCAGTAATATGTTTAGCCAAACCAATGAGTTATATTGCGCGCTTCTCGAAACGATCAAACGCTAAGCGCCGAAGATTTGAACTTGAATAGGTAATTACTTTTTTAAAGACAGAAGTGGTATCCAAAGTAACATTAGTAACTAGTACGCACATCGATAATAACAATGTACCCTTCGCCAGAGGGCCGAACGCTAAGCGCCCATGATCAGCGAATAGAACCAATCCTAGTAGCTTTAGCGACACAAGCGATGTCTGTATACGAAACACGCATCAAAAAGTGGTCAGTAACATGTTTTGCCAAACCAATGACAATATGAGTCAACATCGTTGACTCATATAGCGCGCTTCTCAGAACAGGCAAACGCTAAGCGCAGAAGATTTGAACTTGACTAAGAAATCACTTTTTCAAAGGCCTTTCACAAGAGAAATGCCAGACAAACATACCGTCGTCGATGGAAATAATGAATGAATGCTGCATGATGAACGACTGTCACTTTTTAAAGCAAAAAGCGAACGACCTCAGAATGATATATTAAACATATATTAAACAGCATTCACTTATTATTTCCATTGACGATGGTATGCTTTTCATTTATTTTGTGAAAGGTCTCGAGAGCGGATAGTAATTTTATTGGTAAGCTTAGGAAAAAAAATTCCTATCTGTTCCCTTCTGTATTAATTGTGTTGTATTTCTTATTCCCTTTTTGTGTTTAATTTCTTGTATTTATTTGTTTTATTTTGTTGTTTTTGAATGCTTCTTTCGTTTTATTAATACATTCCTCTGCCTTTCAAGACCATAAGAGCTTGTTTCTCTTATGGTTTAAAAAATGGCATTCAGAGTTCGAGTTAATTGCTATGTGTGCGATAGAGTCTATCAACCAGGACATATGACTCGAATTGATGGCAATAATAATCCTGATAGGCAAAACTTTGCAATTTTTAGACGCCTTCAACTTCGAAGAGCACCACTTGAAGTCGCCGATGAGAATAGGTTATGTCTCAATTGCAATTAATCGACTCGCAATGAGATAGAGGAGCTCCACCGTGACCCAGGCTGTTTAAGACTAAATGTTCTTACACAAACAGGCAGGAAAACGTGCATGTTCTGTAATGCTGATGTTAATACTCCAAGGCTTTCAATTGAATGTAGAGTTAACGCTTTTATTGTCACGGACATTTTCATTTCAGAAGAAACAAGAGCATGCTTAAATCATTTGAATGAACATGGTTTCATCGTAGGCCCCTTGCTTCCTGGACTACAAGCGATTCATAGACCATATAGGAATCCGGGACAGCAGTTACTTCTGTTTTTGCAGCAACTTTGTAACGAAGCAAATGTTCATACGGCTGCGGCGTTTAATAATGAGAATAGTTTCACTGATGAAGAGTTTGCAGCTATTGCTCCTGTAACAAAGGAACAGTTTAGAGAATTGTATGCATTTTGTGATCCTATTCCGCAGTTACATGGACATGGTGCCAGATACGTGAGGAAAAAAGATCTGCTGACTTTCCTTTGCAAAATGCATCAAGGTCTTTCTGATGAATTTCTGAAAGTGATTTTTCATTATTCGAACCGGCAAGCTACAAGCATGGCCATTTATACTGTAAGAGAGTCTTTAATGCAGCGATTTGTGCCTGGTAACATTGGATTTAATGCGATAAGCAGAGAGAAATTCATTGAAATACACGTGACATCATTCGCCAATGAAGTTTATAATCCACAACCAGAAATTCCCAGAGCTATTGCTATAATCGATGGAACTTATGTTTACATGCAGAAGAGGAGTAACTTTCGCGTACTTCGACGGTCATTCTGCAAACATAAAGGACGTCACTTGATAAAACCTGCTCTCATTGTTGCTCCAGACGGATACATACTTGAAATACAAGGACCATATTTTTCTGACTCGCGAAACAATGACGCACAAATGCTCATTAACGAATTTGAAAGAGATGTGGCAGGTATGAGAGAATTTTTCGACATTGGTGATATTTTTATAGAGTACCGTGGATATAGAGATGCCTAACCACTTTTAGAACGCTTAGGAATTGTGTCCAAGATACCACCATTTCTCCAACAAGGACAGAGTCAATTGGTAACGCAAGAAGCAAACGAAGCTCGGCTAATAACGAAATCTAGATGGATAGTGGAATCCAGAAATGGCCACATAAAGTCCATTTTCAAGTTCTTCGAGAAAACCATTCCGATTGCTCATGTACACAATCTAAGGGACTTCTTTCGTATTGCTGGTGCCATAATTAATCGATACCATCCTGTTATCGAGATGTAAGGTGCTACAGCAGAGATGGCAAGAGAATATCTAGCGAGAGCTCGTGAGCCAAATATTGTGCAAGCGCGCGTACAAGTGGACAATATGCGCTACAGAAATGCAAATTGGAATCGCCTGCATGAACTTAAAGTACCACAATTTCCTCGCCTTATATTGGAAGAAATACGCGACATAACAATTGGCGTGTATCAAGTAGAACTTGCCCCATCTTACGTTCAAGACAAGCTGCAACGAGAAGAAAATGAGGAGTTTCAACTAGATACGCGACTCAATGAACCTGGTTTGATCAGAGTACGAGCATTTTCTCGTTTCCGAAATGCGACAATGTACCAGCTGTGGATAGCATTCAATGAGATCGATAACATAGGACCAGACAATAACGAAACGCTTCTCGGTTATTACTGCACATGTAAGTCAGGGGTCAGAACTCTTGGTACTTGCGCACATATTGCAAGCGTTTTATGGTTTCTGGGTTATGCACGTCACCAGCAACACGTAAAGTATCCTCAAACTTCCTTGCTACAAACGATTCTAGACGCTGCTAATAGAGGTGAACAAGCGAACCCGAATCAAGAGCCAGAAATAGTTTAATATTTCGCAAAAGCTACTGGGATTGGTTCTATTCGCTGATCATGGGTACTTAGCGTTCGGCCATCTAGCGAAGGGTACACTGTTATTATCGGAATATGCGCACTAGTTACTAATGTTACTTTGGGTACCATTTCTGCCTTTAAAGAAGTGATTAATTAGTCAAGTTAAAATCTTGGGCGCTTAGTACTTGATCGTTTTGAGAAGCGCGCTATATGAGTCAACGGTGTACTCGAAAATAAGACAGACCACGATCTGAATTGTAATTTCTATGTTGACATCGCTTTTCTAACTAAATCTATTGTAATTCGTTCTATTCACTGATCATGAGCGCTTAGCGTTCGGTACTCTTGAGAACAGTACAATGTAATTATCGGAATGTACGCACTAGTTACTAATGTTACTTTGGGTACCATTTCTGCCTATAAAAAAGTGATGAATTAGTCAAGTTAAAATCTTGGGCGCTTAGCGTTTGATCGTTTTGAGAATGGCACTATATGAGTCAACGGTGTAGGCGAAAATATGATAGACCACGATCTGAACCGTGATTTCTATGTTGACATCGCTTTTGTAACAAAATCTGTTTTAATTCATTTGATTCACTGATCTTGAGCGCTTAGCGCCACATAGCGCTAAAACTGTCCATTTTTTTTTTTCACGGATATTTCATCCGGCATTTATAACCTTAAAAATTACAATGTTTCAGCTAAATCCACCGAAAGCCATTTTCCCATACATTTAGTGCGGGGTCCTTTCTCCATAGTGAAACCTGAAAGAGCGAATAAAAGCAGAAAGGAGTATCTGAAAAGTTGTAAAAGCAAAATTCATATGCTTTGCGATGTTTCCTCTCTATACTTTGGCTGAAAAAGGATTAAATTCCTATTTCCAATTCATAGAAGTACCTTCAATATTTACATAATTTTCCGACTGTGGAAACCTTTCGTATTCTTAATAAAAAAATATGCAGCCCGGTTAACGTCGTTTATAATTGATTAAGTGGTTACCGTTCTATTTTGGGCACTCAAAATTAATTTTGGAAAATATTCACAAATCAATTTTTCTACTTACAAATACCTAAGTCCTGATTAATCGACTATGAAGTCACTCACCTGAAACAGAAAATGAAAAATTTTATTATTATGAAATGAGACTTAATTGGTATGAATATACTATATTATAGGAATTATTTTTAGAATCTTTAAATATTATTTAAATATTAACTAAATAATTTTTAATTGAATTTGTATTCATAT
>NC_046659.1:80353349-80355279 GCF_010883055.1 Belonocnema kinseyi | reverse complement strand
AACTTCTGAATTTTGATTGTAATTACATCCACCAAGAGACCTGTCATTGTAATTTGACAGATAAGAATTATTTTCTTTATCAGAAGATGTTTGATTCTCAACCTTAAAATCACTAGGATTTTCTGAAGTCAGTAAGTTCATGAAACCTGCAATGGGAAATAAACAAATGTTTTGATTTTTTATAAACTAATATTTGGAAATAGCTTTTTTGAGAATAAAATTAATTCACAAAACTTGCTAATATAAATATGCTTTATGCTCTCGTTCACACGTAACTTCATTTTGTTTACTTACTGTTTGAATAATTAAGAAGATAATTATAATTGTCATCCATAATTGCGTATCTAAATCGCTTTTTAAAGTTACTATTTACCGATTTTAAGTCAAGTTATATACAAGGCGATCACTAGTTTGCACCATTTGCAGGAATTTATAGGTTAAGAACTACCACGTGGCAGTTAGGTTAGTGTCCGCTAGTACCGAAAATATTCTTTCAGCGGCGCCCTGTAGAACTAACATTTAAAAAATGTACGCGATTATTGTAAATTATTTTTAAAATTATTTTTTAAAAATAACAATTTTTCAAATATCACCAAATGGTTAAGATAGTCTCTAAAATGATAATAATGTATTAATTATATTTCTATAATTATTTCAGATTATTAATAATAATTATATTATAAATAATTCAACTAGAATTATTTTTACTTGACAAATAAAAAATGCAGATAAGCTATTGAAAATAAGGATCGGTGGCACAAAATTACCCTCGAATCCTGGTGAAGAAACTTATCATGTACTTGAGCTATTCGATTTCAGGAAATCGGGCTGCAGGAAGACCGAAGATCCTGGTAAAAAAACACATCTGCGCAAATCCTGGAAATCGTGTAGATAAGCAAGAATTTCTGCAGATGTGTGTTTCTTCAGCAGGAATTCTCGAAAATCTCTGTAGATAGGCTAATCGAGACCTAATTATCTCGAGATTTAATTACAATTTTTAATAATGATTAGCATAGTTAAATTCGTCTTTACATTACGAATCCAACCATATAAAAAACTCATTTTTGATAAAAATGCAGATGAGTGTTTCTTCATCAGGACGGCAGATTTTACTGGAGCCTTTGTACCACAGCGAACATATTCTACCAACTGGTAGAGATAAGAATGTTTATCAGCACTTATTTCCACCTCTAAAAAGATGTTGGAATTACAATTTAAGAACTGCATTCATAATAATAAATATATTAACTACAAACATTGATTCAATTTAAGTACTAAAATATAGGTTATGATACTTTAGTTTCTGTAACAAATTGCATTGTAAGAAATTAAAGTTAAATTGAAAAACAAATTTACCTTAAGTATAATTTAGTTTGCATAGGTTTTTTTACAAGAGATAAAATAAATTTCAGGGGTTTCACGTCACATCCTAACCTATGAAACCGGTTTAGAAAATTTATTTAACATTTACGTTGAAGAATAATAATATTGCTTACTTATTAGCAAAATAATTCACTTACCTTTATAAATAATCCGCTCGCTCCAGAAAATTGGATACAATTTTCTGAAATTTAACAAATTTCTTAACGGATAACCTGGCTTCCACCGACGTTTTACTACGTTTTAGCATTAAATACTCCGGAAGTCGCCGAATCGTTATTATGTGCAAGCATGATAACGTAATTCAAAACCTCGTGCGAAAACAAGTTATTTCTCTTCTTATTACGGTTTTTTGTTATTCAACATAATATATAAAAACATTAAAAATGAGCAAAAATCGTATCACAAAAAAAATAAATTAGTTTAATTTTTCTTTCATAATTATAAAAAAACCCTAAAACACAAAAAATTGGTCTTTTACCTGCCAGATATTCACAAACGACCCACTTACGGCGTGGCAATTAATAAAATAGTATCCCGGTTTGACCCG
>NC_046659.1:80350825-80353249 GCF_010883055.1 Belonocnema kinseyi | reverse complement strand
ATATGCAAAACTGTAGATAGGCTAAATATTAATGCAGAAATTCGCCGAGAATCCTGCTTTCGGTAGATAGGCCTAAGCCTATCTACCGAAAGCAGGAATCCGTCTTGAAGAACCTTCCAGTTTCCTGCTGAAAAAACTTAACAACTACAAATTTTCCAGAAATTAATTAAAAAATAAAATTAAGTTGCAATTATTAATTTATTATTAAATGAACGAATCAGTACAAACAAATCAGTGTAATTATTAACTTCTTAATAATAATTTATTCATAATCGTTTTAAACGTCACCATCATCGAAGTTGTGTATAAGGTCCGAAACGTCACTTTCTGGTAAATTGTACCAAAATTCTCTCCGACTTGAAGGCATTAAACGCACTAGCTTCGTGATGATATCATTCTTCTTACTTTAAGGTATTCCACGAAAGCATTTTCGATTTTTAGGTTTAGAAATTTTTGATTTAATCGACTTTACTTGGAGAAAATCAAGCGTTTTAAAGTCCTCTTCCACATTATAATCCATCTTGTAATCAATTGATGTACTCGTACTTCCCCTCGTAGCTCTTAATTGTTTAATATCATTCAGGATTGGTCGATTAGTCATATTCTTTAGTTTAGTATGTGATGTGTAGTCACGCCAATCGAAGAAATCATTATGAGTCATCGATTTGATAACTACTCGGGGGCTAGCTTCTCTAACCGCAGATTCAAAATCGATGAAGTCATAAATATTTTTTGCTTTCTTCATGGATTCTTCCACTTGGTGGTGAAAATGATCAGCTGACATAAATGTATGTGCGCTCTCGAAATAAAAGATTTCAATACATTCAGCTTCAATTTCTGGCGAATTGATGACATAAATCAAAAAACTAAGGAAGCACCAGTTCTTATTCTGGCCAGAACAGTTGTCCAGCCAAATTATGATTTTCTTTCTGTCACGACAATGAAGCAAAAATTGATAAAAAGCGCTGATAAGATCTTCCTTCTTTCGACCAGCAACACACTTATTCCATAAGACCGCAAAAGGTCTATTTGCTCCTTTGGATGATCCTAGAGGAATGAAGCTTTCGTTAAAAGCTATAATACGGCGTGTGAACATAACAGACTTGAACGATGGCATAGATGGCAACATTATCACTTTTTGCAAATCTGCTGAATAATATGCTGCATTTAAATCTGAATTAGACTGCTGGTATCGATGAAGGCCATACAGAGTTCGAGCTGCTTCTGCCTTTTTCTTGTGACGTGACCAATCCTGACATATGTCGCATTCTAGGCATAAATTATCTTTAGTATGTGAAGCGTTATGTTGTTCAAAAGTTTCGCATTTTTCACATTGTTCGTTCCCCAATTTAGTTAAGGAAATATTCATTTTGTTAATTCGATCCGATACATTTCGTATGAACAATTTTCAGCATACAATGGATTTTTTCAATAAAGTCATCAAGTAATGCCTTGATTGTGAAATTATCGGGCAAATATCGACGATTTGGAGCATGTTTGCGTCTATAATGAGAAACGTACGGGCGACAAGATTCAACGTGATTATGAATAGCCGTTACTCTCTCCACAATTAAATCCTTTTTTTCGAAGTCCCTCGTTTATCCGCTGATGGTTCTAACGTAGTGGGATTCATACTTTTTAAAGCATTCCTTAGTGCAAAAGTATTTGATTTCTGAAAGCCTAAGGTTGTAAGGAAAAATATTCTGCAGACCTGTGTCCAAGATTCATTTTGGTTTGTCAGTCGATAGTCAAACGTTTTTGATCTTTTAGATAAGTCTCCAGCAGTTCTTCTTTGAATTTCTTTTCCAATTACATGAGTTGAAAAAAATCGTTTTTTATGCATCTAGGTCGGCAGATTCCAAAAATCATTGTTGATTTTCGAACGCATTTCTTCTGTAAAGAGTTCTGAACGTTTCATTCTACAGTTTTTGCACGGAGGCAGAGGAGGGTGTCTTTTCTGAGAATTTGCTTTCTTCTTTCCTTGGGGCCTGTCTGTATTTTCTGTTTGCATTACGTCTTGATTTATGTTTTCATCTTCATGAGAGTCAATGGATTCTGGAAAAAGATAATATAATATTATTATTATTAGAAACTTAATTATAATTTTACAATATTATTATAAACAAAATTTCAACATACCTGATCTTTTTTCTTCTTCCGCTTGTGAGTTTATATTTTCCATCTCGCTTTCTAATCCACATTCATACGGCAAAGAGTTTTCAAGTCCCTGCATAGTCGAACTGGCTTCTTGACACTTATAATTATTGCTGTCATACCCTGAATTATCCATATGATATGAGTGATTCTGCATGTCAGAAGAGAAATTTTCATTACTCATATTATTATATGAGGTGTAAGTATTTTCATTATTAGAAAATGACGTAGTAGCTTGTGTTGTATTACTCGCAGCAGGAGAGGAATAAT
>NC_046659.1:80347373-80350725 GCF_010883055.1 Belonocnema kinseyi | reverse complement strand
TCTCATACGTTAAAAGGTACAGATGCAAACGCGTTTTATTGAATATCTCGGATCGTCTAAAATGCAGATGAGTGTTTCTTCATCAGGACGGCAGAAATGCGATCGAGGAGCCCAGTCAAAAACCAGTCGGATTCTGACCAGGTTACCCTATTTGTATCCGGAATCCGATCGGGTAACTCGGCCGGGAGCCGACTGAGTACACCCGCCCCGGATCCGACCAACGCAGCGTGACGAAACCAACTATAATCCGACGGGGCAGCCTGACCAGATTCCGGATACAAGCAGGGTAACCCTTCCGGAATCTGGCCCGAACCCGGTCATCACTTCTACACGGGATATATATATTTAATTTACAGCTTATAATTTTAAATCAAGATTTGTAGTACATGTGTTTATAACATAGTCATTCTAAAATCTATTTAGTATTAAAATAAATAATTGGTATAATGAATTTTTTTACTTTTTATTTTGAATTTTTTTGAATAACTCAGAAAAATATTTGTTTAAACCTATATTCAAGGCAGAATTTAACTAATTCAAATAAAATTTGTTTCAGTTGAACAAATGCGTGTTCAAATCAAATTAATTTAATTTAAATAAAAAAAAATTAGTTTGAAACAATCAAACATTTCTTTGCCCCTATATTCTAGAATAAATTTGTTTGCCCCTAAATTCAAGAAAAAATTGGTTTTATTCAAATAAACAAAATTCTGAGTGATATTTATAAATTATATATTATTTTTGAATATTTTTAATTTTCATAGATATTAAAAAAATTTATTTCAACTTTCTCTTAGAATTCATTTTCCAATACGAATAATCGTTTGAAATTGTACCACGAATCGTGAGAAAATCGTTTTAAATCATAAAGGACACACCTCCAAATAAATTAAACGATATTGCTGGCTGAAAAAAATAATGAGTGATGCTGAAATAATACAAAGTAGAAATAAACTATCTAAAAAGACCTCAGTGATAATTCAACTAACTTGACAAAAAAAACATAGACAATTGGACAAAAATAAGAATATCCGTGGGGTCACAGAGACCCCAAGTGGCCTCAAAGGGCTAGTCTCTTTCAATCTTTCAGAACTTTTAAAACACTTCAATATTTTATTTCCAAATCTTTAAACATCCATAGTTTACATACAACGCGCTGCAGAGAGGTGTAACTGGAGCTGGGCGGGTGCGCGGGGCCTGCCGTTGTCACTCAGGCGAGCACTCAGGCGTGAACAAACGAAAGCTGAGCGGGCTATGTTGAGCTAGTTCCCACCCACCACCAGCCCCAAAATCGGCGCTATAGAAGAGTTTCACTCTATTTGTAAATATTTTCAAAACTTCTACACCTTCGAAAAATCTTTTAAAATTATTCGTATTTGTCCTAAAATAAAAAAATTAAAATCTGCATAATTAAGAAAATTGCAGTAAAACTTCTGGGATTATTTCTTGATAAGTTTGGAAATATATTAAATGTTTCGCGGTAAAGACCGTGTATACATTTCATAATTTAAGATACCTAAGTTTTTGTCCAGAATATAATTTTTCATCTATATAAAGTGTGAAAAAGTTTACAAATTACAGTGTGGTAGCAAATTTTAATAACGGAACTATTTTTCATTATTAAAAAATCATTTACAATTAAATATTTCCCTTTTATCAACAATGTTAAAAAACATTTGAAAATAGACTTTATGTTAAAGTAAAATTACTTACTTGAAAATTATGATTTATATTATTGACGGCACGGAAAATTCGTAATCTTTATTAATATGCATAAACAAAGTGAAAACAGTCACTAAAAGTCATATTGTCGCAGTGTCGCAACCAATCAGGTTTACGAAAGCAATGTATGCGAGATCTCATGGCAATAACTTTTTAAGAAAAGGATAACCATCCAAATTTATTTATCTTGTTATCACGATTGATAAAAGATATCACATTTTCCAAAACTTTAAATATTTTTCCCGGCTCGAATTTGTATTCCCCGTTCTTTCTTGGTTCAAGGCCGTTCAAAAAATACGTAACACTTTTCCCTGACATTTTTGACGCCCACCCATCCGTAATGCTTTTTCTATAGTAAGTGCTTGTAGGTATAACTTTGACGCAATGCTCGGCGTGACCCCCCTCCCCCTCCTAGAGGCGAATAAAAAAGAAGGGACTTCTTAAAATGTGACTTCTCCTTGGATAAAGAAATCTAGCACTAGAGAAGAATAAAAGGCAAGGGATAAAAATTTACAATTTTTCTTCTTCCTTAAACAAGAGTAAATAGTAGAGAGAATGTGAAAATAAAAACAGAAGGGCAATGTAAACAGACTCTGCACAGACTGTAAAAAATGTCCGATACTAAATTCTGAAAGCCAAGGTAGCACCTAAGTAATTACTTTTTCTCATGGAAAGAAAGGATTTTTACCCAGTTCTAAAAGAAAAGAGCCATGGCACCCTCGTTTTTATCGATAATGGAAGCTGAGGAGAAAGGGAAAAAGAATATAGGATTTTCTTCTTAATAAGGTGGTGGGGTATCGTGCTAGCAGAGCAGCTAGTGTGATATACCTTCAAGGCGTTTCGTTACTTGGAAATTGAAACCATTATTTAAGCAGCAATAACCCCGTAATATTCCAAGCTCCTTGCCCCTCGACCCTTTTGCCCCCATTGCGAATTTCACAAATTTATGTATAATAAGGCGACTAGCATTAAAGAGAACTTATTAATCCTCGCGGGAAAGCTCACACAGCTCTGCAAACGTTAAATTGAGAGAAGAATTATTGCATTTACTTGAAACTTGCACTATAATTTTACTTTATCACTTTTATTTACTCTGTCGTCAATAATTCTCAATTTAAACTTCTAAAATAAATCCTACACGCTTGAAAATTTGTTTGAAGATTATTGATTATTGTACTGAATTTTCATCTATATCTAATTGTATATAGCGTCAATCAAGTTCAAATTCAATTTTCTTTGTTTTAAATTCGAAAACCTCTGAAATATAAAAGCTATATTTTGGATACAATGTAAAAACATTTTCGGGACAACTCTCGAAAATTTTCGGGATGCGATTATTCACCCGCCAATTCGGTAATTTTTCCAGAAATAATGTTAGGAAAATTCCCTACCAAGTTCTACTAATATTCCATAAAGCTTTCGATACATTTTCAAGTGTTTCGGGAATTTTCACGAACTAAATTTTCAGAAAATTTCCGAACGATTTCGGTAAATTTTTTAGTTATTTGGGAAATTCTCTTACAAAATAGCCTCCATTAACTTAAAAAAATACAAGCATTGTCTGAAAAATGTCGTATAGTTTTTTTTTTTTAATTATTATTACACCATTAGGCCATTTCCCTTTCGGGGT
>NC_046659.1:80337978-80347363 GCF_010883055.1 Belonocnema kinseyi | reverse complement strand
TGAGGAAGGCATATAGAATTTCTAGATTGATTCAAAATTCTCGTATTACTTATTTAAGTAACACGTTCGTTCCGCAACACTGCTCCGACCCAGGTTGCTGATCAATCTCTCTCGCAATCACCCCAAGTGAAGATCCTCATACAGTCGCTTTTTAAGGTTCCCCACTTGGGTCCATTAGTGTCCAAGGTCTTGTCATTCAGGCGTCATTTACTTTACTGACACTCTTTTTATTAACTATTTGTCGCCATAATTTCCTGTCCTGGCATACTTCTCTAGCTTCTTTTATGTTCATGCATTTTTTCATGCAGGCTCTCCTGTTTGTGTGGCTTTTTATGTCTCTTCTAACTAAGGTCTCATTTACACATTCCAACCATTCTTTCCGCGGTCTGCCTTTGAGAACGCTGCCATTTACTTTACACTGATACACTTGTTTCGTTATTCGTTCATTTGGCATTCTCTCAACATGGCCGAATCATCTTAACCAATTTCTTTCCCATGTGTCTCTTAACGCCTCTTCTGCACCACATTCCTGGAGAATTATCTTGATACTCACTTTGTATATCAGAGTTTTCCCGAATATTATGCGCAAGAATCTCATGTCAATTGCATTTCTTAATAGGTCCATGTCTCGCTACCGTATAGTACAGTCGGTATAAATATAGAATTATGTATTGCCATTTTAGCTTTATTTGATATGTTTTTACTTCTGATAAGGGGCCCTGCTTTACCAATAACCTTCTTACCTTCGTTTATGCGTCTATGTAACTCCTCATCTATCTTCCCATCCCTGGTAAATAAGCTACCAAGATATACGAACTTATCAACTTGTTTAATTCTCTCTTCATTTAATACAATATTGCATAATGTTTTCTCACTCTTTCCTTCTAACAACATAGTTTTTGTTTTATTTGCGTTAATTTTGAGGCCCATGCTTGTCATGCTTGCTTTCAGTTTATTCAACATTCTTTGCACGTCTTTGATTGAGTCTGCCATAACAACCTTATCATCTGCGAACACTAACCCACGTACCCTTACTGTTTCGAGATCCACACCTTCTTCGTCGAAAAGAGCCATTCTTAAACACTTGTCCATGAAAAATATAAATCACCATAAAGACATCACGCATCCTTTTTAACTCCTTGAATAATATCGAAACAATCACTCAATTTCCCATTTACCCTTACACTCAATTTCCCATTTACCCTTACACTCAATTTCCCATTTACCCTTACACTCGCTTTGCTACTCGTATATATAGTTTTTATAGCTTGTAGGCGCCATCGATTGACTTCGTGTTCTTTCAGGACTTCCCAAAGTTTACTTCTATCTACCTTGTCAAAAGCTTTTTCTAGGTCGACAAATAAACAGAAAACTTTTTTTCCTATTCTCAAACTTTTTTCTGCGAATTGCCTTAAGCTAAATATTTGATCCGTACATGACATTCCTGACATAAACCCACCTTGGACTTCCTAAATCTTTTCTTCTGTATTTTTGAATATATTTTACTTGCGGTACTTAATAAGCTGATCCTTCTGTAATTATTGCAGTTGCTTTTATCTCCTTTTGTTTTGTATATTTGTACGATAATCGCTTTTCTTCAATCGTCTGTGTCGTCTCCCACCTCGAAACATAAAGGAGGAGGGTCTCTAAGGACGGTTTTTGGCCCAATTTAGGTTTGGCACCAAAAATTCGAAAAAATTCCTCAGTATCTACTAACAATAAGAAGTCAATTCCGCATTAAACGGACCACCCTCATCCCCCTATTCACTCCAAGCACCCATTACAAAAATGAAAACTTAACTGCTTCTATGCAGTGTTTTTGGGAAAAACCCCAATAACAACAAGCAAGAAAAATACATATATAGGTTTTTGGGGTCGCTGATTTCGAATCCAAGATCCGTTGACCTCGACCACATTAGACTCAAGGTCATTTGAAGATCAAACTGCAAAAAGTCATATAGAAAAATCCAGAAAAATACATACACATGTTTTTAGGGTAACTGATTTCGAATCCGAGGTCCATTTACCTCTGCTATATCAGATTAAAGGTCACTAGAATGTCAAACTTTAAGCCAATTCAACAAAATTTCTACCACGGTAGAGCTGAAAAAATTTCTTTTTCTTGATTTTTCTATAGGATTTTCTTCAGTTTGACCTTCAAATTATCTTGAATCTGATATGAGGGAGGTCAGCGGACCTCGGATTCAAAATCAGCGACCCCAAAAACCTATGTATGTATTTTTCTGGATTTTTCTATCGGATTTTTTACATTTTGACCTTAAAATGACCTTGAATCCAATGTGATAGAGGTCGACGGACCTTGAATTCGAAATCAGCGGTCCCAAAAACCTACATATGTATTTTTCTTGATTTTTGTTATTGGGTTTTTTCCCAAAAACACTGCATAGAAGCGGTGAAATTTTCATTTTTGTAAAGGGTGCTTGGGTTCAATAGGGGGGATGAGGGTGCTCCGTTCAATGTGGAATTGATTTCTTGTTGTTAGTAGATACTGTAGGAATTTTTTCGAATTTTTTTAGCCAAATCTAAATAGGGCGAAAAACCGTCTTTAGTGACTCTCCTCCTTTATCAATTAGCACAATCTATGTGGTATGTGTACTCGCCACTGTGTTTAAGAATTTCAGCGTTAATGCTGTCTGCCCCGGCAGCCTTGCCGTTTTTCAAATTCTTAATTATACGCCTAACCTCACTGACGCATACTTTCTCCATTGATTTTTCTAACGGATCGTGTTCTACATCGCAGTTGTGGTATCCTATAGTTTTATCTCCGAATTTTCCCCTAAAATCGTCTCTGAAAGCGTCTAGTATCCCGTCTGCATCATATAGCATTTCCCCATTAGTATCTCTCATGTTGACAAATTCTGTACTTGATAGTTGATATAAAAATACAAATGGACCATTTATTTCAAAGTGTAATGGAATAATAATTCATATTCAACACAATATTATTTTATTAGTAATTTTTTGTTTTATTTATGAGAAAATTTCCAAAATGTTCTCAGGTATCCTTTTATTTTGAAACTATTGAAAAATGATTTTTTTCTCAATTTTAACAGGAAAACTACAAATGGTTGAGCCAAAACGGCCTATTATATTTTGGGCTATTTTTCACCTAATGCTGGTAAAGATACTCAAGTAGAAAAGTTTCCCAAATATTATCTTGTTTCTGTGTTCCCTAAATTTTTGGGAAAATCATTATACATGCTGGAAATATCACTTTTAAAGAAGATAATTTTGACTAAATGATGGAGAAAATCCCAATTTTATGGGAAAATGACTTTTCCTATCGAAAATAGGAAACCTTACTGTACTAGAAAAAGAACAATCGTAGGATTATTATTTTTTTGATAACACGCAATATTTAAATTATAATTTAAAATTAATGTTTCTACAAAATGTGTGTACTTCATAGTGTCCATTTTATTTATCCAAAATCACGGAACAGAAAAGCAAGAACAATTTGTATGATTACTGGTGAATATCTTTATCTCTTCAGAATTAAAATATAATATTGCTGTACAATCAAACGGGTGTACTTTTGTCTTTTGTTTTAAAATAACAATTGCCGACGAAGAATATTAACATAAACCTAAAGTTGTTAAAAATTTTAAGTTTGATTTCTTAACTCAAATGAATTTGTTTTCAAAGAACCAACTTTCGGTGGAAAACGCTAACCTACCCTATTCAGCTATTCTTATTCTATCATTATAATATTTCTTTAAAATGTAATGATTTATATTTACACTAGCAATTTTAGACGAAAAACACTGTCATAACATTAAAAATACTATTTAACATTGTCAATATTTTTTAAACCTAATGTTTTTCGTTCAAAATATCGAATTACGGTGAAAAACGCGAGCATAGCCGGCAGAAAACACCAACAAAACCAAAAAGTGTAAATTTAATGACTGAATGATAATCTGAAGTATAATGATAATCTGAAATATTAATTTCAGGCAAAACAAACCAACAGGACCAAAAGTTGTTAAAAATGGTAAATAATCTTTGAAATATAATAATTATTTAATAAAAATACAAAGTTCTGATGAAAACCACTGACGTATCTAAAATTGTTTTAAACATTCTTAACCTTTATTGAATTTGAATGATTTTTTAATAAAAATGTCAAATTCTGACAAAAGACACTAATACAATCCGAAATAGTTGAAGCTCTTAAATTTTATCATTTCAATCAAAATAAATCATTGGCGATCATTCTAAATATTTTTGTTTAAAAATTCAAAATTCCAAAGAACACACCAATATATTTTCCGATGCGAAAAACTAACACAGTTTTTTTAACAAATAATTAGTCTTCTTCGAAACTTTATGATTTTTTATGAAAATGACATTCTTTTAATACTAATTCCATGCAAAAAGCACCATAAAACATGTATATATAGTATTTTCAAACATTTATTAGATAATCTGAAGGTTTTAAGGGCATGTGATACTTCGACGTGTGGTCAACCGGTTTCAGTTCCCTCGGCGTTTTCCACAAAAATGAAACTTTTTAAAAACTGAATTCGGAGATGCTTTAAAATGTTATAGCGGACGTCCCCGGATCCTTTTTTTAAAGGATGATAACAAAAAGAACTATTGTGCTACATAAAAATGTTATGCTTCTGCACTATTTTGAGGTTAGGATCGTTTTTCAGCTCTTTGTCATTTCGATATTGTAGGTCTCTGCCGTACCGATGCTGTCGGCACACTCAAGAATAATTATGGGAGAAAAATGTAACACACATAACCTCAAAATACACACATACATCAAAATTTATAAAAATTAAAATTTTTGGAATCAACCCACAAAAAGCGTCCGGGGACCTCCGTTAGCATGTTTCACAAATTAATCAAATTTAAAAAAAATTAAATTTTTTCGAATTAATCCACAAAAAAAGAGTCCGGGGACGTCCGTTAGCATGTTCACTATTATGTCCAAAAAATTTACGACAAAATATTTATTAATGTAGGAAACAAGCCAGGGGGAGGGGGGGGCTAAAACTGGAAAATCGATCGTTTTCTAAGTATCACATGCACTTAATTTAACCACACAAATGTTTTTGAATTCGCACAAAGTTTTCTATGACTTTTCTTTTTAAGAAAGACTAGGCGTTTCGAAATTACTTAACCTTTAACTGGATTTATAAAATTGATAAAAGAATGCTTGTTGATTGTTGCAAAAAAAACTTAGAAGAGAAACCTGGGCGTAAATAATACAAACATGAAGTAATAACTGCGTTTTTTCTTCAGTCGTAATTTTCATTCTTTACAAAAGTTCTTTCTATTCCTTGGATTTCTCTTATAAAATTCGTTGCAATAATCAATAAGTCTGTTTTTTTTCAATTTTATAAATAAAGTTATAGATTACGTAATTTCTGACTTGACTATACACCAAGAATAACCTTAAAGGGAATGATTTATAGATTTAATTTTCAAAATTTCAAATTTAAAATGTAAAAAAAATTGAGACATATCACACCACTTTTTTTAGAGAGCAACAAAAATAAAATTTTCTTTATAAATTATAACGAGTTTCTTATTATGCTATAAAAATTAATCACAGCTTTAAATAAATAAAAATTCTAAAATACAGGGATTATAGGGTATTTTCAGAGTAACAGAGGGAAAAAGTATAGAAGGGGGAAATATGGAACGAACGTTCACTAATTGAGAACCGAGCAGCATTGGCAAGTTTCGAATCTTTAAGTTTTCCATAATAAAAATTTCAGCTTATGTAATTTTGTACCCGATACATCAGAATTTAAATTGCCAATTATAAGAAGTAGGGGGAAAAAAAAGTATTTTTTTCTTTTTATAATATCGTTAGGATTACAATGTCAGTTTTCCTTCGTGAGCACTTGAATATCTTATACTGCGATGATAAATTGAAAAGTACGGCTTTCGTTTCCACGAAAGCACCCTCGGAAGTAGCTTCACACAAATATCAAGGTTCGTTCCCCTCGATACAAAAGTCGGAAAGGAAGTAAAGAAGGATTTCAATTCAAGACCTGCGACTTACGTGTGTGTTTGTTGTTCCCTATTTCTTGTTATTTCCCAGCAGCGATCGAAAGAGAATAATTTAACATTTGAATCTCGTGATTGGGAACTATTCCATTTCCACTCAGCAAAAATACGCGACTTCAAGAACCCACTGGCAGAGGAATGGTTTTCGATTAAAGTACCTACCCCTTCAAGTCGTAATTTCTACAGTGTCGGTTTCTCAATGTAAAATCTCAAGAGCCTTGTAAAGCAGACGTTTCCTTTTAATTTTCCCGAGTCCAATTTGCAAGAAAGTGTCGTCAATCCCACGAATCTTTCTAAGTGGTAACTGTCATTAAGAAATCTTTTATAATTAAATTATCTTTTCGGCTAAAATAATTGAGGAGTAAGTGAACACAGCGTGATATATCCACTTGAGTGTATTGCTCAATATTTAAAGATATACGGTAGTCGGTACAATTATTGGCAACTTGAAGAATTTTTCCAGTTCAACAATGTATAAAAAACACTATAGGCGTCGAATGAAATTCGAAAATACCCAGATGGATAATACATTTTATAAATATTAAAATTAACATATTAAGTTATGCGTTAAAAGTAGTAAATAATTTATATTTAAAGATATAATAATGATGTCAAAAAACTCAATGATTGTCCACGACGACATAATGATTAGACATATCAAGTTACACAAATTAGTAATTTTAAAAGCACAATGATTAGCGTCTAAACTGTATAATGAAAGGTCGGTTCCAAAAACTGTTTTCGACATGTTTTTTACTTATTATTCCTAAAACAACGTGACAAACAATTATATAAATAGTCTATACAAAGTTTAGAAAAATTTTAATTTAATTTTTAGAACAATAGTACTAATTTGAATTTCAAATATATTGTGGTCAATCATTTTTCTTCCATATAATTTACGAGGACTATGATTGGCCACCCATTTATCAAACAGAAAAAAATTAGGTTTCCATTGGAATCCATTTTTGGTTCCAAACGAGCTACAAATGAAAAACGAACCGCACTTGCTGAAAAGGAACCCAAAACGATAAATGAGCTCTAAATGGTATCAAACTTGGGGTTCTAAATCTAAAGGATCTCAATTGTAATTGAGCCTATTTCTAAAGGACATATTTTTCGCTTTGTCCACTTGGATATTATGTTTAATTAACAACACAATATTTTCCTTAAAGCACACATGTAATCGAACTCTGGTGAACATGACTTAATTAGTATAATTCAATTACAAAATAATATCGCAATTAAAATAGATATAAGGACTTGATAAATATCATTTGCAGGTTACGTAGCAAAGTTGTCAACATAAAGGCATTTGTGAATGCGTCTACATGTTATTTTCAAGAACGCTCTAAACGAAACCTTTTGGCTCTCTACGGGTATCTATTGGAGCTTATGTTCTGTATGATACCAACTTTTATTTTAGCCACAACTTTAGTGAACCCCCTGTTATTTGGGTGCAATATAAAAACATTTTCAAGTTAGAATACAACTATTGTGTATCTTTAATCACCAAATTAAATTAATCACTGGAAAAAACATCATTTTTAACAAGCAGCCACGCCTAACCTCAAAAGCTTTTCGTTTAAATTCCTTATTTATTTAGCATCAAAACGGTTTACATACTCTGGCATTTGATCATTGTGGTGGCCAACCACTGTAACGATTACCCTATGGTAGCTTCAAATCAATCGATATAAATTAAATTTAAAAAGGGCTATTATAGTATTCCA
Organism: Belonocnema kinseyi; assembly: GCF_010883055.1. Taxonomy (NCBI): domain Eukaryota; kingdom Metazoa; phylum Arthropoda; class Insecta; order Hymenoptera; family Cynipidae; genus Belonocnema; species Belonocnema kinseyi. The sequence goes on along the minus strand of NC_046659.1, from coordinate 80,339,582 downwards.
TGCTGATCAATAAATTAAATATAAAAAATTCTATTGAATTTAATGCTATTTGAAGTTGCTATTGGCAAAATGAAAATAAATTTATTTGCAGTTTTAATTCAGCGCAGGCATATTTCACTCATTCATGTTTTAATGGTATAAACTTACACTTTCTTGTTTACCTATGAAAAAAAGAACATAATTTTAGACATGATCACTATTTTTTCAATTTAAAAAATAAAACTAAGTTTTGTGAAATTATGTATTATAAGAGATATATTGAAAACTGTTTATGAATTTTAAAGTGTTTTTATGTTTAACAAGTTTTACCTATGTACGTAATGAATCTGTATTCGGAAAATAAAATTTAAAAAAAAATCATTTCATTTTATGGATACATGTGAAAAGCGAAAAGAAAAATGTTTTGCCACCAATTTAAGTTTTTACTTTTTTGGGGGGATTTTTACTTTTTTTCCAGTTTTTTAATTCTTAAAATTTGAGAAGTTTTTATTATAAAAAAATTAAGTTTAATAATTGAATTGATGATATTCTAAACATGTAGAAACAATCCTTAACTCAATTTAAAAAAAAAGGATTTACCACGTTTTGTTCGCTTACTCCTTAATTTAAGTATTATTAATGGATTTAAAAATCGAGGTGAAGTTCTTTTAGAGTGATACTAATTTCATTCAAACTAATGTACATTTAGCAGGTAAATTATGTGAAATTATTAATTGTAACAGTAAAATTTCAATGGAATTGGTTACAATTAATTTTTTGAAGGAGGACACGCTCTTTTAATTAAAACAGGAAATTTTAATTCTTCAGGCAACGAGCAATTTCCAATTAATTAGAATTTCTCGTAATGAAAACCTGGCCATATTTTAAAATGAATTGCCGATGGAATTCCAGGGTCTTTTACAATATTAAATTTCTACTTTAGTTACTTTCCGATAAAATTGTACATAATAATTAAGAATTATGTATGAAAGAATGGAGTTTGTTGTAAAGATTTCGCAATTAAGATATTTAAATTTTATTTTTTGATAATGGGGAGACATTTTTCACTCTTTTAAAATCTGCCGTAATTAGGAGGTTGTTGTTTCAAATCCACCACTCAATTAATTTCTAAGAACTTACTTTCGTGCTGTTCTTAATTAATTCGCGAAACGAAAAATTGAATTGCGATAAAGTAGAAGCCTACTTAACAGCAATTTTAAAAGCAATACACTGGTAAAGGCTACAACATATCTATCATCATTTAACTGTACTATACGGTAGTGAGACATTGACTTATCAAGAAAAAGATAAGAGTAAAATTAACGCAATTGACATGAGATTCATGCGCATAATAAGCGGGAAATCCCTAATGGACAAAGTAAGTAACGAGATAATTCTAAAAGAATGTGGTGCAGAAGAGACGCTAGTAGACGACACATGTGAAAGAAATTGGTTAAGATGGTTCGGACATGTTGAGAGAATGCCAAATGAACGACTAACGAAACAAGTGTATTAAGGTAAATTAAATGGCTACGTGCCCAGAGGTAGACCGCGGAAAGAATGGTTAGAATGTGTGAATGAGACCCTACTTAGAAGAGACATAAGAAGTCACAGAAACACGAGAG
>NC_046659.1:80334303-80337878 GCF_010883055.1 Belonocnema kinseyi | reverse complement strand
GAATTCTGGATCAATCTGAAAAATCTCTATCCCATCCACACACTACTCCTTTCCCCTGCCGAGTGAGTCACGCCTACCCCGAAAGGGAAATGTCTTAATGGTATAATAATAATAACTTTAATGTTTTTTCTACTTGAGGCACATGTCATACCTCTTCCAGTGCACATAAAAATATTTGTTCAGAATTTTCAAAACCGTAATTTGTACATTTAGGCAGAAAGATCCAGTCCAAGAATATATAAATTTTCATTAGTTTAAACAGAAAGCATGAACCTCCAGATTGTTTAGAAAATATTGAAAGAATATGACGTCACATCTAGGTGGCGGAATTTCGCGACAGGCATACAAATTTAAAAAGGGTATACTTTTTTGTTTCTCAAATGAAAATTCGAAAAAGCCACTTTTTCAATTATGGTCGTATTATTACTGATTTAAGGGTGAATAATTTCATATTCAAACAATTTGAAAATATACTGGATGATCCTATTGTTTGCACGCCTTCTAAAAACCATAATATATATTCTGGTTCAAAAATTGCCTACCACGAAAAATACTATCCGGGTAATATATTTCACCCAGAAATGTCAGAGTTCTTGTTTACAAGTGTCATGATAATACATGTATTTTGAATAAAATGAAGCTCTCGGAATAAAAATTCCACCTCTAAAAAACTGCCCGCATAAAATGTAAACTTTCATTGTTACTGCGCCTGGTGTTCTTTCACATTCATAATTCCTATTTGAATTTCGCATTTTCGAAGATAAATTCTTATCAATATAATACCTATGCGATGCATATCTTTATATGAAGATATGGAGGCGTATAAAGTCGATGTCACAATTTCGATATGTTACAGTCTAGTCGCACATAATAGAAGGAAGGACGAGGAACGAGGATCATCCATAATCCATATCCTCATCCCCATATTCGAGGTCCAGTAGCCATTATCCACCCTGCAGTACAATTCAGCCAACGGTGTATGGGACAGCTGCGTAATACGATAAACTGACGAAGCTGGTCAAATGCTTCCACAGTCCACAAGCCTCTCGATTCAACCAACTAGAAATCGGAGGTTTGGTCAAATTTGTTGTATGACGCCTTTCTCATCAGAAATACTTTGCCCCATCAAAAGGTAGGTCCCTGCAAACTTAAAAGGATGTTTCATTCAATCAATTGAGCAGATGGACCTATTTATTCGCATTTATTTTATTATTTTATTTTAATTTATTATTATTTATTTTATTTGATTTATTCACTTATTTATTCACATCACTTTGATGAAAGGAAATAAAGTGAAGAAGGATTCAAAAATCGGCGTGCCTCGATTTTAGTGAACTGAAACTGATCTGAAAAACATCTCTACGGATTATTTTCAAAATTATATGGACCTATAAGTTGTTTTTTTAATTTTAATAATTTTTTACTAATTATTATTAAAAATATTATTTCAGAGCTGTTCGATGAAATACGAAAAACAATTATGTTCTTAGTCCAATGCTTTTCAATATAACCAGAGGGCTAAAGATACAGTGAAAAAAATTAAAATCTATATTATGTAGTTGCATTAGAAGTAGCCACCAAATACGCGGTCATCCACAAATTACTTAAGGCATTTTACCTGAAATTTGAAGTCACCATTGCATGACAAAGATACCGTAAGATTTGCAATATGCCAAATTTCGCAAAATGTTCTTTACAAAAGTTGTAGCTCCCATTGAGGTACATATTTTTTGTTTCGAATCTTTTTTCTGCGAGTGATAGTTTCCGAGAAAATGAGTTATATATCGATTTTGAGTGCAGTTCCGAGTAGGTGAACGAGATGATTTCCTTCACACTGCGTATACTTATGTATTTTGACGCGCTGATTACGAAAATGATAGTGAAAATTGGCGACTCAGTGATTTTCATGGTGAAATTGCGAAAAAACCATAAAAAATATTGTTTTTTGCGTTTATCACAGCCAATATGCAAAATCTCGCAAAATGTTTCCAATAAAAGTTGTAGATCGTACAAAAATACACATTTTTTCTGGAACACATTTCTTTCTACGAGTGACAGTTTCCAAGAAAATGAGTGATATCTCGATTTTTATGAATTATGTATGTATTATTATGTATTTTTTAATTGTTTTTTTTTACTTTTATGATTTTTAAATATATTTTAATTTATTTTAAATAAAAATTCTGAGTATATTCTATTTATTGTCTTGATTCTATACTCCTTATAAGTTTTTTTATAATAGTCGGCTGAGTATATTTAGTGGCCAGGGTAATATGCTTTTATGTTAGTAATTAATTCTTAAACGGTTCAGCAACTATTTTCTTTACGCGTCGCCGCCACAAAAATTCGCAGAGATGCTCTGCAATATTGCTCTTACGCACTCCTTCTCGTGAGAGAAATCGTCGTGTGCGCTCCGGAATCGGGATCCACAAATTGTTCGGAATGATTCACAGTTTTGTGGACAAATCCATGATCTTCGACATTAATGTATCCCTTCCAACAATCGGTGTGGATTTCTGTCCCTTCCGCTACATGCTTTTTTATTAATGCAATTAAAGTAGCCTGATCTCTATTATTATCGGGAGAGGTTTCCAACCGATAGTTGTAGGAATGTCCTCTATGGATCATTTAGAGAATCCATGATCCTTCTACTACACGTCCTCGCTCGTATTTTTGACGGCCGATTTTGCACTCATCGATTTCAACAACTTCACCGACACCGCCGATGCGACCATCCTCTTCGAAGCTGCTGTCAAGAGCAAGCATGTAGACCTCTCTACAAAATGAGAAGCGGCCTGAAAGTGTTTCTCGAGAAATCGATTAATTTTTTATAATGCTGCTTTCCCGGATCGTTTGTTCAAAATTAAAATTTAACGCAAAACAATACGTAATGAGCATACAGGCAGCTGCAGAAAATGCGGCACCTCTCAAACCACGTGTTTCTGCAAAGGTAATCCTGTGACGATATTTTTGTATTTTACGACAAAGAAAGGACCCGCAAACATGTTCAGACTCCACAAGAGTCATCTTCTTCTTATGTTTTGAGCAAAATCGTTCAGACGAAATTAATTCAATTTGTCGCAACCAATGAGGAGTTGTTTCCCTTTCTTGGAGAATCTTAGATAAACTAAAAATATTATATGTTTCATCAATCTTAACGAGGACTCAAGAGAGGAAAATCTCGAAAATAATATTGCACGCAAGAAACACACGTCGTTAAGTACTATGAGCGCGGATGGTGGAGAAAGACCTGTCGCTAATGACTGGTCACAAAAATAACTTAGTTCAGACACGACCCCCTTTCCAACGTGACATGGGGGGCGGGAAGGCACCGCTGTGACTGGAACCAGAAAAAACTTAGGTCACACACCTGTCCCTTTTCCCACGCGTCTTGGGGGCGGGAAGGCACCCCTGTTACTGGTCACAGAAATAATGTAAGGCCACACACCTGCCACCTTTCCCACGCGTCGTGGGGCGGGAAGGCACCTCTGTGACTGGTCACAGAAATAATGTAAGGTCACACCCCTGCCTCTTTTCCCACGCGTCGTGGGGGCGGGAAGGCACCCCTGTGACTG
>NC_046659.1:80324375-80334203 GCF_010883055.1 Belonocnema kinseyi | reverse complement strand
GTCACAGAAATAATGTAAGGTCACACCCCTGCCCCTTTTCCTACGCGTCATGGGGGCGGGAAGGCACCCCTGTGACTGGTCACAGAAATAATGTAAGGTCACACCCCTGCCCCTTTTCCCACGCGTCATGGGGAGCGGGAAGGCACCCCTGTGACTGGAACCAGAAAAAACTAAGGCAACGGGTTCAATTACGCGTATAAGACGGGTTGCTGACACTGGGGGACGGTTAACACTCGAAAACGAAAAAGAGCATGATTTTTATGGTTTTTTTCATAAAAATCGAGATATCACTAATTTTCTCGAAAACTATCACTTGTACAAAAAAATGTATCCTACAAAAAATGTGTATTTCTGTAAGATCTACAACTTTTATTGGAAGCATTTTGCGAGATTTTGCATATTAGCTGTGATAAACGCAAAAAACCACATTTTTTTATGGTTTTTCCGCGAGTTCACCATGAAAATCGCCTAGTCGCCAATTTTGACTATCATTTTCGTAATCAGAGTGTCAAAATACATAAGTATACGCAGTGTGAAGGAAATCGTCACGTTCACCTATTCGTAACTTTATCCCTACCCATTTCCATGTTCTCGCGGGGAGCGGAAAGGCACCCCCTTGACTGGCTACAGAAATAATGTTGGTCAAATCTCCTACCCCTTTCCCAAGTCCCATGGGGGCGAGAAGGCACCCCTCTGACTGGTTACAGAAATAATGTTGGTCAAACCCCTAACCCTTTTCCAGATTCTTTGGGGGGCGGGAAGGCACCCCTGTGACGCAAAAAACCTTGTTTTTAAGGTTTTTTAAAACAAAAATCGATGTATCACTAATTTTCGCGAAAACTATCACTCGCAGATAAAAATGTTCGAAAGAAAAAAATGTGTAACTTGATGAGCTATACAACTTTTTAAAAAATATTTAGTGATATTGTAGGTATTGGCTTAAATGAACGCAAAAAGCCATGATTTGTATAGGTGTTTTTTTAAAATGAAAATCGATTATCACTAATTTTTGCAAAAATTATCACTCTTACAAAAAATGTATGTTCTATAACTTTTCGGAACTTTATCCCTGAGTTTTTATAAGCTTAGGGAACTTCGTTTATTTGAATTAGCAGTGTTTAGTCTATAAGTTATGAAGTGTGGACAGAGATGAGGTAGCGTAGAGCATTACGATATACACTCCTATGCGTGGAACGAAAAACCGACTGAATCCGAAAGCCGCCGAGTTTAGCCGAGTTTATGGAATCCCACCTGAGTTCTGGTTGCGAGCAAGGTCGAAAATCTCGGGACTCCCGGAAATCTCAGCTAAATCTCGGAAATCTCTGTAAGAATTCAATACAGATTGCTGTATTCACAGTTTCAAGAATTCCGGATCTCGTATTGAGTAGCCCCTCGTCGCAACCTTCACAATCTTTACCCTATTCTCATCCATTTCCCTTCTTCTCGCTTTTCCACTTAAGGTAGTGGAACTTTAGGTAGGTAATGAACTTTCTCATTTTCGACTTTTATGAATTGTATTCCGTACAATATGTGTTACTGCACCCTGTGCCACCCTAAAACCGGTGTATAACCCTCAGGTATTTATCTGAGGTCAGTCTGAACCTAACCGTTTTGAAGAGATTTTCTTCTTCTGCAAATTGAAATATTTTCTGTTCCACACTGTCGATTTCAAAACGGTTTAATGGAGGATAATGTTGAAGGTATGTAGATCACTTTTATATAAACAAATTGTTTGAAATATTCTATGTTGCATGTTTAAAAGCGTGTTGAGTGTGTACGTTCCGAGGACGCATGTGAATCTCGTAACCTAACAAAATTATCAAATTAGTTATGATCCCAGGAGATCCTAGCATTCTGTACTGTTGCTAATGTTATTAAGATTCGAAATCGATAAAGACTTGCTGCAGAATGCTGCAGACCCGGCTTCGGGAACCGAAAATTGTTTGTGTCGCGTCACAGTCGAAACATTTTTCCAGCGCATAATCCTGAGCAGATGTTACACTAGCCCTTCCCCTCACCCAGAAAACTGTTTATTTGAATCAAAGAAACATTTCTTGTTTATTTTTTTATTTATTATACTTTTTATAATATATAACGTATAATATATATAATATATACCGAATTCAAGAGCATTTTGATCAGCCGGAGTGAATGATCGACTTTTGAGATCATAATGATCTGATTCGGGATCATTGACGGCCATTTTGTTTAGTCTGACAAATAAACCAAAAATAAGATCTAATTGATCCGAATGGACAGATCATTATGATCTCAAGAGTCAAATGACCGTTGGAGCAAAATGCTCTGCAACAAAATTGATCCTTTTTTTACTGTGAAGACGCACAAGAAGCCTGTAATAACGACATTAAACAATATCGCGAATGTTTTGTTAAAAAAAATCAAGAACAGCGACCATGCAAGATATTTTCAATCGACTCTTCTTAGCTTCAGATCCGTACATATCGAGAATGGGCAGGAAGTATAAAAAAAAGTTTATCACCAAAAGCCTTGCAATTGTTGCTTTCTTCTGATGGTATCTGCGATAAGTATGGTTTGAAAGAACCGATCGAATGCTATTCTGACGTATCAGAATCTGCAACTTTTGACGATGACGATGATAATGAAATTTATCTTTAATGACCATTATTGTGATTAAAGATATATTACATTTATATCGTTTGTATTTTCATTCTCTCTAAATTTGAACTAGTGAAAATTTCACTAATTGAATTAGTGATTGAATGATTCACTGCTGAAATAGTGATTTTTTGGTTTTTCACTCTGGAATTAGTGGTCTTCTACTGTAAAAATAGTGATAATTTCACCATTTCCAATGAGTGTATTTTATTTCACTATTATTTAGTGGTTTGATTTACTATTTAATTAGTGAAGTCGAGATCGAAGCCGTGATCACGGCTAATGGTGGACTCGTGCCAACCCGCGCTCACGTCTCGTTTGCATTGTTTTCGTCCTTTACATTTGTCAACTTGCATCATTTTTCTTTCTACGAGCATAAAAAAATTTTTAAACACAGGTTAGTAATATTTTTCAGTTTATTATACTTTCGTGTAGTTTCCCAGTCAATAGTGTCCTCATTATATTACGACTTGTATATCGAGACGAAAACATTTGCTACAGAAAATGAGCGCTGTGTTCATTTTGAGGTTCTGAAATTCAGCTTTCCATTTATTTCTATAGAAATAAATGGAAAGCTGAATTGAGATTTTTCTTTAGTAAGTACAGTATTAACAAAAATAAATTTAATTTTTAAATATACATTATAGTTTACTTCTAACTTGTCTTGTAATATAGTTTACTGTTGGGGTTATTGGTTGACTCCAGAAAATATTTTATTTAAATATGAATGACAATTTCAAGTGTCGTGGTGTATTGTTATTGATGATTTTAAATGAATTTATAATTAGATATTGGTTACCCTAAGGTATATGCGTCATCCACGCCAAAATGTCCAATGAGTTTTAGGAGTACGGCAGCCTAACTGCGGAAGAGTTAGCCAGAGCTCTCAAAGAGGATCAGGATGTCATGATTGATTTTGACTACTTAATTAGTGATTTTCCACTGTTTAATAGTAGATACTTTACCTCTCAAAACCACTATTTGCTTAGTGAAATTTCACTAATTGAATTAGTAGTTTTTCACTAATTCGTAGTGACGTACTTCTCGCTAATTCAATTAGTGAAATTTCACAATCAAATAGTGAAATTTCACTCATTCAGATTTAGAGAGTTATATACATTAATAAAATTCATATTAAATGCGTTACATCTATTTTTTTTCGAAATTATCTCAAATCTTTCCTTCACTTTAAGTCATCTATTCTCATTTTTTAAAATACTTATAACAATTTTGAATCAAAAATTGTAAAAACATAAAAATATTAATTCCTAATAATAAAAGATGCTTATGAGTAGTCGACATTTTCAATAAGTCTCTTCAAAACCGTAAATTTACAGATTTCCACAAAAATCGGATGCATTTTACTTAAAAAATAGAAATTTTCGGTCCGCCATTTTGTTTTTAAAAAATTTCGATTACAAATTTGAAATCAGCTAGCTTAAAAACATAAATATACCGACCCCCACAAAAGCCGAATGCATTTTACTAAAAAAAAATAGTCACTTCCGGTCCGCCATTTCGTTTTTAGAAATTTTGATTACAAATTTGAAATCAGTGAGTTTAAAAACATTATTATACCAATTCTCACAAAATTAAATGCATTTCACTAAAAAAAGTCACTTCCAGCCCGACATTTTGTTTTTTCAAAATTTTGATCACAAATTTGAAATCAGTGAGTTCAAAAACATAAACATACCGATTCGCACAAAAATTGAATTCATTTTACTAAAAAAATAGTCACTTTCAGCCCGCCATTTAGTTTTTTCAAAATTTTGATTGCAAATTTGAAATAAGCGAGTTCAAAAACATAAGAATCACCATCCGATTTTTGGATACACATCTTGGTCTATTTTTGCCGTTTTTTTTTAACTAGCCCACTGTTCAAAAATCAGATCTCTGAAAAAATGTTTTTTTCTATGACTTTAAGAATAAAAATAATATTACTGATAATGTCATTCAAATAAAAAAACAGTATTTTATTTTATGTTTAATCAATTTTATTTAAACAACATTTTTCTAAAAAAGCGCCTATCTTTAAAGATCATTTAATTATTTTCAAAATTAGAAAAAATTTAGAAATGTAGGGAATGTTTTCTCCAAAAAACTAGGCTATGATTGATTAAAATTCAACCACTTTTTAAATTGGTGAGAAGCGACAGTAAGAAAAAAATCCTTCACAAAAACTATTATTAAAATATTTATTTTTCATAAATAAAAAAGAAAATCCAACTATTTTTGTCTGATAATTCATTTTTCTTGATTAAAAATTCTACTATTTCGTTGAAAATGTGAATATTTTGTTGAAAATTTCACAATTTTGTTAAATTTTCATCCTTTTTTGTCTTGAATGTTCAATTGTTTTCTTAAAAATTCATTTCCGTCATGAAAATTCAAAATATTGTTTTGATAATATTTTATTTGGGTAGAACATTTTTTTAACTGAAAATTTAACTATTCTATTTTTTCTTGCAAATTTCTTTTTTATTTTAAAAAATGTTTAAAAATTGATGAACAAATTTTTTCTGATACATTATCATTGTTATTTGTTATCAATTGTACTTCATCAAAATAAAATGTTTTAAGAATACTGCAAGATTTATTAATAGTTATAATTAAAATTAAATAAACTTACAATTTTAAATTAAATAATTTTTAGACTTTCACAACATGAGATATGAACCAAAGAATAACACTTCAAATTATAGAACTGCATACCTACAAGACATAATGTACTTTTCACAGATTTAAAAGACTCAATGATGAAGGCCACCATTGTGTGCCAAAACATTTGAAACAACTGACTTCGTTTAAATTCACCTGAACCTAAAGCCAAAAATTTACATCAGCAATTTCTACAAAAATGGATTTTTTCAATTGAAAATTTAGCTACACTGGAACCCGGGTTTACTGCTTCCGAGAATTGTTGCCGAGCCCTAAGCGTGAAACACTAGCAGCGTAGTGACAAAGGAGCAGTGCGCGACAATATTATGTATTCCTATTAGAAATGGTTCACACGCCACTGAATGTTTACGTTTCGGATGGTCTGGATTTACCACTGAACGCCACTGAAGCCATCCCCGTAACTGTTGGTGAATCCAAGTTCCAGTGTAATCCATTTGTGTTTGAAAATTAATCATTTTTAGTTGATAATCTAACTATTTGTCTGAAAATTCGTCTTCTTTAGTAGAAAATTAGACTTATTCTTTGGAAATTCATATTTTTTGTTGAAAAATCAACTTTTTGGTTACAAATTAGTTTATATTTTAAAAAATGTAATACTTTTACTAGAATTGATTAAATTTCTACTGAACTTTCCTCTAAGTTATAATGTCTTTGTATTTATTATTTTCTTTAGTAATAATTTTCCTTACGTAAGATCCTCAAATCCCCCCCCCCCCCAACCCAATTATAAGAAATAGTGGGATATTACAAACCCCACTCCCTAAAATCGTCTTACGTAATTTGTGAATGACCCCTAATGTAATTTTTCTTTGTATTTAACTCAACGTCTCTGAACACATTTTTTACAACCAATCCGTTGAGATATTTGTGTGGTAATTTCACAAAAGTTGATGGATGACGATTTTGTAACTCCACCTTAGTTACTGACTTCTGACTGAATCGACTTCTTGTAGCCAATTTTTCTGAAAGAAAACCTTACTTCTGAATATTTTAATGAAGAATGAGGATCCTTTGTTGGAGGAATTTCCACCAAAGAAAGGATTCGTTCAAAGAGAAAGGTTACATGTGAAGCTCTTGACACACGCCAACATTACAGTAAAAGGTCAAACGATTAATAGGTGTTCAGGGGTAAAAAGAGTCATTAATTTTGCCTAACGAACCTTCGTTCAAACGAATGAATGACACAGCAATTAAGTCGAAACGGACTCGTAAGTTCCTCTTGTATGCGTACATCCGCTGTTGTTTACATCAGCGAAACCCTTTTACGTCTCTCTATTGAGGCAGAACCGAGGGCAGAACTAATTTCTTGTTTTTTTACATCGCTTTTTCTAAACTGTTTTCCTTTACTTTAGCTTCCTACCCATGTAGAAATAGCCTTTTTTGACCCTACCACAAGAAGGTTTCTGGCCAGAATCTGACAGGGTCAAACCGGGATACTATTTTGTTAATTACCCGGCCGGGATCTGACAGAGTTCCCACCGGGACCCAGTCGGGCCAAAAATGGTGCATAATAGAAGTATCATAACCTTAAACACATCTTAAGAAATATCCACAAACGACTGCCGTAAGTGGGTCGTTTGTAAATATCTGGCAGGCGAAAGACCAATTTTTTGTGTTTTAGGTGTTTTTTTTATCAATTATGAAAGCAAAAATCAACTAATTTTAATTGTATGGTTTCTCGCTTTTCGTTCTGCGGTTCCCACACTTGCCGTGACTGCGAAATCGTTGACCAACTTTTTTTTATTTTCAAACATAGTTTCCCAGTGAAACTGTACTAATTTTTTTTCTGATACGATTTTTGTTTATTTTTAATGTATTTATATATTATCTTGAATAAGCAAAAAATGCAATAAGAAGAAAAATAACTTTTTCCGAATAAGGTTTTGAATTACGTTATCATGCTTGCACGTAATAACGATTCGGCGACTTCCGGAGTCTTTACTGCTAAAAACGCAGTAAAACGTCGGTGGACGCCAGGTTATCTGTTAAGAAATTTGTTAAATTTCACAAAATTGTATCAAATTTTCTGGAGCAAGCGGATTATTTATAAAGGTAAGTGAATTATTTTGTTAATAAATAAGCATTATTAATTTTCTTCAACGTTAATGTTAAATCAATTTTCTCAGCCGGTTTCATAAGTTAGGATGTCACGTGAAACCCCTGAAATTTATTTTATCTCTTGCAAAAAAGCCTATGCAAACTAAGTTACGCTTAAGATAAATTTGTTATGCAATTTAACTTTGATTTCTTACAATTCAATTTCTTATAGAAACTTAAGAATCAGAACCTATATTTTAATACTTACATTGAATCAATGTTTTTGGTTAATATATTTATTATTATGAATACAGTTCTTAAATTGAAATTCCAACATCTTTTTACAGGTGGATATAAGTGCTGAAAAGATTCTTATCTCTACCAGTTGGTAGAATATCTTCGCTGTGGTAAAAAGACTCCAGTAAAATGCGATCGAGGAGTCCAGTCAAAAACCGGCCGGATTCAGACCGGGTTACCCTGTTTGTATCCGGGATCCGATTTGGTAATCCGGCTGGGAGCCGACTGGGTACACCCGGCCGGGATCCGACCAGCGCAGCGTGACGAAACCAACCAGAATCCGACCGAACAGCCTGACCAGATTTCGGATACAAGCAGGGCAACCCTGCCGGAATCCGGCCCGAACCCGGTCATAATTTCTACATGGGTATATTTATGTTTTTATGTTAAGAAGAAGATATCAGGATCCTCAAGACGTGCCTCAATGAAAGAACTTATACTAGTGACATTTGTAACAATCGCGAGGGATAACCACGAGCTTTGCGTCTTTCACAGAATCGTTTCTATTTGCAGTTAAAGAACGCCTGGCAACGGAACGACGTCGATTACGATGGTGAGCGGATTAACGTCTACTAGCAGAACTGGATCTTTGGAGTGTGAACTTAAGCGGAAAATTCTATCTCCGAGCGTAGGCATTACCAGTTGGTGCTCCTGCTCGCGGCGATATAACTGGACCGAAAAAGAAAAAAATTTCATTTCGTAATATTCAAGTAGGTGTTACACATACTGGATATGTTATTGTATTTGTGTAACGGGGAGGAAAAGCCTTGCAAATTTGATTTTATATCAGTGATTCCATTTGGATGGAAAACCATTGCCTGGTCAAGATAGAGACATAAGCTGGAGTACCCATTCGAAAAATACACATTTCTTTGTGTTGTAGAAATACAAGTGATCCTAGTTAGGTGAGCACTATTTAGAATAATTTAAGGTTGATAGAAGTAACTCGTTTTTGTGAAGCATTCCCACATGAAGTATCAACATTTAATTAACAGTATTGCCATAATAGATAAGAAAAGAATGCAACTAATTGTGCATCAAGCATCCCGATAAGTTCTATAAACCGCTTAACTGGTATAAACTTGACCAAATTATGGAACAGCGGTTCATAGATTAAAGAGAAGCATAGCATGAATTTGTGTGCGAATTCTGAGGAAAGTTTCTAACTTTAGTCAGTGCTTTAGTTTTAATCAGCATTTAGAACTTTTTAAGCTTCATTTGTCCTAAAGATGTTCCACCTAGAAGGTAACAGGCAGATGAATAAATTCTTAAAGAGAAAAAGCTAAGAGGACACTAATAAGGGAAATCTCGAGAATATACTTGACTTGATTTTAGAAACTGAAGACGTAAGAATATGTTTATAAAATTGAAAATTGGATAGCGTTTTCTGGGCTAATTTGAGTATCTAAGAAGATGAGACTATTGTGTGTACAATCTTTATGTAAAAATCTATTTCCCCTTGACTTGCTTCTAAAGCCATCAAGAGGAATCGAACTCCAGGGCGTCTAGTTGTCTACCCGGTGAATGGTAGACACTCTAAACTCACAGTAGTGTAGAAAATCTATAATTTAAGACACAAAAGTAACAAAAAATCTCAAATTTTTATAGTAAAATTTGCACTGAGAAAAATCGATTTTACCGTTTATGAACTTGCAGTTTAAAATTTGGGGCAGCTTTCTATATAGTTAAGCCGTAACATCTATATATTTAGTTTTTTAATAGAGGATTTTTAAAATCCCAAATTTTAATATCCAAGACCATGAACGATATAATCCATTTTTCTCAATGTGTAAAAAAGAAAATTTGTGCTAGCTCCACTTCAAAATATATAAAATATAAAAATAAATACTGATAATCGAGACCACAAACTAAGCTTTGAAGTGATTTTGAAGCCAAGACAAAGAATCCGATTCAATTACGGGAGATCTAGATGCGGGTTGGTTTGATGCGGGATTCAAAGATGAACCCTGGAACTCGGTCCGGAGCAAAATAGAGCGATTTTGAGTACAATCCTTCTAATTAATTTAGCGCCCGCTTCGTAGATTAATTAAGCGACGTCCTTGTCATGAATGGAGGCACAAGAAGGAGTTCTAGATGGATCGTTCTTGAGCGGTAATTTTATTAGCTACGTCCCTACGTCTCCCATGGGATGAGTGCAAGAGTGGGGGGGGGGGG
>NC_046659.1:80314505-80324365 GCF_010883055.1 Belonocnema kinseyi | reverse complement strand
TGAGATCAGTCGCTCCGATGGATGGGCAACTTACACAAGAAAGCGAGCATCTAGAGCAAGCGAAATAGACGACACCTAGGGAAAAAGGTGAATGCATTGCACGTGCGAAACTCGGCACCGTGACATGTCACCTCTGTCCAGGACAATGGAGTTTCCGTAATGGATGCAATTAAAACGCATAATAGGTTACATCAGGAACGACGTAGTTCTCCCTTGACGAAGTTATCACTTAGGGAATTTCAGAAGCTCTACGTGCTTCCCGGAGGAACTTGGCGTTCGTAGCAGAGCTGCCGGATCGATTTTAACGCTGCTCCACGTTCAAGAGGAGGAGAGAAGGGATGTAACAAGAGGGATAGATAAAGTATAGGGGGTGTGAAGAGAAAGGGAGAGGGAGGGCCACAGAGCAGAGAAACTAGGAAAGCCATACGTTTTGTTGAACGTGAAAACGGTTATGGTCCATTCCCTCTCGTATCTCGACTCCGCAAGCCATAACAGTTCCCGCATCTAACGTGCTCGCAACATATACTCAAACCTCGATCTCATTTGAGAAATTCAAAATAGTGCCAATAGTAGTATAAATTTCGTAAAATAGTAGCAAAGTAGTGCCATGCAATTTTTTAAATATTAAATAGAGGGGCTAATAATTATTTTTGAAATCTGGTATAAATCCTTTTAACGCAGTGCTCCCCAAAAATCAGTAATTGACCAAATTGCATGACACTATTTTGCTACTATTTTTCGAAATTTATACCACTATCTCTACCTACCGACTGGTCGTAACGATCTTAACCCTTCGTACAGTTTTTATAGAATTACTTGAAACCGGAGAAAAAATAGCATAAAAACTTGCTGTCCGTTAAAATATGTGGCAAGTGGTGAGCCATGCCCTAA
The DNA here is from genome assembly GCF_010883055.1 of Belonocnema kinseyi. Classification (NCBI taxonomy): domain Eukaryota; kingdom Metazoa; phylum Arthropoda; class Insecta; order Hymenoptera; family Cynipidae; genus Belonocnema; species Belonocnema kinseyi. The sequence goes on along the minus strand of NC_046659.1, from coordinate 80,323,474 downwards.
TCTAGTCTAGTGCAAGTGGAACACATCCTAAATCAACCAATGAAGTAAAAAAAGTTTAGTAAAAAGATGCTAATTTGAAAAGTAAACATATTTTACACAATAATGACAGCATTTCATGTCACAAGTATGCGGAAAAAGTTGTATACCTCATAGCGCAAGTGGTAAAAAAATATCGAAAAATGCTTAAACCCTTTAGTTACTGTATACTAGAGACTAGTATTTGGGGTGAGTTCCATATGCTACCCGTGTAGAAATTCAAATGGGAAACTAGTCTGGTTCCCGACCATTCGACCCCACTTAAAGTCAGGGGCTAGTCGGGTCATCTGACTAGCCCCCGACCAGTAGCGTCACGGTAGATTAGTCGGGGGCTAGTCAGGTGACCCGTGTGGAATATTAACCAAACTCCCTAAAATTTATAGAAAATCCCCTAAAAGTTTGTCAAAATACTTATTATTTACGGAAATTTTCATAAAGTTTTTTGAAATATTTAAAAGTACTCAAATTTACCCAAGATTTAATGGAGAACATATCCTACGCTTAAAAATACATAAATTTATGTGACTAAAATTCCCCAAAATTTGTGGAATATTTACTTAAAAAAAAAAAAACTTCAGCTGGGAGGCAGCAATGGAAGAGCTTCGCTCTGAAGGAACCGCCATGTTGGTCACAATAGTCTCTGCTCTAGGTAATTATGCTTCGTTACGTGTGGACTGCTGTCTTAAACACTCGACGCGTCATTTTTGTTGCGCGAGAGGCGGCACGCCGCGCCCTTGCGAATTTTCTTTAAAGCTACCAGTCCACAACCGCAAGACTCAAATGAAAGTGGCAGCGAAATCTGAACTGTACCGTGCTTAATAGTTTACTACTAGGATACTGCTTTTCACTGATTAATCAAAAAGTTTTTCTCTTTCTAATTTCAACTACATGAAGGATTAAACTTTATTTACATATGGCAATTCTTTCAGATCAATTTAAAAATAAGCATATGTACAAATTTAGAGTCTAATGACTTTCGGCAGACTTTTTACTTACATCTATATGTATTTTTTCCAATATGGATTTTCTTAAAATTCCATACAAAGGTATTTATAAATGTTCCTAGAAATTCACAATTTTCTAAAAAATACTAAAAAAAATAAGATTACGTCTTTTTGAAGATTTTAATCGTTTTTTTAAATAAAAAGTTGATTTTCGCACAAGATTATTAACTCAATAATTATTTATTAAGTATATTTGAGATGAATTTAACATTAATAAATCTTTTCTCCAAAAAACGGTGTAAAATTATTGTTAAATATATTCTTAGTGTTTTAGAATAAAAAAAATCATTACGCTTTTTTAGATATTACCTCATTTGATAAAACCTCGCCGAAAACTCAAACATAAGAATAACCCGACCACAGCCCCACTAGCTCCCGACCAGAGCTTGAAGATTACCCGCACGGAAATTAGTGAACAAAAAGACTTGACTAGCCCTTGACCAACCACCGACCAAGCCCCGACTGAAATTTTGACAACAAAAAGCCCAACTAGTTCCCGATTAGTCCCCGACTGGGTACTTTGTCAAAATTAATAACCCGACTAGCCCCCGATTAGTGCCTGACTTGTAATAGGGCCAAATGGGGTTATTTCCACACGGATTAGTACAATAATATTTTCTTTTAATATTCAAGAGGGAGATCAAAAATTTACTTCCGAAAGACATTGAGTTGAAACTAAGTATTTTCTAGAATCTTATTTATAAAGTTCTGAAAAAAATTCTCTGCAAATTTCAGGTTTTATCCGCGGGTATCTTTAGATTTTTTCGTATATAAGTTTTATTTAATACGAAGCAATTCAAGTATTAAGTATCGCACTTTTTTAAGCAATTCTGACCCTGCACAACATACATATGTTTATTAATTTATGAAAGTAAATTTATAAAAGGACAAACTTATTGTGAATGGTTCAAGCTTTTAGGAATTTGATTACAAGATATGTTTATAAAACGAAAGTATGGCCCATTTTTAGCTATATCCATCCTATCTAATCTGAAAGATCTCATTTCGTCATTTCGCCCTGATCTGGCCGTAGTCTTCCCAGTTTTGACTTTACGTAGATCATCTAGTGTGGAAGGTCTGGTCTGACCCAGGACTGGGGCTGATCAGCGAACCAATAACAAAAAATGCTATGTTCTGTCCGGAAGGGCTGGTCTAGTCCAGGACTGGCACTGATCAGCTATTCAAGAATAAAAAAGGTTCAGAGTTCGATCAGCGAATTTTTTTTTATATATTATTCGAAAAGGTACAGGGTGTTAAAACCGATCGCATAATTTCAGGTATAATTTCAGGTGTGTTCTCTATAAAAAACGATCTTATGTTCGGTATACTTTAACTAAGTATGCGAACCATACGTTCATTTTTTATGAGATCTATACTGCACAGGCATACTAGTGTATTGCCATAATTTACATCTTTTGCACCTGGATCAGATAATAGTATATTATGCACCAAGGGGAGAAGAGGGACTTTATTAACGAGTAATGAAATCATACACAAGTCAATAAAGTCTCTGTCTCCTATGATTTATATATGATATTTTATATAACAAATGCCGGGTCGAAATGCCAAAATGGCAGTATTTTTCATGTCTGCGCAGCCGACTTAATTGTAGCTTTTCAAGGCCATAGGTATGTAATAGCCATTACATGTCAGATCATGGATATGTAATGGTCATCTATCCATGACTTCATATTATTTTATGTTTGAGATATATAATAGCCATTACATGTCTAGGAGATGAAAAGGGGAGCTTCAGGTTCGCTTCACAGGCATGAGCAACGGCTGTATTTATGAATGTGTTACATAAAACATATTATCCTGAATAAATAATGAGCAAAATACAATTTTGGATCAAATTTACGATTTATTGGTATTATAACTTGAACCCGCGAACATAAGATAATTGTTGATGAGGTCCAGGCTCAGGAATTCGAACAAAATCAAGGGTAAATTTTGAGATATTTGTTAATTATTTCAATAAATTAAAAATAATTTTACTAAAAACTAAACTCATCCTAATAAAGTATCAAAACATATTGAGGCTACCAAGACATAATATGAAAATTATGTAGTAATATGATTGGGGCCAGATTGAGCCCCAACTAGATTGCCCAATTAATAGTTGCGCCCAATCAATGCCCAACTGGGCTACTGTCTGGGTTCCAACGGTCAGCCCAACGAATATCCAGATTGAGGTAACAAGCTGGGCCTTAGTTGGCCAGCCCACTTTATGCCCAATTAATAAAAAAGGGTACAATTATGGAATTCATCAAGTTAAAAGTAATAAATAATAAATATTTGTTAGTATCTTTTTTTTTAATTTAACGCTTCTATATGATTTAAAAACTATTAGCATCCTCTTATTCCTTCTGACCTCCATCCCAATCTCTTCCAACAGTCAGCTCAGTCCATTTTATGGAAGCTTGAACGGAATCGCCTACAAGAAAAAAACGTCGTTCGCAACTGCTTTAGTGCAGACGACAGAGCCCGTCTCCGGCTAAGCTAGGCCGATTTCCACATGGGCACACTGTTAGAAATTCCTGTATTAACTTTAATACACATGTATTGAAAGTTTTTTTCAGATACGTATATTAAATTTAAAATACCACCAAATTTGAAACTTCAAACACACATCTGTAATTAAATATACATTTATATTAAATTTCATACACATGTGTATCAAATTTCAGATGTGTGTTTGAACTTTCATATTTGGTGGTATCTTAGATTTAATTTACGTATCTGAAAAAAACTTCCAGTACATGTGCATTAAACGTAATACAAGAATTTCTGACAGTGCGCTTATATATACGATACAAGAGAATGCAGATAACCTTAAAAATATGCATTAGGTATCTAATTTGAATATATATTTCTTAGATTATCTATATATGACGTAAAACGAAGGAAGCAGCCTAAGGCCGAAAATGTGTTTAGGAGAAAAAGCGGATCAAAATGAAAGCAAGATGAACAAGTAGCAAAGGGGCTCTCGTACTAACAAGTACACGACGCAATGAGGATTTTTTATTCAATAAGGGAAAGTCTTTATTATTAATAATCAATAAAGACTTTATTTGAATTATTTTAAACCTTAATCGTGAAGAACTAAATTAATTAATTTAACCAAATTAACTTACCTTTTCACTCAAATAGGCGACTGGCAACTCACTGTAAGCACTCATGAGCTGACATTTCAGGGTCGGCAACATTGCGCGACGCATACTCTAGCGCTTAGTTTTAATACGCATGGGTGTTATTTTAGTAATCGTATAAAAATCTATTAATTTTGTTATACATATTAAATAAGTTTAATGTAAATGTTTATTAAGTTCATTTTAATTTAGAAATGCATTAATTTTAAAATACACTTTATGTATTAACGTGTATTAAAACCCATAACATTTTTAACAGTGCATATTTCCCTATTTAAAGTTGAGTTCCGATTGGGGCCCCTATCAGAATATCTAGCCTACAAAAAACTGGTAAACAGCGTTACAGAACTAATCAGACCCTATCCATTTTTACCGGCCAGCGCCCCATTAGAAATAGGGAAATCTATCCAGGGCTCTACTAAACCCCGATCGTAATTTATACATCGTTTGTTGCATTGCGCCCTCGAAAATGCATTATTTCTTAGTAATTTTTCACTTTACAGGTATAGTCAGCAAATATCAGAAGATACCCCTTCATTTCGTTAGAATCCCTGCCTGTACTACAAAGATACTTAAATAATAAAAGAATAATGAGAAAAATATAATTTTTCATGATTTTGACATTGGAATGCGTTGTCCCAACAGAGAGAATTCCTCTTTCTTGTCTAAACTTTCAGAAAATAACATTTCTTTTTTTTCGATACGCCCGTAGGCTAGTCTACTCCAAAAACTCACAATGAATTTGGACGGTGACTTGCTCTAATTCGTGAAACTCCTCACGATTAGAAAACAAATTTTCTCTTATTTGGGCATTGTGGGTTCATGTTGCCGACTTCACACGAAGAGCGTAAAAGTAGAGAAGTCTCCGTGTTCAGCATTCAGAAAGATCAAACCTATTGTAATTCCGTTCATGGAGAAGTCGACATATTTCAATATTGTCAGCTTTTCTTGCCCTGAGCATTTTTCTGACACAGGGATGCTGCCTGCATTTTGTTAGGGAGAGGAATGGTAGTTCTTTGTAGGTCAGACGTGATATGTATATTTTTTCAGCTGATTTGAGGATAGATGTTTATCAAATCTGCTGTAGAGATGAGCTGTACTATGGTATTTATAGCCAGTAACGAGTTCAAGACTCAGGAAAACTGAACAATTTTTAATTCGACAGTAGATGCTATTGGAATGGAACTCGCACTGAAAATTCTTTGAAGAATTCAGATTTTTAATCTGAAATTGTACAAAACTAAGCGACTAAAATTGAATTTTGAACGTTTTAAATTTTAATAATTAACTAGTCTTTCAATATTGGGCGCTGTCTACGAATAAAAGAAATCAAAGGTATTTATCTACATATTACATTTTTAGCCATTAAACTATCGGTTATATTTTTCTTTTTATCGAATAATATATGTTATATGCCGCATTATACGCTCTCCCCTAAGGTCAAAAACCTTGTTATTTTTAAACCAAATGAAGGGTCCGCGGTCTAAACCTGTTAACTGACTTTTTTTTAATTATTCGGCATGCGATTTCAAACATTTTGACATGCAAAACTTGCCCGCAGCTTGAAAACCCAAGTACAAAAATGCGTCCCGGGAAAAACAAAAGAAAAGCAGTGGTAGAACACTGCAGATAACAGGTTTAGATTGCTGAACCCCTTGTAGATAACATGAATAGCTTTCACTTTTCATATAACGTTCAATTTTTATTCAAATGTTATAAAAATAACTTGCATTGTTTTTCTCTAGTGAATGGACAAAAAACAATTTACATTTTTTTTAGATATTAAAAATTGCAAAAATAACAATGATTTTCTTTCATCGTGTAAAATTTCTAAAATGTCAGTTGACATGTTTAGACCGAGGCCCCTTCAAATATACTTAAGATATATGTATAGCTAGTGTAGCTTATCTCTCACACATTATCAATTTTTACAAATGACACTGAACTGACTCTGAACTGTAAGACTCGGTAAGGATACGAATCTTTTTCAGATAAGTTGAGCAGAATTGATATCTGATAAGGGAAAAGGTAAACGGGATAAAGACATCGAGTGAATTTCAGCGGCGAACCTGTCGTTCCCGATGCTGGAAACTACCAAAGTCCTGCCCAAGGCTCTATGGTTAGGCAACAGATGTTCTCTACGACTTCTCTTTACCCTTCTGTTCCAAAACTATACACTCCCTGCAGAGAATGTGCTTAAATAGTCGTCATGAACCAATGTTAACGACCCGCCTCCAACCGGAACTCGTAAAACAACCCCAACCCTAGTCACTCTCAAACCCATCATCAAGTTTCCCCAATTGCTTATCGTTCAGTGATTGCAAGAAAGTGGAAGCAGAGTAGAAGTGTCAAAATGGAACTTTGAATCCCATAAACTATAAACCGTTCCACAGTATACGCTATACGAGATACGACTTGCATTCAGGAGGTCAGGAGGGGGGAAGGCCTTTTTTACGAGCCTCCGAACTCAGTTTACTGCAAAACTTTAGTGAAACGAGCTTTCGAGTTGGAACGTCATTGCATAAAGTACATAAGTTAGAGCATATTCATGTAAATTCCATAAGATAATCCTGATAAATTGCTTTGCAAGAAAATTATTTCACATGATAATTACTTTCAGGTTTTGATATATCGTTCAAAAGAGAGTGCATTTTTAAGTTTGAAAGAGTCAGCCATTCACTTTAAAAGTGAAAATATTTGAAAAATTGCTTCTAAGTCTGCAGTTTATATGCTTATATCAAATTAATGTATGATTTTTATTTTTTGGTTTCAAATCCAGTTTGGAATGTTTAAGCCGTGGACACATTTAAGAAATTCAGAATAGTGTCAATGATAGTACAAATTTTTGAAAAACATTAACAGACCGAATCCATTTCAAATCTAACAGGGTTCTACACTTGAAATCGTAGAACCTCTCGGGGAAGAAATATGCTGGTTTTTAAAGGAAATTAGGCGATAAGTATTTTTCTGATTTGCAAAAAAAATTTTCGAAAACGTTATGTGTATTTGAATTTTACTGAAAACATTAAACGTAGATTTTCTCAAAAAAACCCACTCGAAAATTTTTGCCACTTTTTTTTAATTCGTACTTTGATAAGGAAGATATCTTGTAAGTTTGATGTTGGCTAAATAACCTTTGTGGGCAGGAGAATTCTTTTAATTACTACATTTTCTTAGAAACGCAATGACAGATATAAAAAAAGTTAAGATACAAGTGTACACATCTAAAATTTCTACGAAAAATGTTTATTATTCTTTTGTGTTATCTTTCATAGTTTACGAGAAAAATTAAAAAATTACATTTATAGAAAAAACAAAATTCTTCCGGCCTCAAAAATGGTTTAGTCTAGATGATGCTGATAAAATGCCTTTCTTCTATTATCAGCAATTGTAAATAAAAATGTGAAACAATAAAAAAGGTGTGGTTTCACAGAAAATATTTTTTATTTTTTCTATCAAATTTTGACAATATGAAAAAAAAATTTCCTGGAAAACCCCAACTTTTTTATTCTTCCAAATATTTTTTGAAAACTTTCTGCCAATAGAAGAAATGCATTTTATTAGCAATATGCAGTCCAAACCATTTTTAAGGCTAAGAGAATTTTTCCCCCTAAAAATGTAACTTTTCTCGTAAACGATTAAAGATATCGCACAAGAACAAGATACATTAATAAAGATATTTTTTAAACTTGCAACCTTATATCTTAAAATTCCTTCGTATCTGTCATGTCTTCCAAGAAGAAGTAGAAATTTCGATTGTAAGAAAAAAAGTTATTCTGGCCACAAGGGCTATTTAACCAGCATTAAATTTACAAGATATCTTCCTTATTAAAGTACAAATTCAAACAAAAATTGGCAAGACATTTAAAGGTATGCGTTTTTTTAGAAAATCTACTTTTAATTTTTTCAGGAAAACCCGCTGCCACTTTTTTTAAATTTTATTAAAATCATAAAGAAAATAATAAATATCTAAATAAGGTCAAAAGTTATAGAGAAATTCTGCGATTTGAAGAGCAGAACTCTGTCTGTTTTGAAATGGATGCGGTTAGCAAAATAGTGAAATTTAGAATTTAAAAATCCATTGGAATCCCTTGAAATCTTATAAATATCATTAATATCCAGGATAATTGAATCCTTAGAAATCCTCGCTTGGAAATTATTTTAAAAACAATACAAATGATCTTTAAAAATGTCCTAAAAAATATTTAAAACCTATTGTTAGAAATCCTCAGAATTCCTATAAAACCCGATAAAGTTCCTGAAAATAACTTGAAATATTTGAAATCCGTTAAAATCCACTGAAATTTATTACAAGCCTTAAAAACTGTACTAATTTTTTTTAATCCTTTGAAATTCATCAAATCCCTTATATTTTATGAATTCTTTTGAAAATTTGGTGAAATCCCTTAAAATCTTTAAAATCCTTAGATATCATTGATACGTATTTTGAATCACTCAAAGTTTTTTTAATCTGTTCAAATTTCTTGAAACCTTGCAAATACCCTAAAGTCTGTCAAATCCTTTGTAATCCTTCAATTTTTTATATCTTTAAAGTGCTTGGAGAAGCTCAAAAAGTGAGAATTCCATTGTCTCTTTTATTTTTATCGTCTCATTTCATCTAGTTCCTCGCGCGAGTTATCGGCAATAACGTCATTGACGGAAATGTTATTTGAGGTTATCAACTGAAAATAACAGTCGACAAAAATGTCAGACAGCACTAAAAATTTCGAGGAAACTTTGGAGAACTCACTTTATTATTATTAATTTTAGCAAGCAA
>NC_046659.1:80308366-80314405 GCF_010883055.1 Belonocnema kinseyi | reverse complement strand
AGGGCGCATACTTTGAATAAAATATTTGTTATCATTCTCTTGAAATAAATGTGTTTTTTTCTTGAAAAAATACCGGTTTCATATGTATATACCTGGTACATAATTCGACATTATAATAATATTTATAATAAAAGAAGGATTGTAAATAAAGGCCTTTTCGGCCCCAGAAATCTAGAATTAGAAAATAATTTTCATTATGGATCTATATGAAACATAACCACAAAGTCCATACAAAATCTTCCCGCTGAGCGGGCACATTCTCATTGCACGTAGCTCGCTTTGCCCGCAAGTTTGTGCGCGCCTAGGGCGCGCGATTGTTTCTCGCGCTTCGCTCTCGATTTTGTATTTACCTCACGCTACGCACTCGGTCTTTGCATTTCTCCGACATTCGTGCACATACATTTCAAAAATAAAGATCAATGAATCGACAACTGTTATTTCGAGATTGCGAACTCTCTTTTTTTAAAGCTTTTTCAGCTTTAGTGAACACATTCTCATCATGTATCTCGTGCTTCGCACTCGATTTTTCCAAAATGTCAACTTTTTTATCTTACTTTGCTTACCACAAAATGGAGTTATTGCTTTTTTATTAGCTTTTTGCGATAGAAATTTGAATTTTCGATTTTTTGTTAGAAAAATTTTAAAAGTTTGGTAATTTTTATTTTATCAAAAAAAAAACTAATAGGAATAAATGGTTCGTATATTGATCTACTATTAGGGTACTTCCCCGCTATTGGGAAACTGACCTGTACAAAACTGTCCGAGCATTTTTTTTTCAAATAAAAAACAAAGCTGGTCTAAGGTAAAGATAATGGTTTGTTTCAACGTAAACTACAAACGACCGCATAAATTTTTCAGTAGTTCAGGATTTATAAACGATTTTATGAAAAGTCGCGACAGGGGACTGACGCATGTACCAGGGGACTGTCTTTGTGAAGTAAAAACTACATGTTATTACTGATTGACTATTTTCATTGTTTTTTATGTTAGAAAAATATCTTGTAATAAGAAACATTTATGTACCTGAAGTTTTGAAGGTTCAAATGAACGAAATATTTTTTTCCAATTCTATTTTATCCATAAATGTTGTTCCAACTGCAATAAAAAAATGCATTATGGTTTTTTTTAGTAAAAGTATTATTTCTAATATAAATTAACAAACATTTTAGCTATATTTATAGTTTACAAAGTCATCAGTAAAAAAAATCATTCATTTGAACGTTCCGAACTTCAAGCACATGAAACATTTGAAAATTAGCGTTCCTACTTTGAGGATCCAACAGTTGGAATCACGTACATTTTGGACAGATAATAATACAAACTATTTAGAATAATTATTAGTCTACATAATATCAGTCACATTTTTTTAAAAGGAATATTAATTGAGTAATAAACTTTACCTTAAATTATTTCTTAAACTTATTTATGGGAAACCTTAATTTATAAAATACTCTATCCCCTTTCATTTTTCCTTGGCTACGTCGGAGACATCCTTGTAATCCAACCTAACCATTTGTTTAGAAGTTACATAACTATTCGTAAATTCTTTTTCATTTTCATATTCAAAATCTGTGAAAACATCTTCGACTGTGAGAGTTTGGTGTTCTATTGATATGTCAAGCCTCCTATTTTGAAATGTTCGCACGTATCAGAATCGCAGAAACAGCTCAAACTGCTCATTATTAACATTGTTAAATGAACTTTTCCACTTATTTGATAAACTTTAAGGGTGCCATTGAAAGTCTTTGTGTTAAATACTTTTCATTGTCTTAATAGCTTCATAGTCAATAGTGCTTATAATAATTCGGGGACACTTTTCCTGAATCGCTCTAAGAATTTTGTCATAGATTATTTATCGGCGTAAAGTAATACAGCAACATTTTTTATATTTGGAAGTTGTTTTGGTAGCTTTGTAGCCAAGATATGAAACATGGGTTCGTTGCGACATTGTGCTACAGGTCCAGTGCTTGAAAAGTGAAGGCACGTGATATCGGGGACAAGGCTTTTAAAATGGGTAGCAAATGTGACAAAATAGCAGTTATGGAATGAGGTGTGTTTAAGAATGCTGTTCTATACGACTTAGTCATATTTTCTAAGTAAGTGACTATAACAGTGTAAAGACTAATTTATACGAGATAACCTCCAAATTAACGGGTAGAATTTCTTGAAATGTATTTGCCGGCATAATTTTGAGAAAAATCCATGTGTTTTAAAGCATCATCATTAGAAATGTTTTTCTTTAGATTATTTATTACATTAAACTGGCGGACAATGTTTCTTTCGCGGAACAAAAATGTATCTAAATCCTCATTCATTTTTCCTATGAGTTGACGTGACTGGATGGTCAACGTCTTTTTGAGAAATTTTGTTAATTGAAGTGGTATTTTAGCTTTGGCGTCGATGAACTCTTGTTTTTGAGCCGTCCAATTTTGGAAATGCAAGGGCTTGTTGCCAAATTTTCTGTTAACAGGAGTTTTATGGATACACTTTTGACACTGTCTGGATAAGCAGTGTTCACTGTAGCGATCACAGCTAATCTCAAGCAGCAGTTTCTGATAGCTATTGATGGCTATTCTCTCTTTCTTTGTAAGATTGACTTCCTTGTTAATTATTTTTTATTTGTAGGATGCATTGTTGACCATCACGTCCCTTGGAAATTATTATTTTGTCAGTCCCCTGGTAGTTCCATCTGTCCCCTGACTGACGCCAGGGGACTGAAAAATTCCACAAACGTCGAGGCTATCACAAATACTAATAAAGTATTATTAAGTGATTTGCAGGAAAAATTATCTGTCCACCTTGAGTATATAAAATACCGAAAGCTGTTAATTTAATTTCGAAAACAAAGTATAAATTTACTCGCCAGGCGACTGTCTCAACAGCCGGCTGAAGCACTTGTTTCAGCGTTAACGTCGAGAAATAACCTAACAGAATAGCATATGAACGCTATCTGTTGTACACCAGGACAAACTTTAAGTTGGAAACGTTCCGTTTAACGCATTTAAAATCACACCATTTAAAAATTGTAATATAAATTACATTTTTCTTTTAATTTATTGTGAAACCTTTAGCTTTGATTGTGATTCTTAGCTTTTGACACGCCAGGGAACTGATTTTTAATACACTTAAAAGGAGATTACACAATGTGTATTCTTAATTTTGACCGTTTACGCAGTGGTTTATTAAGAACCATTAATAACCTTCTATTTTTAATATCAATTTACAAGAAAACGCTTTATATTATAGGTTTAATTTTCCCGGGACACTGATTTTCCCAATAGTAGAGAAGTATACATAAATAGCTGTCAAAAAATTTCAATTATTAAAAAAAGTGATCTCAAAAATTTTCGAAATGCTCTGACTTTTTAAAATTCCTTCGAAAAAAGCTGGCTCATGAACTCGTCCTTTCTTTTCATATCCTTATAAACTGTGCCAAAGGGGAATCCAATCGAATAATTCCTTCAAATGTTACCGTGTTTACAGACTACAACAACAACAACAACAACAACGAGAACGACGACTGACAGACACCAGCGTAAAATCTATTTTTTCTACCTCAGGGGGTCTCAAAACGTCGACATTTGATGGAATCCGCGAGTCACTTTTCACATAAAACCAATACCTTCTCATTAGGATGACAATGTAAAAATAATTAAATTGACAAGATAAAACTCAAAGAGGATTATACTATTGATAATCACATTTAAGGATTTAAATTATTGATAAAAGAATTATATAATTTAATTCCAATACACATTAACGAATGTTAATTCTGAAACTAATAAGACAGTTGATTGAAATATACGATCTGTTGCGAATCTCGCTTCAATATGAAACTATAGATGAGGTGAGATTTCATGCAGAAAGACTGTAGCTTTTCTCCTCTGAAATCAATGAAACTTCTTGAAATCTTTTAAATTCTCAGATATCCCTTGGAATACTTTTAAGAACTTGAAAAGCTTTTAGGCCCCTATAAAATCCTTTAAAATTAAATAGGACCACTTAAAGTCGTTAAAAACCATTGGAATCTGTAGCAATCTTTCAAAACTCTTCAGATTTTTAGAAATTTCTTGAAATGTTTTGAAAATATTTTAGTTAAGCTAGCGAAGTATTTTCAAAAACAATGTGAAAAAATAGTCTCAACGAAAAATTTAAGAAAATAGTTATAATAATTTAATTTTGTTCAAAAAAGTACCAAAATAGTTACATCATAAAATAAAAAGTGTTAAAAAGTGTCATTAGTATCATAAGTTCAAGGCCTGAATGTTATTCCTCTCGGAGGGAAAACAGCATGCTATTCATACGAGATTTAAAAAGTACATTTGGAGGACCATTTGATGAAAATTTTGTCCAGATTCCAGAACATTTCACTGCCATCGGAAATGAATTCATGGCGATAGGTACAATGGTGTTTTCCGGTGGCTCTATAGGCATATAGCATTGTGGGCAGACGGCGGGCAATACAAACGTTACAGCGTCAGGATTGAAATTGAACTGTATATCGACTGGGAACGGTTCAAAGACGAGTGCACATAGGGGAAAATTAAGCATGGGTGGGTGCTTTCAATTCCCTGGTCACAAAAGGAACATCACCCTTCCTGAACAGAGATGAAGCTGTCACTCTCATAAAGTAACCAGTCACGGAAAAGAGCAGTCCTAACAATCAGAAACCGTCCTTGCCTTGCCTTGCCTTGAAAAACTAAATAAACTTCCCAGCAAATTTCCCATCAATAATAAGCAAAGGAAACATTGATTTACTCACAACTTAAGAGCCATTGAATAAAATTGAAAACCTAAACACTTTATAATTGAAAGCATTCAAAATTAAACAATTCTTCGAATAAATTAGGGTTGCGAAGTCTTTTCATTGAAAAGTTCTGATTGAATCTCGAAACTAACAAATATTTAAATTGTTAGACTTCAAAGTTGAATAACTTTATAATACAGGAAGTCCAGGGATTCAGTGGGGATTTAATTTATTATTAAAAAAATTTTAACCACATGGTTATCTCATGAATATTTAACAAAAGTACTCTCTGTCAGTAGAGCCTTTTCTTTAGTAAAGTCTATTTCTAGTCATTTTTGTGTGTTACGAATAGGCACGATACAATATTTGCTTGATCTATGAAAATCTTTCTCGCCTCAAGAAAATTGATTAGATTGAAGAAAGGCCGTAGCAGGATAAGCATGGTCTGGGTGCCCCCGCTCAGATGTGATCCATATTGCTGGAGAAAGTGACTCCCTCTATAAGATAAAGTTACCCTAAGTTTCAACTAAAAAAAAAGTTTACACTAGTTACAAACAAATTTTGAAAAATTAAAAAATCTAATTTTCTCAAAAACGGCTTTACCGATTATGATGGTTAAAATATGTCAGAGAGGGTACTAAGGAGGTTCAGTAAAAAATTCAAGAACCAATTCTGTTAATAATGAGATAAATAAAAAAATAAAAATTTTAATATATTTTTTTAAGGAAGTACTTCTGGCACACCAACCATTTTTCCCCCATAACATGCTCACATTCAATGCTGAAAATTAAATTTTTGCCTAAAAGATCAAAGAATTACTTTATAGTTTAAAAAAATATAAATTACTTATTGGCCCCTCACACGTACGAAATTCTATGAGAATGAGGGGGCATCTTAATTTTTAGCTTAGAACGCAATCATTTATACGCAATGGTGTAATAAAAAAACAAATGCAATAGCTGCACTATCATTTGTGATTTACTTTTATTTATAATTGCGGAATGATCTCAGTTCCTCGTAGCGATTTTCATCCAAGTTCAACTGCTATATTCATATATACGAGGGTAGTTCAATAAGTCCTTAGAATGAAGTATAAAAACAATTTTTTTTGGGTAAATTTTTTTTTATTTTTCAACATAATCTCCTTGGAGCTCTATACACTTGGACAATTGCTTTTCAAGTTTCTTTAATTCTTCAGAAAAGTGCGTTTTCGGAAGTTCCTCAAAATAAGCACTTACAGAGGCAATGACGTTTTCGTTGTCTGGAAATCTCTGTCCACCGAGCCATTTTTT
>NC_046659.1:80302653-80308266 GCF_010883055.1 Belonocnema kinseyi | reverse complement strand
TATCTAGTCGGGAGTGGTGCTGACTGAAAACAGATGATTTGGAGCGATTCGCGCGCCATTTGTTGGTCATTCTAAGGACTTATTGAACTACCCTCGTAGTTTTAACGTGTTGTGCTGAGGTTTGCAAGTTTATTTTGTTCTCAGTTTTATCGAACGATGTAAGTCATTGGATATTTTGTCAAACGTACCATATTCTCAGTTATTTCTATTTGTGCCTAATAGGTACACTGTTAAAAATAATATTAAATTTAATATAACCATGTGTATTAAAATTTATATATCAAGCATATAAAATCGCCATTAAACGCGACTATATTAAATTTTATATATATTCATGTTAATGACTTACAAGAAAAATCAGATAATTCCATTTTTCACAAATCCAAAATAAGTTTAGCAGTAATTTTAGATTGTGAATAATAAAACGTGATACCTTCTTCCTGTTAATCAGAAATAAAATTGGATTTCAACTCGAAAGGTTGAACTAAGCAAATAAATAACAGACTTAATCTACAACTAATTGTCTTCGCCCTAAATGTTGACCATTCAGAGCGAAATTAGGAAAAAGTTTTACCCGTACATCGCACTTCCATAATAAATAACAATTCAGTCAACGAATTCTAGATTATTAATTTAATTGAGAATATTTGAAAAGATTTAAAGAAATTAAACCACGTTGAGTTGTCACGCGCATTGCTATACTGACCTGTATATTAAATTTAATACATATGTATATTAAACTCATTACACTAATGTATGCTACATTTCAGTAGCGGCAGTGCATATTTGCTTCACACGCATTATATTAAACCTCGTAAAGATTTTTCTAACAGTGTATATCTACGTAAAGTTCAAACGTGGTCTCTCATAGTGCCCTTCAACGTAGCACGAAACGATTTCACTTTCTTCTTGCTTAGAGGCGATGAGTGCAATTGTCATATATCATATACCTAAACGGAGAAAAAGATATCGCACAATGATATCGCAAAACTAATATCACAGACAAAAATGAAGTTCAATTTTGTTTCTGTCGTCTGCTACGGCGTCCTTAGCAGCAATGGGAAAAAGGCAGAGTATGAGTCAGTTCGATCTATAAATCGGGACTCTAGATTTAAAACAATCACAGAGAAAATTAAAAATTTTCTGCAGGTAAGACCTGCAACTGTTAATAATTAAACATATTTCGGCGAAAGTTTCATTGAGGTTAAGAAAATAATGCTGAACTCGCCGACTGCGTCGCGCTGAAATGAGCAAATTTCAGTAAAACATGTAGAATCTACGACATAAAACACAAAAAAATATGTACTTACTGATATATTTCCTCCGAAATAAATCACATTATTGTAGACGAATTGGAACTTACTTAATACAATTTAGCAAAAGCGAAAAATGTAACTGACGGATGGGAATCCCCATTTATTACGTTATTTATGGACAATTATGCGGTATATAATGTAAAAACTTGCAATGTACGATATCACGATTTTGCGCCATTATATTGCGATAATTACGATATATAGCCAGGAATTACGATATATATTGTAATTTGTACAATACACCTTTCTCAGTGTAATTTCCCATCCCTGCATTATATAACAGATGTAATATATAGTGTAAATAAAGTAAGGGATGCTAATCTGACTGACTACCTTCACGCGGTGCATCCTGGACAAACATAAAATTAGTCTGGAGAATATCAGCAGTAAACGAAGAGAAGTATTTTTCTATCTACTTATAATCAATGGACACTGTGACTGGAGAATCCACGATGAAATGTGTTTTTAATCGAATAATGCTGTTGCATCTGGTTCTTTATTACAGCATTTTGTATCAATTATTGCATTATAAGGTAAAAATTAAGTTGGCCTTTCATTCTTATGAAATTGCATACATATGAGGGGCCAACAAGTAGATTTCATTTTTTTAACTACAAAGTAATGCTTTGATCATTTCCGCAAAAATATATTTTGCAGTCTTGAATGTGAGCATGTTACAGGGAAAAAATGGTTGGTGTGCCAGAAGTACTTCTTTCAGAAAAAAATTATTAAAAATTTCTATTTTTTTATTTATCTTCTTATTCACAACAGAATTGGTTCTTGAATGTTTTTATGCATTCCCTTAGTACCCTTTCTAACATATATTTCAACCATCATGATCGCTAAAGCCGTTTTTTAAAAATGTTAATTTTTTATTTTTCAAAATTTGTTTATAAGTTTTGTAAACATTTTTTTAGTTGATACTTGGGGTAACTTAATGTTATACATTTTCTTGAGACAAGACAACTTCAGATAACATTTTTTTTTAAATATGTAGTTTGCTGACATGTCAAAGCAAGCCATACAGCAACCAATATAAAATTAATTATACTTTATTAGAGGGTCCTAAAATACGCTACTTTTTCCTATGTTATTTTCTATATCAAAAATTTTATTTTTACTGTTTTCAATTTTAAATAAAACCTTTTTTAGTTGATTTGTCAACTAATACATTTTTCGTTAAGAATTCATTTTTTCATTTCAACTATTTGGTGAAACATTGATCAACTTTGTTAAAAATTCATTTTAGGGTTTATACTCATTATTTTAGTTAAAAATTTATATCTTTGGATAAAAATTTACCTATTTAGTTGGAGTTTCATCCTTTCAGGTTGAAAGTTCAACTGTTTCGGCATTTTTGTTGGAAATTCAGCTAATTTTTATTTAAAATAAAAATATTTTTTCGCTTAAAATATCAAGTATTAGATTCTTTGTTAAGAATTCATGTTCTCTATTTGAAAATTGAACTACTTGGTTGAAAGTTGAACTACTCTATTAAAAATTAATTATTTTAGTTAAAAATTCATATCTTTGGTCAAAAATGATCTTCTTTCGTTGAAAATTCAACAGTTTTTCGGAAAAATAGTATTTTTGTCACGCAAATTCAACAGTTTGTTTGGAAAACTAACTATTTTGTTGAAGTCATATTTTTTTATTGAAATAACATCTAAAATTAATTTTTTTGGTTGAGAATTTAACTAGGGTTAAAAATGCATACCCAGGGGGAAAAGTCGGATCCTAGCCAGAGTTCACGACCGGCGCAGTACCACGCCAGTTGTAATTCAGAATAAATACCAGTACTGTCTGTTAGTACTGTGCCAACCATCGGCATAGCACTGGTTTACTACTGGCTCAGTACAATAAGAAAACGAACCACAGAGCTGGATAAATAGCTCGGTTAAAGACATATTATTTAAAAAGAACAGAATAATGGTTGTAAGGAATCATGTGCTTGTTGCTAGACTGTTAAAAATAATATTAAATATAACATACCCATGTGTATTAAAATTAATATATCAATCATATGAAATCGCCATTAAGAGCGACTGTATTAAATTTCATATACATTCATGTTAATCACTTGCAAGAAAAATCAGATAATTCCATTTTTGAACATAAGTTTAGCAGTAATTTTCGATTGTAAATAATAAAACATGATACCTTCTTCCTGTTAACCAGAAATACAATTGGATTTCCAGTCAAAAAGATCAATTAAGCAAATAAATAACAGACCTAACCTACAATTAACTGTTTTCGCCTTAAATTTTGACTATTCAGGGTGAAATTAGGAAAAAGTTTTACCCGTACATTGCACTTTCATAATAAATAGCAATTCAGTCGACAAATTCTAGATTATAAATTTAATTGAGAATATTTGACAAGATTTAAAGAAATTAAAGCACGTTGAATTTTCACGCACATTGCTATATTAACCTGTATATTAATTTTAATACACATGTATGTTAAATTCACTAAACCAATGCCTGTTACATTTCAGAAGCGGTAGTGCATATTTGATTCACACATATGTATATTAAACCTCGTACAGATTTTTCTAACAGTGTATCACAGCCGAGCTAAAACGGTTAAAGCCAAATGGGAAACAATAACACATTACTTGGTTGTCAGAACCGAGTTTGACTCTGCAAAATTTGAATGAGTAGTTCTTTGCTAAAATAAAACGATTTATTCTGTTAAAAGCAAACAAATGCTTCGTGATAGATTTTAACCAAGCTGCACCTAGTAGTTATATTTTCACAAGCAAACTAGTCACTTTTTACACAACCAATATGCTTGTTATTTTTTCTCAAGTATATCGTCTGTTTTTAATCAATCAAATTTATTAGATTCTTTTTTAACATTCTTAGTAGCTGAATCTAACAAATTAAAGTTGATAAGTTTTAACCAAGTGCTTTTGAACTTGGTAAAAGTGAACCAAGTTGAGTTTCGAGTATTTAATCAAGTAGAGATATAATTTTAGCAGAATTGCGCAGGTGTCGCAGTTAGTACAGTCGAAGGGACCGTTGTCTGCGCAGTTAAGAAAGGAGCTATCGCTAGCATCGTTGTTAACGTCATTTCGCTTCGACTCCATTCTTTTTTGGTTGTGATTGGTAGGATTCAGTTGCGCGTCAAAAAATAGTTATGTTAAATGTGTCTTGTTACAATTCTCTCCCATAATTATTCTAGAGTGATTACCGACATCATCCGTACGACATAGATGTACATTGTCTGAATGAGAGAGAGCTGAAAAACGACCCTAACCTGAAAATAATGCACATGCATTAAATTTTTATTTAGCACAATAAACTTTGTTTGTTATTGTGCCTCAAAAACAGTCGAGGGACGTCCGTTATGATATTTGATTGTATCTCCGAATTCTCTTTTTTTACTGAACTGTACACGGAGAAAAAGATATTGCACAATGATATCGCAACACCTCTGAATTCAAATAAAGCGCAGTATGATAACGTACAAGCAGGTTCTGGAGCTTTTTAAGATATTATAATGTACTATCATCACTTGGCTACTACTAGAACCCTCGTATAATTAATATAATAAAATAATAATACAATGTAAAATCTTGCAATGTACGATATCACGATTTTACGATATTATAATGTGATAATTACGATATATAGCGCAGGAATTTCGGTATATATTGCAATTCTTGCGATATAGTTTTCTCCGTGTACCCGATTGACCACACGACAAAGTATCACATGCCCCTAAATCGAAAAATTATTATTTCTGACACGACAATTTTTGAATAAATAAGTTGATGTTTGTAGTGCATAATTAATTATTTTTAGGCAATAAATATTATTATTAGGTAGAGAATTATTTTTAGATTGTTATTATAGAATATTATTACAATGAATTCA
The DNA here is from genome assembly GCF_010883055.1 of Belonocnema kinseyi. Lineage (NCBI taxonomy): Eukaryota > Metazoa > Arthropoda > Insecta > Hymenoptera > Cynipidae > Belonocnema > Belonocnema kinseyi. Next base: position 80,303,069 of record NC_046659.1, on the reverse strand, counting down.
GTGAGAATGCAGTCGTTTGCGACAGCCAAATACATTAGTTACTGTAAGCGAGTAGGTTAGTTAGCGTAGCAGAGACAGTCGGTTGCGACAGCCAAGTGCATTAGTTACTGTAACCTATTAGGTTAGTTGGCGTAGCAGAGACACTCGATTGGCTAACGTAACAAAGTGGGTTGCTAATTTTTAATCAAAAAATTCTAGCCAATACAACTTGGTTAAATTTTACAACGAAGTTTGCAGGTGCTACGAGGGTAGTTCAATAAGTCCTTAGAATGAAGTATAAAAACAATTTTTCTTGGGTAAATTTTTTTTTATTGTTCAACATAATCTCCTTGGAGCTCTATACACTTGGTCAATCGCTTTTCAAGTTTTTCTAATCCTTCAGAAAAGTGCGTTTTCGGAAGTTCCTCAAAATAAGC
>NC_046659.1:80301409-80302553 GCF_010883055.1 Belonocnema kinseyi | reverse complement strand
CATTTTTTATCTCATATGGAGTTAAACCCTTTAAATGAAAATGTTTGATTACCGCTCTGAACTCGTTTTTTTCCATTTTTCTAAACGAACAATTTTTTTTTTTCAATTGGTTCTAAAAACACGTAAACTTAGAAGATGTGGACTGTGACTGCACCATATATCTAGTCGGGAGTGGTGCTGACTGAAAACAGATGATTTGGAGCGATTCGCGCGCCATCTGTTGGTCATTCTAAGGATTTATTGAACTACCCTCGTATATTAGCAGTCTTACTTGGCTATTTTCAGCAGAATTTTGGTTATTTTCAACATGTATGTTTTCTCAGTGATACTGACTGTCATTACTGGTAGAATACCGACGCAGAAATTCCGCTAACGGTTGGCGCCATACTGGTTCACAACTGGCCCAGTACTGACCGTTGCCTTTGGTGAAATACCGACACAGGAGTTCCGCCAACGGTTAGCGTGATACTGAGTCAACTACTGGCGCATTACTGATACATATTACTGGTATAATACTGGCACAAGTGTGCAACCAACGGTTGGCATCATGATGGTTTACAACTGGCCCCGTACTGACCTTTATTACTGGTGTAATATCGGCACAGGTGTTGCCAACGGTTTGGCGTGATACTGATATATTACTTTTGCAATACTGATACGTATTACTGGTAAAATACTGAAACAAGAGTTCAACGAACGGATGGCATCATACTGTTTTACAACTGGCCCAGTACTGACCGTCGCCACTGGTGCAATACCGGAACAGGAGTTCCGTCAACGTTTGGCATGATACTAGGTCGACTACTGGCGCAGTACTGATACATATTATTGATAAAATACTGACAAAGAGTTCCACTCGTACCATCAATTAAATTTATTTAATTGATCAGGCCAGGATCATCCGAGAACGATCTCTGACTTTCAGAGCAAAGGCCGGACCCTGTTCCTGTGACGAGTACTATGGGAGGGCAGGTAACCCTTGGTCGATTCGTGCTGTCGACCATCTGCCCAAGTTGGGAAGGTCTCGTAGTGGCATGTGGTTTGAGGAAAGTTTTTTCTTAACTTTTCTAAACTGGAAACGTAGTGATCATGCGTGCATGAGCTTGAAAGGAGCGATATAAGACCAATATCGATCTCCGACGAT
>NC_046659.1:80289552-80301309 GCF_010883055.1 Belonocnema kinseyi | reverse complement strand
GTAAAATACTGAAACAAGAGTTCAGAAAACGGTTGGCATCATACTGTTTTACAACTGGCCCAGTACTGACCGTCACCACCAATGCAATATCGGCGCAGGAGTTACGTCAACGGTTAGCATGATACTGGGTCGACTACTGACGCAGTGCTGATACGGATTATTGGTAAAATACTGAAATAAAAGTTTAACTAACGGTTGGCACCATACTGGCGTACCACTGGCTGAGTAATGATATACGTTACTGGTGAAATACTGGCACCGGCGTTGCCCCTGCGATTGAAGTAACAGTGGCCACATACCAACTTCAAGTGCTGATTGACAACCGACATAAGAGTTCAGCCAGTGGTTGTCGTGATACTGAGTCTATTACTGGCGCAATACTGATACGTATTACTGGTCAAATACTGACACAAGCGTTGAAACAACGGTTGGCATCATACTGGTATACTACTGGCTTAGGAGTGTATACATTTCTGGTGAAATACTGGTACGGACGTTTCGCCAGCGTTTGGCGTATTTTTTTTGTAATTGTCACTAATTGTATTTGAAATTTGAATTCAAACAATGTTTTTTTAAAACGAAAAATCGTATTTTTAATGTGAATTTTCAAAACAGAACAGTTACTCATGTTCCCAGGTGGAAATGTCGGTAGTGTGTCGGAGTTCACTACTGGCGGCCCTAAAAAGCAAAACTTTACACGAAGGTTTAAAGAAAACTGGGCCGGTGGTGTATTTCTGCCTGGGATACCTTCGTTATCACATGGAGCCTGACCATTATCTGTCCAGTACTAATCTGTAGTAGTGGTTCCATGGTGAACTTCAGTGCTGGCCCAGTACCACAGGTCAGTACCTCGCCGAGTTTGCAGTATTGGTTGAGCCAGTACTGGGCCAGTACTAACACAGGGTGCCGCACCAGTGCCAAATGCAAGTACTATCCCAGTACTGGCTAAATACTGCAAGTCAGTACAGAACATTGTTATCATTAGGGGGTTTACCGGTATAAAGCCAGTAGTCCTGCCAGTATTCTAACAGTACCGCGCCAGTACCGAACTCCGACCGGCGGTACTGGCGGAGTACTGTGCCGGTGGTAAATTTCCCTCTGGGTATCTATATATTTCCTTGAAAATGCCATATTATTTTAATTGAAATATTCAGAATTTGAGGCGTTTCAATTTCAATTTAATGTTAGAACCCACATTAATTTTATTAAAAGAATTTCTTCCTCTATTTTCGTGAAAAATCTCCTTATTTTCCCATTTTTTCTAAATCTATAAAATCAGCAATAAATCATTAAACTTGGACGGGGAAAAGGGGGTGAGGTAGAAAGGGGAAAGGAATGTGGCCCCTGTAACACGACAGAGAAAACCTAAATTAGAAGCATTTCAATTGTATAATTTGAAGGCCTTAAAAGATTTTTTCGAAAAAAAGTGTCTACTTCATGTTTTCTCTTATAATACCCATTGCGTGTGCTTTTTTCATCCATTTTAACACATATGAAAGAAAACTTTGATCATCTTGTCAAAAGATGCCTCTTGGATGAGAAGACCTGCTGCGCATTCGCGACTCTTTTTACAACAGAGAAAAGAAAACCGTCAGCTTGTGAAGACAAGCTGAGAAAAGCAGTAACCAGCTTTTATATTATGTCTATGCATTTTTCCCATCTAGATAATTTCTTTTAAAAAGCTAACTCAGTATTATTATCGTTTACTAAGAGAAATCCTGCAACCTGTAATTATATGAATATTGTGTAATTTTAGATCCTCTCACATATGAAACCTTGAACTCAGATGCAGCTAGAATGGGTATAATAATTAGAGATTAGACTGTGCATTTCCTCTGTAGGTACATTTAAGCGGAAATTGACTAAGTAGTTAGTGTTTTACTGGAGTTATAAGAGCAGTTGCACGTATTATAGTAAGCGCTTCTCCAGCACTTCTCTGTTGCAGAAACTGAGAAACTAATAACTCCTTACTAATACTACAATAGATATTATTAACTGTTTTTAAAAAGTTTGGTCAATAAACGCGGCTGCTAAAGACTAATGTACTTGAAAAAAGTTGAAAAAGTGGCTAAATAAAGCTAAAAAGTGTCTAAAGTGACTACTGTTCAAACAAAAAGAGGTCTGTAATGTCAATACAAACATTGATCTACTCAAATAAAAATTTCGATGCTATTACACATTTAATTTATCGACTTACATTTACAAGATTAGGACAACTTATACTGCTTTCAGGGTTGAAAAACATGGTTAAAATTGCTGGAATAAATTTTACAACACAGAAAATACTAAAGATAAATTTTGTTGCACGTAAAATTTCCCATTGTTAAAGTTTAAATGCTATTTGGCGAAAGTTTATCCTACGATGGAATAAAAGCTGTTGTCTGCTACGGTATCCTTAGCAGCAATGGAAAAACGGCAAAGTAGAGTGAATCCGAGCTATGAATCGGGACAACAGATTTAAAACAACACAGAAAAAACTAAAGCTAAAATTTCTTGCAGGTAAGACTTGCAAAGGTTAAAAATTAAACATATTTCGGATCAAGTTTCACCAAGATTAGGAGAATAATTCTGATCTCGTCTACTGCGTCACGCTGAAGTGAGCAAATTTCGGTAAAATATGTAGATTCAGCAACAGAAAAAACTAAAAGGAAACTTTTGTTTACTGATATATCTCCTTCGAAATAAATTACACTATTTTAGACGAATCATAACTTATTCAATACTATTTAGCAAAAAGCGTAAAGAGCAACTAACAGATGGGAATCCCCATTTCTCTCCAATTTAATGAAGTTAAACGACGATAGATAGCGCTGGCGTCTTCATTCTCCCTACATCTCGAATAAAAATGGAGCGATTTAAAGGCGAAAGATTACCCAGGCAAGGTTAAAAATCGAAAATTTTCTTCGATTCATGTAAAGTTTATCTGGCAAGGTTAATTTTTTTTGCAGTGAATCTTTCACCTGGACTCCATGTAAACTTTATCTTTCGTTTTTTTCTGTGAAGTAATGTTCAGGCAAACTGTAATATTTATTTTCTTACAAGATAAATAAACGTTCCGAACCTGCCGTATTTATATGGGGCGCGGGTACGCTCTCGCGCTCGTTTTCGTACGTTTAATTCGTACAATTTAACTACATTTCCTCACATATCATAAATATTATCACTTAAGTCGAATCGAAAATTTAATAGCATATAACTTTTTGAAATTTAATCGAATTTCAAAATGTTATTAGGATAATTTGCAAGTCTTTTTTCCACGTACCAGAAAATTTGACACAAATTTCTAAATTGTATTCAAGTTTTAAAAAGCTTGAACTTTTTGAATGCTGTCTAATTGAAAAATTTAACTAAGATAGTTTATACATATATTTGACATTCAGTGACGAATTTTAATGAAATTTCCTAATCTACCAGAAAAATATTTTTTTCTATTTTTCTGAACATTTTAAAAGTTTTCAAAAGTATATAACTTTTCTAATTTTCATCGAAATGGAAAATTTTATTTAGATAATTTAGAAGTCTTCTACCCATCTATAAGAATCGTTGACAAACATTTATAAAATTTCCAAATAAAATTTTTTTCAAATTTTGAAAATGCTCTAAATTTTTAAATTTTGTTTGAATTTTCTGCTTAACGAATTTAACCTTCATTTTAGGAACCGTAAGAAGAGTATCAAAGGCTGGCTCTATTGAACAAATCCTTCAAAAGTTAACGTGCCTACAACATTCAGGTAACCATACATGCAGACAGACATACAGACAGACAGACAGACATACAAACAGACAGGCACCGATAAAATTGTATGATTCTCGGATTCTATGCGTGCTGAAACGTAAAGATCCGTTAAAAACCAGAGATCGGAAATTTGTACGATTACATTACACTCTCATGAATGAGAATGTAAAAAATGTAGTAATATAATAAAAATCTTGCAAGTAAAATTATTTAGGTACTATATTGAGTTAAATGTAAAACTTTATAAATTCTGAACCTTTCAGTAGAAGTATTGCATTTTCAAGTACAAAAGATAAATTTTAAACCAAAAATGGAATCTTCAAATATTCAGTTAAAAAAAATTAATTTTAAACAAAAAAAGACGAAATTTAAACCAGTTTAACTTAACCACAAAAGACGAATTTTTAATAAAATATTTGAATGCTCAACCAAAACAGATTTTTAATTTTCAACCAGACAGTTGCAGTTTTGAAGCAAAAAAGATGAAATTTCTACCAAAAGAGATAAATTTTAAATGAAAAAGATGGATTTTAACCAGAAACATCAATTTTTAAACCAAAAAGAGAATTTACCAAAAAATACTAAAATCAATTTTCTACCAAAAAGTGGAATATTTAACAAAAAAGTTGAGTTTTCAAGTTAAAAGTCGAATGTTTTTGAAAACCTTTGCGTTTTAATCCCAAAAGTTTATTTGAACAGAAAAGTTTATTTTGAAAGTAAAAAAAAATAAATTGTCAAACAAACAGCTGAATTTTCAACGAAAAAAAATTAATTTGCGGCCAAACATTTGCGTAGATATAACCAACAGTTGTACTTTAAAGAAAAGATACGAATTTTCAATAACAAAAATTGAATTTTTTATCCAAGTAGTTGAATTTTTAACAAAAAAGTTTGTTTTGAGCCAAGAAAAATTAATTTTCTACAAAATATCCGAATTTTCTACCCAAAAAGACGAATGTTTAACAAAACATTTAAATTTCGACCGAAAAATTATACTTGTTCGAAATATATTTCAATTTTTAATGAAATAATTAAATTTTCAACCAAATAATAACGTTTTTAGCGAAAAAAAATTTTTATCGAAAACATAACGAGACTTTTTAACTAAAAATGATTAACTTTCAACCAAAAATAGATTAATTTTTGTATTGTGTTCTATTAATTTTGTTTGTATTTAAGCGGAAAAAATGAGAAAAAGAAGTTTCTTGAAAATTCGAAAAAGAGGAATTCTTTAAACGTTACATAAAAAGTGAATAAAGGTAAATAAAGAGTAAGAGTTCAGCAAATATTTTGATTGAATTTATGAAAATGTAGTTGTATCAGACACAATCGGAGAAGGTCAAACCAAAGTAAAAAATCCCGTTCATTTCCAGTTTGCTAAAAATATTCCCGGTCATTAAAATTTCCAAATTCTAGATTTAGAAATTAAACCATTTACAATTTCACATATCTATTAAAATATTAATATTCAAAATGACAATACTACAACTGAAAAATTATAAATTCCAAAGCAATATCCTTGACACTTTAAATAAATTAAAAATCGGAGCGTTCAAAAATGAACAATTTTCAAATTAAAAACATTTTAAAATTGTTCAATTCCGAAATAAAAGAGAACAGAAGTTAACCTTTTTTATTCCAAGTCCTTCACAAACCTACACTTTTAACAACCAAGTATATTTCAAATTAAAACCTCCCAGTTTAGAAAGTGTTAAATTAAGATGCACTTAAAGTTATGAACGTTCAAACAAACGAAATTTTTTACTGATGACTTTGTCAAGTAGAAAAAGTGCTAAAATTTGTGTTCACTTATATTGGAAATAATGTATTATTGAAACAGAATTATAATGCATATTTTAAATTACAGTTGGAACAATATTTAAAGGGTAAAACAGAAACGGGGAAAATATTTCGTTCATTTGAACGTTCAGAACTTCAGGTACATTAAATTAAGCAGAATTCAAAATTCGACAGATTGAAATGGAAATACCAGAAATTTCTAAACTATTAGGTTATTATTTGTTTAATTTCAAACGCTATTAATGTCAAATTACCCATCTTATAAAATTGCGGTCTCTAAAATAATTGTAAAATGAAAGTTTTAAATTCATAATTATTCAGCTATGAAGACTTTCAAATGAAAATTGTACATTTTCGAAAATGGTTAAATTTGAGATTGCATATTATTCAAAATATTAAATCTTCCGTTAAATCTACAAACAAAAATCATAAATTTAATGATATTTCCCCGTTCTCTCTAATCATGAAATAACCCGGTTTTTTCCGTTACTCAGTCCAGTGACATTTTATCCGTGTGCAATTCTTATTTTATGAAAAAATAAAGATTTAAAAGAATATATAAAACATAATTTTGAAGTAAAGAGAGTAAAAAGGTATGAATGTAACGCGAGTGAACTCCTTTTCTTTCATGAAGAGGTGGGTGATCCTCTTCAGAACCGGTTTTGTCTATACTCGCAGACAAAGTGAGCCACTCCATGCATGCCATTCTTTTTTTTCTCATAGGAGCATAGAACATGTCATGTCATCAGCAGTAACGGTACACAGTTCTCAACTTCTGAATTTTTTCGTAATTATTTACCGCTCGTGTTTTATAAAAATAAAGTAATCCAGGCACAAATAATTTCGAACTTCGATTTACACTAAAAAAAAAGTTTGGTTGATTTAAAAAAAATTTAAATGAATCAGCTAACTAACTATATTGCTATATGTTCAAACAAAGGTGTGTTTGCTTTAATCAAATCTGCAGGTGTTTTGACCAAATCTTTTAGTAGGTGGAAAATTTGGTAGAATCTATCATAAGTTTTGTTTGAATCAATTAACTAATTGTATTTATTCAACTAAAATTTGTTTGATTTCGGCAAATTTCAACGTATTTAATAATCAACTGATTGATCAAATTTAGATTCTGAACTCAAAATGGTTCATTCTACATATCATGTTTCCAATTTTGCAGTGCAATTTCTATCGTACAATAAATTATGCAGAACATTTTCGCGGAGAGGAACACATGCGCGCTTATTATGGAACCAACTTCAGTGAATTTGGATGCACATGAATAGGTGATAGTTCATTTACAGCAATAGAACCCGTTTGCAGCTCGTTTGACTAAACTTCAAATTGAAAATTAAGCTTTCAACAACGCTGGGTGGTGGCAAACTTGTGTCAAAGTTCAAATTTAAGTATAGAACCTGCAGCCGATAAGCCAATTAAATCATAATTAAAGCAGTTAACATGGGACCGAAAAACTGCATTTCGAAAAATCCTTGAATTTCCCCTGGTCAATTACTAACTTTCCCTGACCAATCTGACCAATAATATTCCAAAATCATTATTTTAATCTCGTAACCAAAAAAAGGATGTTTTATCTGAAACAGTTCAATTTCCAACCGGAATCGGAAGTTACATTTTGAGTTTAAAAAAATTGATTTTAAATATTAAATAAATTTTGAAAAATGTAGTGAATTTTCACTTAAGTAGTTGAATTTTCTATTCGAATAGATTAATTTTCAAAAAATAGTTGAAATTTCAACCTAAAAATAAATAAATTTTAAGTAGTTCAATTGAAATTCCTGACTTATGCAAGATTTTCTTCAAACTCCCTTACTTTTACCTAACTTTCCCTGACTAATAAAATTCGCTGACTGTTCCCTGATTTCCAGGTTTTCCTTACAGCCAGGCTGAGTTAAGTGGAACTTCTAAGGCAAAGTGTCATTATATGATTATCGAACGATGCTAATGTTCATTAACTGTTAGCACGGAGACGACATTTGAGCGATTTATATGGTGAAGTTGTTGGCGGATATAAGTGGGGAAGTGGAGTTTCAAACAACCATTAATCAATTAGCTTCCTCATATAGCACAAGAAGAACAAAGCGCCGTTTTCACTGCTAGTGACAGTGCAGAAATTTTCACTTTTTGAGCAAAATTTCAATTTAATTAAATTATTTAATATAAGTTTCTGGATGACTTTTGTAATATTTTTTGTTCTTAACACGTCTTATACAATCTCGTAGCTGTTCAAGACTAGCGGAACATAACTCACTTTTCCTTTTGTAATACTATTTCCTGCCTTTCTTGCTTTGACCCAGATACTTCAATGAATACATTGTTTCAGTCCCATCATGTACATTTAATAATCCTTGGCTAGTCAATCAAACATCATTATTTATTTTAATGTGTACAGGAAATTGAATTTATATAAATAATGATAAGTCAAGGACTTTGAAAGGGAGAAAAACTGAGGAACAATTCCAGGGCTGCAAAGAGGAATAGAATTAGAGTATTCATTTAATGACGTTTTATCTGACTTTCATTTTTCCTTTAAGTGTGTATTTTTTTTTATTTAGTGCATTAAGGACTTGAGTAGTAAATTCGTCGAGTAATCAGTTATTTGCATTATGATATTACACGTAAACATCTAGCTATGTAGAATGTGTATATAGTTAGAATAAGGAGCACTTACGCTCAATTAGATAGGATCTTCGAGTTTGCCTCTTCAAAGCAAAATTCTAAGCATATCGATTAAGGGTTAAAGGGGTTTAATATCGTGGTAATCCATCATCATTGGAACAGATTTTAGTGTATGGGTTGAAAATGAAACAATAATTAATCATTCCTTTACATAGGGTGGTCTATCAGATCTTGTAAAAATATTCTTTTTTGTTCCCAGTTTAAAAATATATTTTTTCTACGAATAAAAATACTTCGGCGATTGTTGAAAGCGAAAAATATAACTTCATTTAGGGAAAAATATACATTCTTAATGGGATAATTCAATAATATTTCTATTATTGATCGGTTAAATAACATTTTTTTTTAATTTTCCAGAACTTCATTAAAGCCCAAGTTAGTCGGGCTCGACAACTCTGTGTACAATTTATCAGCTTTTATTTGAAAACGCAAGCCATTTCCACTGTTGTTTAGAAACATACCTCTCACGTATTTTCTAAGGCTTCTTGTGAAATTTTGTTGTTACAACATTTGACTTTTTAAATTTAATGTTTTAGTTAATATCCTTTCAAAATTTAATAGACAAAGTCAATAAGCCATAGACCTCTTTGCCATTCTCTAAAGTTCGGTTTTTAGTTGCCTTTCTCAAAAGTTCGGTTATTGGTCCTTGAGAGATCTTATGAAATCCATCTGGCCACAATTAGAGATCCTGAATCTTAAATTAATCATTGCAATTTTTAAAAGGTTTTGGGAATGAGAGATTAAAATCAAATTATTTCAGAAGTGAAACTTGGTGAAGTGACTTGATGTCCTGCTAATGCAAGTGAATAAACAAAAGTGAAGTAAAAGTTGAAGTATGAATTTTTGATAGTTTTCACTGAAATTTGTTGATGGAAATATCTTGAATCCGTTATCTTCGGTTGAACAGCCACCATAACTTTCCAGTAAATCGTAACAGTAGAACTGATCCCCGCAGCCTAGCCCACGTAAGCCGAGTTTTCAGTAAGCAGGATTATCGAAACGAGCCTACTGCAAACTCCCCTAGGAAATTCACCCAGATCCGGGAAGTAAGCGGGTATGTTAGGATGAAAGTGGAAAGGGCATGTGTTTAATGAGTGATATAGCCACACACTCAAATGTATAGTGCATTGCCAGAGCAGTTTAATGCCGAGCAAATCCCGACAGTTTAAATTTCATTACTGTGATTACACGCTGCTAGCCGTACGAGTAATTCACAAAGAATAAGGCATTTCTCACCGTGTCACTAGCCGTTCCACTCTTCCTCTTGACTACCTTAACTTTGCTGACAACAGTGTCTCTCTCGTAGACGCACTATAGACGGCAACTTATCCCATTTCACAAAAACAAACTTTCCCAATTATAAAAGGTCAGAAAAGTAACAAAAACAAAATCGAAAATACTTAAAAGGAATTAATCAAGATGGCCGTAACCAATTTTTCATTTTCCCTGACTATTAATTTTCAAAGACTAGCATTTTAATATTGTGACATGTTTAACATATAATATTTGATAAGCTAAATAAAACAATTTCAGATTAAAATTAAAATTTCAACCAAAATAGATGAACATAAAAGATGAATTGGTTATACAAAATAACAAATTGTCAACACAATAGTTGAATTTGTTACCAAAAAATATGAGTTCGTAACAAAATAGATCAATTTCCAACAATTAATTCAACTTGTAACAAATTAATAGAATTTTAAACCAAATTGTTCAATTTTTAATCTACAAAGTTGAATTTTCAACCGAATGGTAAAATTTTCAAACAATAAAGAATAAACCTAAACTAAAACCACGTGGAAAGATCCCCCGGAAAGTGCTCCACGGAAATTCTACGGAAATTCCAGTTGAAAATTCCTTTGAATTTCCGTAGAAATTCTACTAACTTTCCGTCTGCTATTTACAACCTGTAATGGACACTGGAAGTTCCTATACAATTTTTATATCAGTAAAGCTACCCCAGGTCGACTCCGGTAGATCCCGACCGTCGTCCCAACAAATTTAGCTTGCACCAGGTGTAAAAAATATTTCTTACTCGAGGAAATTGAGTTCTGAATGAACCTTAAAAGCAACCAAACAATTTTTCTCATGTCTCGTCATTAGACAATCACCTCCAAGTGCACCAGGTGTAAAAAATAGATCTCCCTCAAGGAAGCTGAGTTCGTAATGCACTTTGGAGGCAACCAGCCGATTTTTGGCATAACTCGTCAATGTACAATAACCTCCAAGTGTACCAGGTGCACTGAGAGAGGTGCACACATACTTTGCGTACTGTTCAGTAGATCCTACCACACAACCAATGAATTTTACTAGTAAAAGAAGTGGTAAATAATAAGCACAGGGTTCTAGAAAAAAACATGATGGAAGTTTCGAATATTGTTTTATTATAAGATATTTTAATTCATATTTACGTAAATCAAAATGTACGTTAATTATTATTCATAAATCTAATATTTAAGATTTATACTATATTACACAGCATGTCTCAACGTGATGAATTCAGTCCCATCATTTGAGCATTGATTATTACATTGATTGATTGTTACATTGATTGCATTACATTGCAGAAGAGGGGCGTCACCTCTGTTTTGGCTGAAAAACTCTTTTTCGGTAACAAACTATTAGGATCTTTAATTGAACGATAAATGAAGCAATTAGCGAGGCAAAAGGCTAAAGGCAGGGATTTGACCAACATTATTTCTGTGACTAGTCTCAGGGATGCTTTCATGATAAACCCATATTTAAGACATCTTAGTAACAAAAGTAACAATAATTTTAAACTTTTACCTCGTCAGATCGCTTCATTTATCGTTTAATTAAAGATTCTAATAGTTTGATACCGAAAAACAAAAAATTCCAGACAAAACATAGCTGACGCCCTTATTCTGCAATTGCTCCAAAACATGCAACACTGAATATATAAGTAATCAAATGGTACTCACCCTGGAACAATTCGATGTACCCTTCGAATTTCCAACTTTTCATAACATTTTCCATAGTTACAAAGATCATTTTCGAGAAAACTCACTTGTTAAAAACACAATACAGACGCAGACAAACAATTTTCGCAGCCCGAGTTCTCTGGTTGTCTCTGGTTGTCTCCAGTTATCTGTTTGTCTCCGAGGTTCATTTAGAACTCAACTTCCTCGGGGGAGACGTATTTTGTACACATGGTGCACTTGGAGGTTATTGTCTAATGACGAGCCATGACAAAAATTGGCTGTTTGCCTACAAGGTTCATATATAACTCAACTTCCTCGGGGAGATGTTTTTTTTACACCTTGTGCTCTTGGAGGTTATTGTAAAGTGACGTATCGTAAAGAAATTTGGTTGGTTGCCTCCAAGGTTCATTTAGAAATAAACTTCTTCGAGGGAGATGTATTTTTTACACCTGGTGCACTTGGAGGTGATTGTCTAATGACGAAGCATGACAAAAATTGGTTGTTTGCCTCCAAGGTTCATTTAGAACTCAACTTTACCGAGGGAGATGTATTTTTTATACCTGGTGCACTTGGAGGTTATTTTAT
>NC_046659.1:80282586-80289452 GCF_010883055.1 Belonocnema kinseyi | reverse complement strand
TTTTGAAAATTAAAATTCGAAAATTTTTTCTAAAGCCTCCAGGGGACTTCGTTTTCGCACGAAAAAATTATATGTGCCCTTATTGCATCCGGACCCACAATTAACGCAATTGACATGAGATTCATGCGCATAATAAGCGGAAAAGCCCTAATGGACAAAGTAAGTAACGAGATAATTCTAAAAGAATGGTGCAGAAGAGACGCTAGTAGACACGTGGGAAAGAAATCGGTTAAGATGGTTCGGACATGTTGAGAGAATGCCAAATGAAGGACTAACGAAACAAGTGTATCAAGGTAAAGTAAATGGCTACGTGCCCAGAGGTAGACCGCGGAAAGAATGGTTAGAATGTGTGAATGAGACCCTACTTAGAAGAGACATAAGAAGTCACAGAAACACGAGAGCCTGCATGAAAAAATGCATGGACATAAAAGAAGCTAGAGAAGTATGCCAGGACAGGAAAGTATGGCGGTAAATAGTTAATAAAAAGAGTGCCAGTAGAGTGAATGACGCCTGAAACAAAGACCTTGGCTATTAATGGACCCAAGTGGGGAACCTTACACAACCACTTCGTGAGGTTCTTCGCTTGGGGTGATTACTAGAGAGATTGATCAGCAACCTGGGTCGGAGCAGTGTTGCGGAACGGACGTGTTATTTACTTAAATAGCACGAGAATTCTGGATCAATCTGAAAAATCTCTATCCCTTCCACACACTACTCCTTTCCCCTGCCGAGTGAGTCACGCCTACCCCGAAAGGGAAATGGCTTAATGGTGTAATAATAATAATAATAAAAAAGTTTAGTCTGTTTTGGTTAAGGGTTCAATACATTGTTTTGTTGAACATTCGTATTTTTCGGTGTTAATTTCAACCATTACACTTTCTGTTAATAGTGCATGTGTTGTCATCGAAGATTCATCACTTTGGTTGAAAATTTTACTATTTTTTTGAAAAATAATTTTTTTTCCTTATGTCTTGCGTAATTTATGGATGACCCCTTATGAAATTCTGCATGACTGTTGTTTCTAAAAGTGTTTAACATAAATTTAAAAATAAACATTTCCTTCGATATTAACATTATTGATCTCCTAGGTGTATTGATGTTTTATACCCATAAGAAAAATTTAGAATGATCATGGAAAATGAAAAATTTTTAAGGGAAAAGTAATGGAATCTCCTAATTGGGGTTTTATAGTTCAGAATACCTTTTTCTGAATGGAGTTGGAAAGCAACTCATTATATTCGTGAAATAATAAGGTTACTTATAGCTTAACGCAACCGGACATAACTGCGAGAAAGTATAACGCAGAACATATGTCGACCTAGAGAAACCTATATTTCGTAATCTTTTTTGCCACAATGCGATTGTGTAGGTGGTACATTACGCGAGCTAGAGATTGATCTAATCTGCGTAACCACAATGTATACTGAGCTCAAATGACGTATGACTAGGTATATATACCTGAATATGCAATATACATTATATACATACCATAACACATAATGTAGGTTAATCGATTTCGTATATTGAATTTCATATCATGAAAATAAATATGCAGAGGTCAAAGTCTTTTATAAATCCATTTTTCATAGGAACAAGGATTCTTAAATCTTTTTTCAAATACTTATTTCATTTCGAAAAATAAATTATTCACTATATGCATCACAGCACTAATAATAAATTCAAATTAAACTGCATCAGATTCCCAGTATTGCAAAATAATTAATTTTTAACAAAGTAGTTCAACTTTTATGCAAGGTGTTGAATTTTCAACCAAAAAACATGAATTCCCAACGAAAAATGTATTAGTTGATATTTAAACTAAAACAGAATTTAATTTTAAATAAAAAAAAGTTCAATGCATCCAAAAAAGACAACCTTTTCAGGTAAAAATATTGAGGTTTTGAGCCAAAAAGACGAATTTTCCATAAAAAATTATAAATTTTCAACAAAAAAGTTAATTTCCAGCCAAATAGTTGAATTTCCAACAAAATAAATAAATTTTCTACTAAATAATAAAATTTCTAAGCAAAAGAATGAAATCTCAATGAAATAGTTCCATTTTAACTAAAAAATATTATATTTCTACAAAAATAGACGAACTTATAAACCAGAAAGACGAATTTAATTTTAAATGAAAAAAAGTTCAATGCATCCAAAAAAGACAACCTTTTCAGGTCAAAATATTGAGGTTTTGAGCCAAAAAGACGAATTTTCCATAAAAAATTATAAATTTTCAACAAAAAAGTTAATTTTCAGTCAAATAGTTGAATTTTCAACAAAATAAATAAAAAGTTCAACCAGATTGTTGAATTTTAAGACCAAAAAGATAAATGTTCTACAAAATATATGAATTTTTAATAACAAAAAATAATTTTTAAACAAACAGTTGAATTTTCTACCAAACTAGTGCATTTTTTGATCAAAAAAGAAGAATTTTTCATAAAAGAGTAGAATTTTCAACCAAGAAGGCTTTTCCAATAAAAAAATAAAAAATTTCAATTAAACTGTTGAACTTTCAAACTAAAAAGAACAAAATTATAATAGTCGACTTTTCAACAACAACAAAAAATAGGGAATTAAATTTCACCAAAAAATAGTTAAATTATATTTTAAAAATAATACTCTAGAAAAAAATTGATTAGAATAGGAAATCAAAATCTGTCTATTAAAAAAAAATTAATTAAAAAAATTCAAGCATCACCCTTTTTTTAATTCTGTTTATCTATTTTTCAGTGTTTCATTTCCTTGAATTTTTTTCTGTTTTATTGATTAGTACACTGAGAAAGTTTGTACTGGAAAAATTAATAAATTAGGTTACAATCGAGGGACCAAGGCGATAATTCGTATATTTTAATACAATAATCGTAAGCTATGCTATTTTTATATGAAATTTTCCTATTGATAATACGAAGTCTTAGTATTTTTATAGTAAAATCATAGATAGGATAAATTAGTAGAGGCACCATTAAATTATATAAAAAGAGTAGAAGTAATAAGTACCTAAAATAACATACAAAACTAAATTTTCCACAGAGAGCAACAAATTATTTTTAAACCTCGATATTAGGATATTTGATTACGTTAAGATATAGTACTTAGATTTTGTAAAATTCCTGCATGTATATAATAATCTATAAACTATATATAATCATGTGTACTGTACAATTGCAATTTAAATAAATATAATAGTGCGAAAGAGTTCAACATCCCATAATAAATAAGTCTTCATTTACGTCGTATGCGCGTTTAAAGGATACGTGTGTCGTAACCTTCAACGCGACGTGACGCATCTTGGATTTTAATTTTTTCGTCTGCTAATCTGACTGCACCAATTTTTACTAAGTACCATTGCAAACAAAAAATAGTAAAATCTAGTCTGATTTTTAGCAAATATTGCAGCAAAAGGTTTCTCCGTGCAGTATGTGCTGAAATGTTCAGAGGTTTTTCAAACACAAAAGTGTCTAGAAAATTTGCTAATTAAAAAGGTTCACTGTTTTAGAGGCTTCTTTTGTTCTTTTTCCACGAGATACACATTTTTATTGCTATTTTTTCGGAAAAATCCCCTGTTTACCTAAAATTGAACTACTAAACCGCTTCGATCCCTGCTATAAAATAAATAGGAATTTATGTCCATTTTAATTAATTTTGTATAGATAGATTATATCAAATGAGAATTCATATCAATCTCGCACTCTCAAGCAGCTCTGTAGAATAATATTCATGATTAAAAAATCTCTGTTTCAGTATTCACAAATTTATTCATTATCAATATTATCGTTGAATATAAATTGCATAAAATATTCAGAACATATCTGCTTGAGTATGACTAGAGCAAGCGAAAGAGTACTGCGGAATAAATCTCACGTATAGTATGTAGTGTCTGACACAGTGAAAAAAAGAAGAATCCAATCGATTGCATTTTCTTTCACTGCGACTGACCACAGTGAAATATATTCCTAGTAAAATTCGCTTTTATTCCTACAGGTTTGAGTCGCCGAACTGTGTTTTATGCATTGTGATTTCACACCCGAGAAGGCAGAATCAGAAATTGTATATTCTCTCCATTTTAGAAACAGGAATCATTTTATGGTATATATACTTTTAAAAAACCTACTTGAATCAAAGGAATGGTAGAGTAGAATGTGGCTGAAGAAATATTTCTTCAGATTAAAGAAATGTCTTGTTTGGATCTAATATTTGCTTAATCCTGAGAAATGTTCGTTGAGCGAAAGATATTTGTTATTGATTATAATAAATAATTATTTGATATAATAGATTAGTTCCGTAATGCTTCCTATTATGAAAACAGTATTAAACCCCTTATATAAAAGAAATATTGCATTCACTTAATTAATATTACTTTTAGTTATCTCAATATTTCTTTGATTCAAAGAAACCGAAATATTTGTTTCACGCATTGATAAATTACTCATTTAAAATAGAATGTTTTTTTTTCAATGGCTTAAAATCATTGAATTAAAGAAATATTTCTTCAGATGTTTAATTATATTTATATTTAATTATATTTTTCTTTGAATCAATCCACGAGTTTCTTGCTCTTAAACAATATTCAGTACAGTCAAGCAAATTGTTTTTTTTTGCTCAACGAAATGGAATCAAAGAAATGCATTTCTTTGGATGGACGTTTTTTTGTTCAGTGTAATAGTCACTGCAGAAGAATTAATTAAAAATGGAAAATACCACGGTATTCCCAGAAGGCCTTAATTAACCAGAATTGAAAGAGAAAAAAATGGAAATTTGGTAAATATTTTCGTTTAATCTAAAAAGCTGCAGATTTTTAAACCGATATTTTTCATACGCAATGTAGTGCATATACAATTTCGCACATTTTATGTTATTTCCAAATTATTCATTAAAATTTATGGATTTTATATGCCATATTTGCTTTTATTAAAAAGAAAAATACATAAGGAATTTCAAATGTTAGAAGCATGCAGTTTATTTTATTTTTTTACACTCGAGAGTTGGTTAATAAGGTTATCTATAAATCAGCAGAGTTTTCTCAGTATCTCTTCTTTTTTGTAGAAATTCAATCTTCCTGGTTTGAAAATCATCTGTTTGATTGAGCATTTAACTATTTTGTTAAGAAATTATTTCAATTATTTGAAAATTGATGTTCAGGACGAAAAATTCAACTATTCTAATTTTGGTTTAAAATTGACGTTTTTATTGAAAAATGGATGCGTTTTGTTAAAAATGAGTCTTTTTGGAACAAAAGTCATCTTTTGGGTTGAAAATTTAACTATTTGATTAAAAGTGCATATTTTTGAGCTGGAAATTCATTTTTTTAGCTGAAAATGTAACTATTACATTTTTGATTATAAATTTATCGGAGATGGGAGATTTTCAACGTCCTATGATTGACAGGAAAATTTTTCGAAAATTTTGAAGCTCGTTTTGTATGGAAATGTAAATTTCACCAAAGGGTGGTCTTATAAGACAGTAGATCCGTTTCCTTGGTAATTTTTCCTTTCTTTCTTAAGGGGGCGTTCAAAACGTACGTAACGCTTTTTAACAGGGAATTTCATTAAAGGTAGATAATTTTTTTATAATCGTCACAGGGAATTCCAATAAAGAATTATAATTTTGACTTTGGGACAGAAAATTTCCACGATGAGTTAGAATTTTTACATTGGTATAGGGAATTTTATTAACGAATTACGATTCTGATATAGAACTTGGGATCTTCGTAAACAATTAGAAATTTCATTTAATGTTCCCTTTAGAACCGGAAATCACGTTGAATGCTAATCTTTACTTAAGGACAGGGATTTTGTGTAAAGAATTATAATTTGACAATAATTTCCACAAAAATCCCTGTTCCAAGTCAGAATTGATCAGATTTTGAAAATTCCTCGTTTCAGAACAGAATTGGACTATGGGAAAAGAAATTTCTTCAAATAATTATAATAGGCTGCTTCGATGTGAATGTTGTTTTTGTTAGAAATGGAATGTTTTATGTTGAAATGTAGCTATTACATTTTACTTAAATTCATCTTTGTACATTGAAAATTCAACTATTTGGTTAATAACTCAACTCTTTAAATACTATTAAATACTTTTACTGTTGAAGATTGAAGTATTTGCTCAAAAACTCGACGGTTTTCCCATGTGGAAAGATTCCCCGGAAAGTGTTCTATGGAAATTCTACGGAAATTCCGGTTGGAAATTCCATTTTTCATGACTCGTCATTATACAATAACCTCCAAGTGCACCAGGTGTAAAGAATACTTCTCCCCCGAGGAAGTTGAGTTCTTAATGCACTTTGGAGGCAGCCAGTCAATTTTTGTCATGACTCGTCATTAGACAGTAATCTCCAAATGTACCAGGTTGAAAAAATACATCTCCCCCGAGGAAGTTGAGTTCTATATGAACCTTGTAGGCAAACAGCCAATTTTTGTCATGACTCGTCATTAGACAATAACCTCCAAGTGCACCATGTGTACAAAACACGTCTCCCCCGAGGAAGTTGAGTTCTAAATGAACCCTGGAGACAACCAGATAAATTCTTTCATGTTCCGTCACCATATAATAACCTCCAAGTGCACCAGGTGTAAAAAATACATCTCCCTCGGTGAAGTTGAGTTCTAAATGAACCTTGCAGGCAAACAACCAATTTTTGTCATGCCTCGTCGTTAGACAATCACCTCCAAGTGCACCAGGTGTAAAAAATACATCTCCCTCGAAGAAGTTGATTTCTAAATGAACATTGGAGGCAACCAACCAAATTTCTTCACGATACTTCACTTTACAATAACCTCCAAGAGCACAAGGTGTAAAAAATACATCTCCCCCGAGAAAGTAGAGTTCTAAATGAACCTTAGAGGCAACCAAACAATTTTTTT
>NC_046659.1:80210927-80282486 GCF_010883055.1 Belonocnema kinseyi | reverse complement strand
CAAGCTATCTAAGGATGGTACTATAGAACGCCACCTCAAGGTAGGCCTAGTGGCGCCATCTCTTGGTCAGGCCGGAAACTTATCAATCCACCCTCGTACCGTCTATCCCGGCAGCCTTACCGTTTTTCAAGTTCATAATTATATCCCTAACCTCAGTGACACAGACTTTTTCAATTGAGTTTTCCATCACATCGTGTTCAACATGGCAGTTGTGGTATCCTATAGCTTCATCTCCGAATTGTCTCCTAAAATAGTCTCTGAAAGCCTCTAGTATTCCGTCTGCATCATATACCATTTCCCCCCTACTATTTCTCATGTTGATAATTTCTGTACTTTTGTTTCCTTTCATTTTTTTATAAAGTAGTTTCCTGCTTCCTTCCAAGTCGTTTTGTATTTTTATCTCTTCTTCTGCTCTAATTGTATCTTTACTTTCTTTAACTAATCGTTTAAGTATCCTGTTTTCGCGTCTATAATCATTTCTACGTCTACTTATTTCCTCATTGCTAAGACCTGCGATGTTCAAATTTCTCTGTACGCTTCTCTTTTTGCTTTTTGGGCAGCCTGAATTTCATCATTCCACCACGCATCACCAAAAATTCTTGCTACAACTGCGGTACCACACACTTCGATCGTGCACCTAACAAGGATATCCCGTAACATTGTCAAGGCGCCCTCTAAATCTTTGTTTTTTTATACGGTCCTCCCATGTTGCCCTATCTATGCTTTCGATTATCTTACTTTGAAAATGTATTCGCACATCCGGTTTCTGTAGGTTCTCAATTTTGATTCGCGTTTGTTTTGCTTTCTTGGGTCTCTTTTTCCTCCAACCCCGACATAAGTTAATTTTTGAGATCAGAAGGTAATGATCAGTATTGCATGCAGGACCCCTCATGCAATACAGACTAAACTTGAAAACGAAAATATGAATTTTCAACCCAAAAAAGTTCAGTTTTCAATCAAATTATTTAATTCTTAACTATAAAGATATATTTTCAAGAAAAAATGGAAGAATTATATTTTCATTGAAAAAAATTAAGTTTAACCTTTAAAAACATTATTTTTTAACCAAATAGTTCAACTGTCAACCCAAAAGATGAATTTTTTCCAAAAAAAGACAAATTTTCAAAAAAAGACATGAATTTTCCACTAAAAAAAATAATTTTTAACCAAAATAAAAATAGTTAACTTTCCAGTCCTAAAAATAAATTTTTAAACACTTAAATTTTTTAAGAAACAGTTAAATTTTCTATCATAAAGATGGTTTGTCAACCAAGAAGATTAAATTTCTAACAAACAAATTTACTTTTCCACAACCAATTGTACAGTTAAATTGTAAGTTACAGAAATTAATTTTTAACTAAAATTATGAATCCTCAATCAAAAAAATAATAAATTTGCAACAGAAACAAGAACGAATTTTCAACAAAATACTTATTTTAATTTTCATCCTGCATAGAAATTAATTTTAAACCAAAAAGATTAAGTTACAGCTAATAATATTAATTTTCTACCAAAAAACACAACTTTTCGAGAAAATAGTTGAATTTTCACTTAAGTGGAAAATCTTCATTTTTATCAAACAGAATTCATATTTTAATACTCACAGAAACCTATAGATTGAATAAGATAAATCTTTCAATAATTTATGCCTTAAAATTTCAATTGTGAATGCAGCAGTGCACAATGTAGTGTCCTCAAGTATTTCCATAGTTTTTATCCAATTTAGATTTATAAAAAAGCTTGAGGTTTTTCGGTGAAGAAAAATGTCGAAAAAATATATTTCACGAGACGATAAAATTTCCCATATATTTTTCACGACAGGGCTACACTTTCAACCTTGTGCATAAAAAATTGTTGCCATGTTGATAAAGTTTTTCAAAGGGGTCGCATGTAATGTGACAGCTCTAGTCCGAATGCATTAGGTTCTGCTACGTAAGATGTAAATGGATTTTTGTACTGTAGAATGTAAATCTTACCAAAGGTACATTTTATATTTCATACTGAAATGTTTCAAAAGAATTAAATCTTATTTCCTTGAAGCAGAGTCTAAGAAATTCAATATATAAGGGACTATATTAATATGCGAAGAGCAGCATTTTAATCTTGTAATATTTTTAACATCGAATTTTTACGAACGGAATAAAGCAATTGCAAAATAAAGTATTAAGAATTTCAAATGAAATTCATTTATTTTAACCACAAAGATAAATTGTTACCATAAAAGTTCAAATTTCCATTCAAAAGGACGCATTTTCAACAAAACAATTGAATCTTCAACCAAAATAGATGATTTTTTAAATAAAATGGTTAAAATTTCAACAAAACAGTTGCATTTTAAACCAATTGTTGAATTTTCAACCTAAAAACAAAATTTTCAACCAAATGGTCGAATTTTCAAACAAAAAAACATTAAATTGAGTTTCTACGGATACCAAATTAAACCTTAATCAAAACAGTTGAATTTTTAAACAAATTGAATTAAATATTATAATTTTCTACCAACAAAGACCAATGTTCAACCAATTGATATGAATTTAAAAAAATCAAATAATATAAGTTTCAAAAAAAAAATTCATCACAAAAATCGTGGCTTTTTCAAATAAGTACTTGAATTTTTAACAAACTAATTAAATATCTGACAAAGCAGTTGTATTTTTAACATAAAAAAAATAATTGTTGAACAATATAGTCCAATTTTCATCCAAAGAGATGAATTTCGAGCCAAAATAATGAGTATTCAATGAAAAATAAGGTTTTAACAAATTTATTCAACCTTCAACCAAGCAATTCCATTTTCAACCAAGAAATTTGATTTTAAACAAAGAATGTAACAATCGAAATTTTACAGAACAATATTTTCTATTTCAAATAACACATAGTTCAATTATACAAAAGAAGAAGGTTTTTCCATGACACAGTTGAATCCTCAATAAAATAAGGTTTCATTTGTTAACCAAAAAATTTGTATTTTTGGGGGAAAAATGTGATTTTACTACTAAAACAGATGCATTAAAAAAAAAGGAGTGAATTTTTTTAAAAAGTTGAATTTTTAAAGAAAAATTATGATTTTTTAACAAAATCGTTGTATTTTCGATATAATAATCTAACTTTTAACAAAAATGTATAGAATCTTTAGAAGGAAACTGTTAAAAACAGAAATATATACAAGGCAAATTAATTAAAGACAAGAATATTATATCAGGGTGGCCGAAAAACTTCATTTTCAAAATTCTTTCATTTTTCCCTAAAAAAATTTTTCATTATCCCTGACCATTAATACTCAACGACCAAAATTTGAATCTTATAACATTTTTAGTACCAGAATCTTTTATAAAGGGAATACCACAATTGAAAACTTTAATAATTAATACATTTCAAATGTATTATCCTAATGATAGTTTCCCGGATGGATGACAAATTCAATCAATTAAACCATATATTCTGATGATTCAAATATGCATATAATTAGGTATAAAATAAAGTTTTCTGTTAAAATTTGCAAAGTTCAATATCCACTTTGCTGGATTTCCTGCTTGCTGAAATGCAAAGCGCGATAGATGAAGTGTTTTTTTTTAGATAGATCTTCGTTTCTGGGGTTCTATGAATGCACTCTTTTAGGAGAATGAAATTCCAATTAGATTAAAATGGAATAAAAATCGACCTCATCGAACGGCTTTCTACATCATGATACTCGAAGCGAAAAACGTGTCTTGCATACCGACACAGCCGATTCGTCCTACGGGCAAAAGTATTCCAAGTGCAGCCTAATCCGCGCGATTTACTTTCTACGGAAAAGACCGTAAAATCGACAGTCGTTTTCCCATTATTCTCTCTGATTAACTAGCATCGAGTTCTAGGTGCTGCAAAACTCTGACTGAAAATTATCCTTAATTTTATTAATAGCCTCCAAATTTTTATTTTATTTACTTATATTTATTATTTCCTCTCAGTCGAATGGTTTTTTCACATGTTGAAAAAAACGCAAATGAAACAGAGAAATGGCAGAATTGTAATATTTCTGCACTAAAATTTTTTCAAAATAGAAACATTTCAAATAGTGTAGTTCAAAATTGAAAAATGCCACTTTACATCATCTTTTCTAATGCCAAACTCTTGTGGACAGGAATTATTCTATCTCACATTTTCTGGGTTCAAATGAGGTAATTTTAAACTAGCACTCTGTTGAAATGAAAGGAATGTGACTTTGTAATCATAAAGGCAGAATCCCAAGCCAGCGGCTAATGATTTTCTCCCTTTATATAGAAACGTGAGGAAGACGATAAAATTAGAAAAACATGTTTCGCTGGTAAAGCAAAAGGGGTTGAAAGCACGTACACGTACAGAATTTAAAATATCCTTTTTCGACAAAGAATCCCGAATATGTTAGTCGCAAACTCATAAATGCTTCGAATAACCGAAAGGCAGGATTTTCAATTAGTGTGCACTCTTGAAAATGTGTGCTGAAATTTGAGAGAGCGAGAATAAACGACTAAATGAACTTTACTATCCACATCACGTGAATTCGTAATCTAAAGCAGTCTAAAGCCCTCGACATGCTCATAATCTTTTAATTTTCCACGCAGGAGAACGTAAACGTTAGTATACTTAAAAGTTCTCATTTTTCCTCCTGAAGGATATAACAAAATCCCTGTGGTTTAAGTTAAGATAAAAAGCTGGCATAAATTCCTTTTTATTAAGGGGTAAGTCTAGATATATTGAGTGTAAAAAGTGATTAAAGAGAGCAAAAAATAGGGAAAGTATCTATGAAGATCGAAGAACACTCTACTATCTGCTTTTGAAGCTTAACAACTCAGTCAAAAAAAATGCTAGCGCAACAAAACAACAGTCATTTAAAAGCTAAAAGTGTTCTACGTTAATGAGCTTGAAGACGTTTATGTAAACAATTTTTTGTGCTTAGCAGACTGAAAAATGTAAAAAAAGTAAGGTTTTTTGGGTACATTTAAGAAGAGTCAAGTTTAGAGCATTATTTCTTATACAAGGGGCGATGGAAAATTTTTGAAAAAATTCATGAGTATGAGGAAAACTGTTGTGAACCAGTTGCAATTGAGAAATTTGAAAAATAATAAAAATTGTTGCTTAAAAGTACAAAAATGTGCAACTATATTATCTTCAGTTCTAATACAGATATTAAAGCGATTCAAACTGCAAACTGTAATTGATAGGCTCTGTATTTATTTTCAATCATCCGGAAGGATGTGTTAGTCTTGTTTTTTGTGAAAATCGCGATATTTTTGGACATTTTTTTTTTGTTGGAAAACAAGTGATAAAAAGCAGGGGGGCCCTTTTTTTTGTTTTACTGACGACCGCTGGTGCCATTCTTCGGCCCCTCGTTCTGAATGCTTGGATGGCACCTGGCCACGGGTCAAAGAAAGGCACCAGCGGTCGGCAGTGAAAAAACGAGCCCCCCCTTCTTTTTGTCACTTGTTTTTCAACAAAAAAAATGTCTAAAAATATCGCGATTTTCACACAAAAAAAAGACTAACACATCCTTCCGTGTGACTGAAAATAAACACAGAGCCTATCAATTACAGTTTGCAGTTTGAATCGCTTTAATATCTGTATTAGAACTGAAGATAATATAGTTGCACATTTTTGTACTTTTAAGCAACAATTTTTATTATTTTTTAAATTTCTCAATTGCAACTGGTTCACAACAGTTTTCCTCACACTCATGAATTTTTTCAAATTTTTTCCATCGCCCCTTGTATAAGAAATAATGATCTGAACTTGACTGTTCTTAAATGTACCCAAAAATCCTTACTTTTTTTACATTTTTCAGTCTGCTAAGCGCAAAAAATTTTTTACATAAACGTCTTCAAGCTCATTAACGTAGCACACTTTTTGCTTTTAAATGACTGTTGTTTTGTTGCGCTAGCATTTTTTTTGACTGAGTTGTTAAGCTTCAAATGCAGATGCTTATAGTTTTCTCGCCGATAGTAGAACGCAAATCCTCAAAAATAAGCTAAAGTCGGTGTAGTTATGGATTGCAACATTTTTAAGACACAAAAACAAATCTTATTGCGGAAACTTAACAAATGAGCTACAAAAAAATTATCCCGCTATTTTTCTGTGTAGAACTTAGAAAATATGATCCCATAACCAAGATTTCCAAGACTTAAATTAATTCAAATTTTCACACAACCCCTAACTTGTAAATTTTCTCAAAAATTCCCTTTTGTCTCCTTAAGACTGCAAATTTTGCATTCGATATAAAAGTAACTATGCAGAAGGTGGAAGGATTGGTATCGAAGTAATAAAGTCGATTTTTAAAGTTAGGGTTTGGGTCAAAATTAGAAATTTTCACGTGTTTAGAATCAAATTCACTACACTACCTTAAAAATTGACTTTGTTAGATCATTAAAAAATTTTCCAGCTTCTGCATGCTAACTTCAATAAGGATTTCAACATTTTCAGCATCTTAGAAACAGCAGAGAAATTTTTTAACATTTTTAAAGTTAGGCATTAGGTTCAAATTAAAAATTTGAATACCTGTTGCCTCAAATTAACTACAGCGTCTTCGAAATTCACTTTATGTTATCAGTGAAAATCTTTCGAGCTTCTGCATAATTAATTTCATGAAAAATTCAACGTTTCTCGTCTACTGGAAAAAAGAGCATTTTTTAGAAACATTTAAATTTATGAGGGTTGGGTTGAAACTGGAATTTTTTTACGCTTGCCTCAAATTCACTGTGACACCTTCGAAATTAATTTTATGATATGGATCAATTGCAAGGATGTTGCAATGAATCTGAGGTAATGTTGAGGCGAAGCTCAAGCATTTTCAACCAGAAAGTTCCTGCACTCGATTTTTCTTTATAGAATACTTTTTTTGACGATAATTTTTAAGTATTTATTGCTCCAAACGAAAATAAATTATTTAGCCTTTTCTTAAAGTAAAATTCAAATTTAAGAAACCGTTTTTTCATATTTACATTAATGTTTAGAAAGTCTTATTTCGCATTAAAAACTGAGTAAAAAAAACATCATACAAGAATTGGATCAATTTTAAGCTGTGCGTTTTATGAGGTTTTTTTTATAGCATAAATTGTTTTTCATCAAATTCAAAAAAAGTATTGAGCCCTTTTTGAAATAAGTAAAACTTAATTCTATTTTTTACGCAAAATATATATTTATTTAATAAAAAAATCTGTTGGAGGGGAATTATGATACTACAAAAGTATTTCGCAACTGTTTGGTTCAATTTCCTGTTTGATGTAATACCATAGTATTATATAGCAAAAACGGTTTCTTGTAATTTAATATTATTATAGCGTTTTTGAAATTAACTTTTCTATATTGTTTATCCATTTGGAATCGTTTTTAAAAGTTTCAAATATTTTGCCTAAGAAAAGTATCGATCCTTTTTTGAAATAGGTCAAATTCAATTTTTTGGTTTATGTATTTTAAATTATTGCTAAGGTGTCTTATTTCGAATTTAAAATCTTGTGAAGAAATATTTAAAAAGATATAGTTGAAAAGAGATCTAACGATGTGCTCATTATTTAATTAAATTTTAAACATTGTTTAAATGAATTATAACATCTTTAACTTATAAGGTAAGAACTACAAGTCTCGAAAATTATTTTTACGGGAAAAGACAGCATCTGAAAAAAAATTGGGATTAACTACACAATCTGAAAAACTAGCACCTGAATTTTAGACAAAATTCTACAGAAGAATGCAGCATCTACAACGAGATCTAAAACTTGCTGCCTTTTCTCGTAGAATTAACCACCGGGATTAAGTTTGATGAAAAAAGGCAACAACTACCTCTAAAACCCATTATAATTTCACTTACTACCGTTTCCGGTACAAACTGGTGTCTGTTTTTTAATGTGAAACCCCTTTTTTTAAATATTAATAATGTCTCATAACTTCCTTACTGTTTCATACTATGTATGAAACTATTTTTTTGAATATTATAAATTACTTAAATGAAATATACCGAATATTTTTCGAAATACTTGCATTAGTTTAGAGATATTAGTGCTGAAAATAAGCCTTCTCAATTTCATAAATTTATCTACGCAACAGTCTCAACAAAAAAGAACACCATCCACACACAAACATGCATCCGGACAATTACTTATAGAATGTTGTATTAGACATCTATCAACTGATGAGAAATGTTTAATTGATTCCGTTGAAAAATATTTGAAATTATAACGACTATAAAACCTCATGTACGAGGAAGAAAAACTATTAAAATATCTATTAAATTTAACAGCGTAAAGGGAAAACCAGATTCAAATGTTTTTGTTTGAGGTAGGAACATTTTTAAATTACCAATAATTCAATGTACTATTGCGACCATTGTCTAGACTAGTCTCTAGCATCTACTACAGCAAATTGATGGTTAGTAGACGTAAATTTGCAACTGATTATATCGATTCCATTTCCGGACTATATAGGATGGAAGCCTGATCGACGATACGTTTCTGATAGTCAATGACATCGATGCCTGGCTCTACGGATATCAAGTATGTAGTACGTACATTCTACGTGACCAAGTTGTCTGCTGTGCATGTAGATTGTAGATGGTACTCGCACGTGTAGGCGCGTATCTTGTCCTTTTTACTGAGCTCGACTGTATGAGGGAAAAGCGTTAGGATAACCGTTATCTCGACTCGTCCTACACGTCTCGAGTTATCCAGAAGTCACAAAAGCAAAAGAATTTATGACAAAGAGTAAACGAAGCCAGAAATACAGGAAGACTCCTCCCAAACTATGAAATGTTTGAATAATGGAGTGATGTTAGTCCACATGTTTTTAAGTCCGGGAAGTAACTGAAAAAATTGTAAGAAACGAAAAAAATATAATAATTTTATTTCGTTTTCTTTGCGACTCTTCCAGGCAGTAATTTACTGTTAAAATTCAATAAAACATGACAATAATCTGTATAGTTGTTTTACAAAAATTACTAATATTTACTCCCTTTTAACAACTGTTAATGTTTTTAAAACAACTATAGATTATTTTGATATTTCAACCTCTAATATGTATTAATCCCTTTTACTGATTATAAGCTTACCTGATGAGGGTACAGGTTTGCTACCGAAAAGTCGCTAATTATATTGTATTTTAATAATAAATAACTGTCGAAGAGTTGCAAAAAAAACCGAAAAAAAGTTTCATATGTTTATTCGTTTCTTAACATTTTTATGAATTATTGTTAAACTCTTTCATACAATTATCACGGGGGAAAATATAGCTTAACCAGTAATATTTATCGTTGATGTAGCTAACAAATATTATTAGAAACGAAACAACAATATTGGTAAAATGTGTAAAGCAGCGGGATTTATTATTAGTATCATTAATAATGAATCCCATTAATATATGTTTCAAACAAAAAAATTATGTAGCTGAATGTTCGGACTCTGAATATGGTGCTAATGAAATAGGATGAACTTGGACAGAGGTTTGAAATTTGAGCCTATTTAACCCTTAAACGGCCAAAACGCCACTACCGGTACACTGATTTTCAACAGCCAATAACTAAGACTATTTGACACTAGAAAAAATTGAGACACATATATTTTTATTGCTTAAGATCTCCTCTTTCCGACGGTGCCAATGAAATTCCTCAAAAAAATTTCTTATTATCCCAAACTGCAGTTTAAACAAACAAAAAAACGTGATTTTTCGTGCCTATTTTTTTTGTGAACCATTTTCCAAAACGAAAAATCGATCTTTGACCCATGGATTCTCAAAGTTTATACATTTATTCCATCCGTTAGTGAGTTTCCAGGATAACTACAGACTCGAAAAGCTTTGGAAAATGGTTTACAAAAAAAAATAGGCACGAAAAATCATGTTTTTTTTTGTTTAAACTGCATTTTGGGATAATAAATCAATTTTTTTAAGGAATTTCATTGGCACCGCCGGAAAAAGGAGATCTTAAGCAATAAAAATACATGTCTCTCAATTTTTTCTAGTGTCGAATAGTCTTAGTTATTGGCCGTTGAAAAGCAGTGTCTCGGTAGTGGTGTTTTGGCCCTTTAAGGGTTAAAATGAAAATATGTGGAATTAGTACCAAAACTAGCTTTAAACTTTTGTAAGATTTCAAAACTTAGATTAAAATTATTTTCTCCGAATTTTTAACTAACCAAACATTTTGACTTGAAGTTTCAATCTTGTATGACATCTGCAACACACGAGGTCGCATAGCTAATTCAAAAGCAAAAATTACTTTAATAAAATATGTTTTAGGTTTATTAATTTGATGTTTCAGTCTTCTTTTTTTTAACTATAAACATTTTTCCGTGTACCCTATTTTCTATGATTGAAACCGAATTTTAAGTTCTTGCCAGTACTAGTAATTATTACAAACTAACTGAAAAGCATTAAATCATTATTAATTAATTACTGAAGTATTTGAAAAATTAGTTTAAAAATGTCTTTATGAAAAGAAAATCCTTTTACATGACCTTCATTAATTCAGAGGGTATTGATAAAACTTGTTTATATTCAATCCATAAAGAAGAAAATTACTATGCCAGAGTCCTTTACCATCTCGACACAAGAAATCCTTCTAAGAATCGTATATAAAAGTGTTTATAAATACCTCTAATAAGTATGTACATATAGATAGACAATGTTTTCACAGAATTAATGAAAAGAGAAATTATAATTTTACCATAGATAAAAAACTATACGTAACTACCAGTGTCTAGTCAGGCTAGTCAGGTCATCTGACTATCCCCCGAACAGTAGCGTCACGGTAGATTAGTCGGGGGCTAGTCAGGTGACACGACTTATCCTAGTCGGGGCCTGATCGGGCACTTTCAGGAGTCATATGATAATACATCCGCGTGGAATATTAACCAACTCCCCAAAATTTGTGGCACGTCCCCTAAAAGTTTGACAAAATACTTATTATTTACGGAAATCTCCATAAACTTTTCCATACAAAGATATTTATAAATGTTCCTAGAAATTCGCAATTTTCTAAAAAAATACTACAAAAAAATAAGATTACGTATTTTTGAAGATTTTGATCGCTGTTTTTATAAAAAGTTGATTTTCGTACAAAATGATTAACTTAATAAATATTTATTAAGTGTATTAGAGATGAATTTAACATCATTAAATCTTCTCTCCAAAAAACGGTGTAAAATTATTGTTAAATATATTCTTAGTGTTTTAGAATACAAAAAATTGTCGGTGAACAAAAAGGCCCTATTAGCCCTTGACAAACCACCGACCAGGCCCCGACTGAAATTTTGACAACAAAAAGCCCAACTAGACCCCGATTAGTCCCCGACTGAGTACTTTGTCAAAATTAATAACCCGACTAGCCCCCGATTAGTGCCCGACTTTTCATAGGACCAAATGGAGTTATTTCCACACGGGACCTTTTCAAATTCTTAGAAAGCTACTATTTATTATAATTTCCAAAAGTCTACATTTTATTTGAAAATTGTTGCAACCTTTAATTGTTTTAAATTACTTAAGAATCTTTTCAAAACTTCTAAATATATTTTGAAACAATTCAGTTTTCCTGCAAAATTTAATCTTGCAAAATTTAAAAACTGGTGTTAAAATCTTCCAGATTCATTTTTGAAATATTTTGAAATCTGCAAAACTTAAAATTAATTGTTTAAAATAAAACCTAAATAAACTTCTAAATATATTTTGAAATAATTCAGTTTTCCTGAAAAATTTAATCTTGCAAAATTTAAAAACCAGTGTTAAAATCTTCCAGATTCATTTTTGAAATATTTTGAAATCTGCAAAACTTAAAATTAATTGTTTAAAATAAAACCTAAATAATTTCAAAATTTTCCAAAAATCTTATTGTCGGTATAGGTAATTTTGTTATCGGCACTGACAGTATACATACTTCGTGAATTAATATATTCTAAATTATGGTCCATAATTTCATTTTTCTTATCTCTTTAAAAGTGTGAAAAAATGTACAAATTACAATGTGGTAGCAAAACATTAGAAAATAATATTGTCCCAATTTTTTAAAATCATTTACAATTAAATTTTTCTCTTTTATTAATAATATTTAGAAATTATTAATGCTTAAACAAACTCAAAAAAGTCACTGAAGGTCATTTTTACGCAGTGACGCAAACAGTAAGGTTTTCGACAATTGTATTCGGGATCTCCAGATTTAAATTTATTTAACTTGTTATCACGATTATTAAAAAATATTACCTTTTCCAAAACGTTAAACATGATATTCGGTTCAAATTTATATTTCCGATTAATTCCCTGCTTTATTTCAATTCCCAGCTATTTCCCGGTTAGTATGAACCCTGAATCTGCATTTTAATCTTACCTTTTGGGGTTCATACAAATTGTATAGAAATATCGTTTCTCGAAAAGTGCGCCCAAAAATAGTTTTTTAAATAAAAGCTTAAACTTTTTTCTTGAGATTTTTTTTCTATTTTAGATTTAATAATAGCGGCTGTACATCATAATTTAAAATGACATTAACAGCAGAACTTTTTCTCATACTAAACTTTGATATAAACTCTGTATTCACGTCAGATAAAATTGCAAGCGAGGAGCAAACCGGATGAGTTAAAATTCCATGTAAATTTTTGGTCTTTTCATTGCGCGGTGTAATAAATTACTCGAGTAGAAAGGCGCGGATTTTACTATGCCTATGACGAGATTATTGCGCAAACTGTGTAATTTCATGGAAGAGAGCGAGACAAGCTGTAGCTTGTTTGTTATCTAGTTTCATTCACAATCAGTGTCTACACAACCACAATGGTAAAAGTACAAAATTATCATCAAGGAAATTATATAAGTTATATCAAACTTCTTGTACCTGCGCAGTAAAATCTTCAATATATCAAACTTCATAAAAAATAATTGCCAGATAAAAGACTTCTGACGTTTTTAAAGAAGAATTTTTTAAAGTAACAGTATAAACTCAAATCGCGTATACAGACTTCACAGTCCACAATGTTCTTAAAAACAAGGGAAGTAGCGCGTTTTTTTATGAAAATAGGGGAACAATAGGGAGATTTTTTAAAAATAAAATTAATGTAGGTATCATATTTATAAGATTTTAAGTCGAAATATTGTTAAATTTCAATAAAATAGTGGAATTGTAAAAAAAATTAATTTTCAACAAAACATTAAAAAACATTCATTTTTAACCAAATAGTTTTTAAGCAAAAGACGCATTTTTTTACAAAAAAGTATAATTTATAACCAAGTATGTTGAATTTTCAACCTACGAAGATGAATATGCAAACCAAAGTTGAATTTTCAACGAAGAAAGAATTTTTCAGTCATGAAATTAAAAAATATAATCAAATTGTTAAATTTTAAAGCACAAAAACGAATTTTATATAATACAGTTAACATTACATCTCCCAAAACTAAATTATCAATCTAGAAGATTAATTTTCTACCAAGAAAGCCAAATTTTCAACAAAGAAGTTGAATTTTCGACCAAATAGTTTAACTTTCAACGAAGAATTTACGTCGAAATTTCAAGTAAATAATTGAATTTTTAAAAACAACAAAACATAAAACTTTGAATTAAATATTAAAATTTTCAACCAACAAGACAGATCTCCAACCAAACAAAAATTAATTTTAAACCAACGAGTTAAGTTTTGAACCAAAGAGACTAGGCTACGACCAAAAATACTTTTAAAAATGAATCAATTATTAACGATAAGTGTAATATTTAATACTTCAACCAAAAAATGTTTTAATATTCATTCAAAAACAGATGAATTTAAACCAAAAAAAAAACAAATTTGTAACTTAGAAAGATTTTTCTTTCAAGAAAGAAAACAAAACAGCCAAATTGTAGAATTTTCAATCAAATAAACAATCAATCTTTTTCAAACTGTTTCAACTTTATACCAAGTAGTTTAATTGTCAATCAAAGCAGATAACCTTCTAACCAAATAGTTGCATTTTTTACAAAATAATTAAAATTTCAACCAAAAGAGATAGGTTCTGAACCAAAAATATAATACTAGACTTTTACATTTAAAATAATTAAATTTCAAACCAAAAATATTTTATTTTTCTTTAAAAGATGGATTTTCAATCTAAAAGAACGAATTTTATATCCAAAAAGCAAATATTCAACAAAACAGCTAAATTTGGGACCAATAAAGATTAATTTAAAAAACTATAGTTGTATTTTTAACAAAGTAAATGCAAGCTTCAACAAAACAATCAAATTTTCAAATAAAAAAGATAACTTCAAGAAAATAGTTGAATTATGAACAAAATAATTCAATTTTTAACCAAACAGTAAAATTTTTAACCAAAAGAGAAGAATTTTTAACTACAAGTATATAGATAATAGTAGAATGTTCAATTAAAAGAATTAACTTTCAACCAAAAAAAGGTGTATTTTCTTATTGAGTTCTGTATTAATTCAGTTCGCATTGAAGCTCAACCACAGAAAAAGTTTAAGTTTCTTCGAAAAAAGGGGGGAAAAGAACATTTTTAAAAAAGGTAAAAGAGCGTGAAATCTGTTTATATTTAAAAAAAAAACATATATTTGAAAAACTAATTTCCATATTTTGATTTCAAATTTACATGCAAGAGCTCATGCATAAAATAATTATATGATTTAAACCAGTGCAATTTCTCAAATTTTCCTCCTATCTCTACTTTAGAGTGGAAATTTCGATCACAAATGTAACTAAAGTTCGAGAGGTTTTAAGCTCTGTCATTCGGCCTTCTCGCTAAAACTCTGAACAATGATTACGTCACTTTCTTCAAGTGAAATTGTCGCTGTTCATAAAAGTAATTATAACTGCAGCATAACAACCAGTTACAATCTTATGAGCGCTTAAACTTGGTGGATCTATCATAGTATGTAACTAGAATATATTTTTTAGTTTGTCTTTTAGTAAATCCCATTTCTGTATCTCTGCAATTTTAGCAAAATAAAGCAAAAGTAATTATAAATAAAAAAGAAACTAAAAACTCGCATATGTACTTAAGAAACATAAAGAATAGATTTAATATACAAGTTAATTATTATAAACAATTTATATAAACAAGTATTTCAGTATATTGCCCAAATGTTTTAATATTATCTCAGCATTGGTATTACAAATAAAAAATTAGGCGATTCATAACTTGATTCGCACTATATTTAAACAATTTATGAACAACAAGAGTTTTTTAGTTGAATTAATGAAAGACTATGAAAAATTTGTTATTATATAAACAAATTTGATTAATAATTATTCATATCGGGTATTCATGACAGAATAAATACATATCTTCTACAGAATCAATAATATATTATTGGGAAATGAAACATACGTATCGATGACAATGAGCAATATTATTATTTAACAAAAATTACCAAAATTACAGGGCACAACATTTTATTTTTGCGAGATACTCTAGCACTAAATAAGTACTTAAATCCTGCACAAAGGAGAATTTGATATTACTAATAGTTTCCGAGTTTCAAACACCAGAATCACCTAAAGCAAGACTTATTACATTTATTTGACCAAAATTACAGGACACACAATTTAGTTTTTGTGGCATATGTTAGCAATAAATAAGAACTAAATTCATGCACAAAGGAGAATTTGATATCACTAATAATTTTCGTGTTTCTCATACCAGAGTCACCTGAAGTCAGATTACTACATGTTTTTGGCCAAAATTATCGGGCACAAAATTAAGTTTTTATGACATATTGTAGCACTTAATAAACACTAAATTTCGATATAAAAGTGAATTTGATAAGATTAATACTTTTCAAGTTTCATATAACAGTCACCCGAAGTAAGCCTTACTACAGGTTTTTGACCAAAATTACCTGGTACAAAATTTGATTTTTGTAGCATTTATTAGCACTTAATTAGCAATAAATTCCTATGCACGGCCATTCCAAAATAAGATAACCCAAACTGTTAAAATAAAAATGTTAAAAATTGTAATATTTAACAATTCAGATATTTAATATATATTCCATTACTTCTGGAACCGAAATTTTTGTGGACTTGTCTTAACTAGTAAAAGTACTGGATTATTAATGTAAAATATTCAATGAAATATACAATTATTTATCTGCTCATTCACATAGAATACAGAAAAATTGTTTGGTTTACAATTCCATTTTTATGAACTTCTAAGATTCGGTATGAGTGGTCCCATCCATTACCAAAATAACAGAAAAGTTTATTTTATTTTCTTAAGTATGTACTAAAAGATGAAAAATTTGAGATCTAAAGTTAGTTTGAGATAATACCCATCATAGTTAATTTAAAAATGTTTATAATACTTGGAGAATATGAAAAAAGTGGTAAGGGATGGGACATAGGAGGGTGGTAACGGATGGGACATTTGGCATTTCAAAGCCTTTCGCCTTACCATTACCCTAATGACGGTGCTTAAGAGATTCTAAATTTGCATTGTGAATTCTGCAGACGAGAAGCGAAAGAATTTTGAAATTACTTTAAACCTTTTGTAGTTAAAGTGGTTTATAAATGTTTAAGAACTTGAATGACAGGGATATTCTTAACTATTATAATTCGGTCAGATTGTACTTACAGGATTCAAGGAACATCGTACGTATTAAATTAAATACACTATTCCTAATAAGTTAATCTATTTGCAAAGGGATTGAAACCTATATAAGAGTACATCTTAAGTTTACAAATGCCATAACTCTGTTAGTGAGCTGATACAAAGTTTCTAGTTTCTTTTTGAACTCAGTGAAGTTGTGAAATTATTATTGTTCATTGTTCTGACCTTATTTCATTCATATTTTGGTAAGTTATAAACACATTTATCATACTGTGATTTACATTAATGTAAACATATTATCATATAATTTTCTGACTAGACTATTTCACTGAAACTTAAAATATAATTTTTGGACTTTTTTTACAGATAATGGCATCAGTTCCTAAAAAAGAGCAGATGACCAAATCCGCCAAAGATTATTATCTTGTTGCGAAAAAATGTTGTAAAAACGACCATTTTTTATGTACCGACTGAAGATACCTTAGAGAATCAAAAATTCCTTGATGCGAGGTGGAATGTTTTAAAAGTGCAAGTTACACTCAAAGAATGCAAGACTGTCTTAGGCTTAAGCGCATTCCATCATTTCAAAAAATTTGACAATTATCGTATCGTACTCCAAAAGTGATTTTGAAGATTAAATAAAAAAGTAGTTTGATATTAGTATTAATTTTATAGATATAGATGTGGATAAGAATGTACGTAGAATAAACGTTTTAACCCTGAGTTTTTGGCAATAAAATTAATTTTGCCATTGATTTAACACTTTGATAACTTATTTAAATCCTACTCCTTTCAATTCTTAGTTCATATTGAAGATATATTATCTGTAAAGTCTCCAAACTAACTTCCTGGTCGTATATGTCCCATCCGTTACCTAAAAGAAGAATTTTATCCAAAACTCTAATTCACATATTTTCGAAATTGATATATATATAAAAAGAAAACTTCAAAATACAAATCCATTACAAAAAAAATAATTGGTGTTATAACTATTCTCAATTCGCAGAGGTCTGATTGAAAGGAAAAGTAAGTCTGGAAGTGAGTCCTGTACGAGTCCCATCGGTTAACCTCTTTTTCGTTTTATAACATGAAAATTATCCACTTTAATAGAATGTTAGAATCTGGAAAATTACAAGTTCATGCATCTTTGTACAGGTAGCGTAGCTTAAACAAGATATAGTTGTTTTAAATAAGGATTTTTCAAGTTTTTATGCGTGCAAATGTCCCATCCGATACTTTGGAATGGTCGTGCAAAAGAGAATTTGATACCACTAATAGTTCCCGAGTTTTAATATGTCGTCATCTGAAGCCAGCATTACTACAAGTTTTTTGGTAAAAAAAAGTGCCCGGATTTTTTGTACAACACAAATCAAGAGCACTTAATTAGCTCTAAATTTCTGCTCAAAGTGGAATTTTATATCACTAATAATTCCGAGTTTCTCATACCGGAGTTGTGGCTTCATCTGAAGCCATTTACTAGTGCTCATATCGACATGACAGTATTGTAATTTCAGGTTCCGGGACCTCAAATTATCTGATTTTCCAACTCAAAATTATCATTCCTTTCTAAAATTCCGTGTTCCAAACTAGAAATCTTTAAAATATTTTAAAATGTTTAGAAATATCTTTTAAAATAAACGTTTAAAATCATTCAAATCTTTTGAACTATTTGATGTTGATCAAGAATTTAAAATCATCCATTGGGTAGATACTCTGATACTGATATTCTATTAATCTTCCAAATTTTATATACTCATTCAAAAAAAGGTCTGGTTAAATCAACCAGGATTCTGGTTAAACATACCCTAACTAGTTTTTCTGATTAGAGTAGCCAGAAATCTGGTTGGATTAACTAGATTTTCTAGTTAATTTAACAGGAATTCTGGTTACTCTGACCAGAAAAAATAGTTAGGGCGTATATTTAACCAGACATTTTTTTAGCGCTGAAACGTGAAAAATTATACTAAAAAGCCTTAAATGCACGGTTACGGAATTTTCCGTATCTTAACCCCTTTTCCAGCACGTTCGGGGCTAACGTTACGGAATTTTCCGTAATTCTAATCCCGTTTCGACCTTGTTTAGGGCAGACATTACAATAGACTCATAGACTTAGACTACTTAGTGTTAGAGAGTGCCTAAAAGGAATAATATTTATCGTTGAAATCGTTCATAATTTGAATAGCTTCAAACTGAAAGCGTCGGAAATAGTCTCAGAAATAGTAAAATTTTATTTTGAACGTTCACAATATTATTGTATGGATGCAAGTTATCATTTTTATAATAATTTCTTGCATTTGGTGTTCATTTCTTCTAGTCTATCGTCAACAATAAATACAAGTACCATTTTTTGAACGGTACAAATTTTTTGAATTAGACGCCCAGTAGTTTCCACTGATGTAGCAATGGTTAAGGTAGTTGTAATGGCAAGAATCAATTTGTCGAAATAAATCGTTTTTCGATGATTTTAAGAGTCAAAATAATATTTCTGGCGATGTAATTTCAAAAAAAAAAAAACATTATTTATAATGAAGAAGTTTTAAAACTGACTAAAAGCTTTTTTTACAATGTTTCTTACATTTAAACCCTTTTCTTTAGAAACTATTTTTGAAACAAATAACTATATTTGAAGATTATTCATTTATTTTTAATCATAGAAAACTTTTTTTTAATGAGAATTCATTTCTGACACGATAAATACCTTAAGTGATTCGAATATTCAAACAGAAGTGATACCTAAGCATTTAAGTAAATAAACTTTATTTCTGTCAATTTCCCTACCTTTTCATAAATTTTAAAGCAACAATAAAAATACTGCAATACATCTAAAGTATAATTTTCAATAATAGTAAAATATATATAAATAATTTTTTTAAACTGGATATTTTCTTAAATTCATCTCACTATTTTCTCATTATCTTGTTTTTGCAAGAAGATTTTTATATACTGACGGATACAAAAATGTAAATTTGTAATAAATGATCGTTTTTCCTGACGACGAGGCACTTAATTGGATCTGTTGTGAATATATTTTACGACCTGCCAAGGGAGTTCCCACAACAATCTATAACATTGATTATTTCAGAATACGTGCTTCCGGGAGAAATTACGTCGCATCACTGAAATTCTATCATATTTGATTAAATTGACGTCGTCCCAAATCGTTACATTATTGATTATCCGTAATTAAATTCAACAGATGTAATCATAAAACTTAAGGAAATTTAATGGAAAATCAGATAATTTGTGGACAAAACAATTACAATTTTTTAAATGAAGTATATTTCTATTTCCGTTGAATTCATAATAACTATAACTTGAGCTATAACTATAAATAAGTCCCTTTTTCTAAAATTTGGAAGAGGGAAGCTTCAAATTCTGGCAAATGTTTATTTGCAAACAAAAATTTTCAATTTCAAACAAATTCTGATCTGGAGCTGGTTCTTAAAGAAATCTGCTGTCCCAAACTCAATATCAAGTAACTTTATCTGAAATAGGCAGAACAAGCGCACTTTATCTGCCCGCGGAGCGGCAGTGAAATATCACTTTATTGTACTGCGACGAGCGGTACGTAAAGTGACAGCAAGGAAGAAGTACGAAGTGGATTTTGGACTTCTATCGTCACCCCACACGGGAGCGTATGCGATGCAATTAAGCGCCGTTTTCGAGAAAAAGAGCTATTATTCTGCCTATTTCAGATAAAGTATCGTATGCACTACAGCAGTAAAGTTCAACTTTACTGCCTAGGTACATAATCTACTATTATTCAATTTTCAAACCAAGAGTTGCGAATTTTTAACCAAAAAAATAATTAATAAATTTAGAAAGAGTTTATAAACAAATAAAATATTTTCAGTCAATAAAGAACAAAATTATATCCAAAATGTGTGATTTTCAAGTAAAAACAGAGGAATTTTCAACCAAGAATATTAATTTTCTAATATAAAAGACGAATTCTCAACAGTATAATTACACTTTCAAACAAAACAAAAATCAACCAAGAAGATTCATTTTCTGTTGAAAAAGACCAATTCTCGAAAAAAAAAACGTAAATTTTGAAACAAAAAGTGGAATTTTAAGGCTAAAAATACGAGATTTCCACTAAACAGTTCAATTTTTAATCAAACCATTACACTTCAAAACAAAACAAAAATTTAACTAAGGATTAATTCTGTACTAAAAACGAGGCATTCTCAACAAAATACATAATTTTTTAACCAAATAGTTGAATTTTCAACCTAGGAGATTAATTTTTTTATCAAAAAAGAATAAATTTAACAAATTACATAAATTTTTAACCGGATAGTTAATTTTTCAAACTGAAAATATCAATTTTTAATCAAAATTCGAACAGTTAAATTTTCGTTTTAAAAATTTATTTTTAATGTAAAAAAAATGAATCACCTAAAAAACAGTTGAATTTTCTAACATACTATTGAATTTCCAAGACAAAAAGACGAATTTTCGATACAAAACAGTATGATTTTCACATTAAAAACATGAGATTTCAACCAAAAAGTTCATTTTCAACGATAGTTGAATTTTGAGTTTACAGAATTTAATTTGACCCCCAAAAATGGAAAATACAACAAATTAGTTCAATTTTAAAACAAGAAAACGAATATTAATAAAAGTAGTTTAACTTTCAACGAAGAAGTGGAATTGTAAACGTAAAAATATGAATTTTCAATCAAACACAATTTAATATAACCTAAAAGACAAATTTGTAGCAAAATAGTTAAATGCTCAATCAAAACAGATTAATTTTCAACTAAACCGTTCAATTTTTAACAAAAAATTTTATTATCTACCAAAAAAAGACGAATCTTTAACACAATGCATCCATTTTGTAACAAGTAGTTGAATTTTTAGCCATCAATATTAATCTTCCACCAAACAAGACGAATTTGCAATCCAAAAGTTACATTTTTAGTCTATAAAAGATCACTTTTTAAACAAAAATGGAATAAAAAAAGTTCAATTAATGAACAATCATTTTCAACTTAGAAAATTGAATTTTTTTACCAAGCAGTTACATTTTCTATGGACTTGAGAATTTTTTAAGACAAAAGAATGAAATTTCAACAAAAGACTCGAATTTTCAAGCCGAAAATATGAATTTTCAACAAAAAAGTTCAATTTTCGACAAAAAGTTGAATTTTACACCAAACTGCTGAACTTTTCAGCCAAAACAGTTAATTTTCTAGAAAACAATTGAACTTCCAGCATGAGAATATAGATTTTCAAGAATAAAGTTAATTTTCATACAAAAAGTTGAATTTTCAGCCAAAAATTAATTTTCAGTAATGTAGTTCAACTTTCAACCAAAGAATAGAGTTTTCAACCTAAAAAGTTTAATTAAAAAAAGTTATAGCGAGGAGTTGAATTTTCAACCTAAGAAAATGAATTAAACAAAAATTGTACTCCATGTAAGACAGCACAGAGTTCGTTGCCCCCCCCCCCCCCACATACTTTCAGTTATTTTAAGAATGAGAATACTATAATGGAAATTATAATGAAAAATTGCCTGGATCCGCCCTAGGTCCTCGGTCAGACACACCGTGAATATTAAAAACGGAATAAACCCCTTTTGAAACCGGTGTAAAAAAATAGCCTAAAATCACATCGAAAAATGTTGTTAGCACTTGTTCATAAAAAAATGACAGAAGTGATATATTCTCCCCTAACGCACATTGTTAATAACGATACACCTTTCACAACAAATATTTCATTGTGTGTAGACTATACTCTATAGAATACATAAACTGCAATTACATTCTCCAGAGCAGTTTCCCACCTTTATACCTCGGTTTAAACTTTCGTGAGACACGCAACAAAGAACAATCCAGAATGAAAAAAATGCAAGAAGAAAACCGCAGAAAAAAATATGAAAATAAGTTTAAATAAAATAAACTAACCTCACGCGATCAACCTCTCCCTTCCTGGGCAGCATCTTCGATTCTCTCACGGTCTTCGGTTCTTCCCACAAGGTCACTCCACTCTCTCACTGCCAAAAACAATTCATGACACTACCCCAACTTCCGAACTCTTAAATCCGAGATCACAAAATCGTAAACAAACCCGGGGGTTCCGACCTACCCCTACCCCGAAAAAACTAGGTTAAGACTCTTCAAATGGTTCCCTAGAGATTGAATTTCTGGCAAATATGAACCCCAGAAGGAGGGAAATTTATTTCTGACTCTAATAACTTGTTTTGACGTTTCCTCGAGATGTCAACCCCCCTCCTGGAAGAATTTCTTGACCTGGAGGCGTTATTAACCTCACATAGACTGGGTTTTTTCGAGACTCAGAAAGACGGCAGTCGCCACCGCGTCTTACGGTATCCAGCAATTAACCGTTCGAACTGTCACTAAATATTCACTCCGCAGTGGTCCAGATGACGTCGAGTTTGATACTGCAGAGAGTTGAGATATTCGATGCTTGGGGTAGTGGCGGTTTAGGGGGTGTTGTCACCACCATGGACCAAATTCGTGTAAAGCGCCCGAGGTGTGCGAAGTGGAGTTGGCGAACGATTGTGCGCGCAAGGCACAGTCGCCCAAACCCGACAAACTTGTGAAAGGCGACTGACGAGAGCCGAGTCAGCCGGAGCGGGAGCCACCGGAGCCAGGCTTACAGGCATTCGAAGGGGAGGAGGTACATCACTTTCCTCTTTTCGTAGTTGCATATACATTCAAGCGTTGAGTTGACCTGAGCGTTCTCAAACCCGGTACAAAAGCACGTTGCATTCAATGCGACCGACAGCGACCTGTTCAGACCTGAAGCAGGTGGAATGCATTGTTAGAAGTAGATGGCAGCACTGCCCGGACGTCATAGGAAATTTCGAACGTTTTTGAATCTGCTACCCGCATACTGTCCCCCTTCAGTTTGAGAACATTTCTTATTGCTGTGTAGGGAAAGTCTATTAAATATTAATCAGTGTTATGCAGTAAAGGATCGCTTATAAACTACATCACTACTTTAAGGGAGGGAGGGAGGGTATAAAAAAACCTATGATTAGAAAGGGCAAGGAGTTTATATGGATGACCCCGAACGAGTTACACATAATAACGGTAACGCGCTATTTATTTTAAAAAGTACCGGTAACGTGTTATCATTTCTGGGTAATTATAATGAAAAGTAACGTACTCTAATGTACAAACTTGTTAAATGGTATTTATACTAAATTGTATGTCACGATAACCAATCAAGAGACGAAAAAACAAATCTTTTACTACAAAATTCTAATGCCATAGAAACTTTCTTCCGGATAAAAAGGAAATAACTCAAAATATTTTAAAATTGGAGAATATATTTTGCTTCCGAATAGGATAGATACTTTTTGCATTCCAAAACTGATCAAAATTATTCGTGATAAAAAATTGCATTATGTACATACAGTCATTATCTAATTTCTTTTTCGTTATTCTTATTGAAATAAAATATAATTTTTAATTCTTTACGAATCTTTAGTATTTCAAATTCAAAAAATTGACTAATTGAGAAAAATATGATATAAATTACGTATTTAAATTTCGTTTCCAAAACTTGAAGACTTGTATGAAGTGAATCAAATATTTTGTTTCAATCATCTTCATAAAATAATCATTTGAATGAGACACTTTGTTCTGTTTATACGCTGTAAAAAAAGTATAACTTCGTGTAAAATATTATCGAATATTATTTGAATTTTGACATCTATTTTTCAAAATTGAAAAATGTCTAAAATTCCAGTTCTTGATCTAATTTAGATATTTAAATTTTCCTTTTTATTCTGGGGAGTTTACTCGTTCTTTTTTGCGTTACATCAGATTTTTTTTCGAAAATTAAAAAAGTGGCCACGACTTGTTTAAAAATATAAAAAATAATTTTTGTGGTCAAGAAATTTTCAAAAAATAAAATTTTGTCTTGAAAATGTATAAATTTAAAATGTATAAATATGTATAAAGCTGCGTTTCTTAAGCAGAAACTTTTTTAAAATGTTGCTTCTTTTTACTGGTGACCTTTTGAAGAGCTAGTTTCATAAAAAAAAAGATTCTACGCAAATTGTATGATTTAGAATTTATAATAATGTAAAATGAAAACAGTTTACAGATTATGAACGTGACATTCTTAATTAAATTACATAAATTAAAATATTATTTTTAAATTTGTAGACACTTTAAAAGAAATAAAAAAACCATTTGAATCTTTTTGGAATTTCGA
Organism: Belonocnema kinseyi; assembly: GCF_010883055.1. NCBI lineage: Eukaryota > Metazoa > Arthropoda > Insecta > Hymenoptera > Cynipidae > Belonocnema > Belonocnema kinseyi. The sequence goes on along the minus strand of NC_046659.1, from coordinate 80,257,772 downwards.
ATGACATATTAAGAATTGTATTTATTATGGGATTTGAAAGCATTCCGAGGTATATCCATGTATTGTAGAGGATTTCTGAGCTTTCAAAAGATTTAACGGAATTTTAATGGATTTCCAAAATACTATTAAGGGTTTTCAAGGAATTTGCGCCTACCCCGAATAATAATAATAAATAGCTTTTAAATTAAATATATTTTAAAGGGATTTTAAACAATCTTAATGGGATTTTGAAGATATCAAGCGATTTCACGGAATCCAAAAATTGTAAAAGGGATTTGCACAGATTTTAAAGGGTTTCAAAGCTCAATCGTTTTAAAGGGATTTCAGATATTTAAAAGCATTCAGATAATTGCACAAAATTTCAAATGAATATAAGAGATCCCAAAGTGTACCCACATAATATTTAACAGATTTTCAATAATTTTAATCATGTTTAAAAGATTTTGTACGTCAACTTAATGTACGGACAACTTTGTTAATTATGCAGCAAAAGATCTAACAATTGATTGGCAAGTATTTTCAATTCGAAAGAGGTCTTGACAATATCTGAAATCACAAAAACTCCGGCTCAAAATATCCAAATAATAAAGTTATACATAGAAAATTCATTAATCATTAAGGGGTTGTACGACTACCCCTAAAATTACATATTTACGTAAGATCGAGGTTTCACGGAAGATGCCAAAAAATTGCAAATAAGTTTAGTTCTAAGCATCAATAAAATTTCAGTTAGGTTGAAATTTTGAAAATTGGTAGAATTTGATTCAGGTAGAATTTTATTTTAATGATTTTTTGATAAACATTTTCGAGATTTTTGTATGTGCTAGCGTATGGACCGTCTTGAGCCATTTCTTCGATAAAAATGTTTACAGTTCTTACCGCGTGGAGGTAAAAGTTTATAAAGAACTTTTTTTTTTGTTTTTTCATTATTTTAGAATCACTTTTTAAAAAATTTTATTTTTGTTTTCAGAAAAATCCGTAAAATAGATAGCAGTTTTTCGTAATATATTTATTTTAAGGGTGGTCGTACAACCTCTTAATGATGAAAAATGAATTTTCTGTGTATATCTTTATTATTTGGACAGAATTCAAATTTTCTAACTATTCATTTTAATTGAAATATAAACAATTTCTTAGACGCATAATTATTAATTAATGCAAATAGAAGAATTCAGCATTTATCACATTATAAACAATTCTCAATAATATTAATATAAAATTTATCACAAGATTGGATTATTATAATCTTATTTTCTGGAGAAAAAAAAGTCAATTGGCATGAATTCGGAAGTTCAAAATTCGCCGATAAATATTAAAATTGTTGAGGCTTCCAAATAAGTATGACTAAAAAAAAATTCTAGCCTGTTTTTCATAATTTTTCTTCACAATTCCATGACTTACCTGGATGTTATAGCAACCCTAACTTTACGATTAAAGTTTTTTTTATCAACTGGAATCATTTTGATTATTTATTCATATAATATTCATAATATAAAATATTCATGCAAGGCATTATTTATCAAATATTGCTTATTCAAATTTAGTTATTAGCATAGATTATTCCTTGAAAGTTTATTTACGATAAAATTGTACACACCACGTTTCCCTAGATTTTGGTCTACATTTTTTTTCGAAAAAGTTACTAACAATGAAAAACTAATATTTAATTCCAGAAACCTTCCTTCTGAATTGTATAAAAAATTGACTTTATTTAAAAAGTGTTAGTTATTTATAAATAGAAATGTTTTGGTCCGTTTACGAGATCAATGTTGTTTACGTTGTAACATCAAATTTACATTGTAAATAAAGTTTGAACACAAATTTTTTGCGGCCAACTAGGGATAATTGGACCTAAACTAAAACTCGAATAAAAGACAGAAAATGAAAGCTCAGAATTTATATTCTAAAACAGAGAAGCAATTCTTATTCATTTACTGTAAAAATAATGAAGAAATGCGAACGTCAATCACAAGAGGTCCAAATAGTTTTGTAAATTAACCACTAAACCTTAGTATGGAAACTTAAATCAATTTTGTTAGAATTAAGTATATTAACTTTTTTAAATCTTTAAAACACCCATATCCTAAACAAAAAAGTAAATACCTAATCATAAAAAATCATAGTAAAATTGATTTTATTACATTAAAATGAACGTTTTACATATGGCCAGCGTTTATGGTAGGATACAATGCATATTACACTAAGCTACTCGCGTTACAAATAAGTCGTAAAAATAATAAAATTAAGTCATAAGAACAATTCAAAACTCAATCAACACTGTGATAAAAATCAAGGACTGGTACCCTTTCAAAACATCCACACTGAACTTTCCTCTTACTATCTTTTCATACTTTTTAATTTTTCAAGGTTTCAATTGAGTTTGTGGCAATTGAAAAAAAAATATCGTACCATGCCAAAACCCCGAAAAATATGAATACCAGTCCTCGGTTAGCACAAACGCTTTTTTCGCGTGTACCTTAAACTTAATTCAAACAAAAAACCCCCTTGGAAAAAAAGATACCTTTGATTTATCAATCATAGTGAAACTCTACTCGTTTATCCTTTGACGATTTTACAGTCTGCTTATTTATTCTACAAATTCCGTGCATTTTCAATACTGTGATCTTGCTTCGCAAAACGCTAATTTGAGTTCCTGCTTAAGAGTCTATGGTGCTCGTGCAAAAAAAAGGATAAAGAAGCTTTAACTAAATAAAAAGAAGCAGGCTTGGTGCGCACGAGAAAGTGAACTTTAAAAAACGATGGTATGAATTGAAAAAAAGACAAGGCGATCTTAATTTAATTTAAAAGAAGGAGAAGGCTTTTTTTAATCTTTTACAAGCCACTGACCAAACTTACACAAGTATGAATAACTGGTAGAGTACAAAACTTAAGGGAAGCGACGCAAAGTCATGCGGTAAAAAACTAAGAGAAATCCGCATTCTGTTAAGTGAGTTAGGTAATGAAAAAATTTCCTCTCATCGAGGACATTATTATGATTGATCATAAAACGATCTGTCGTTTGAAAAAGTGTGGACAATGTAGGCGTCATTAAAGCGCTCGGCTAAACTAACAAACAATTGCGAGTAAGCTGTGTTACAAATTTGTCAAATGTTCCGAGAAGCGTAAAATGATAATTCTTGAACATCAGCAGCCGCTGTTTCAGCGTGCGATGCTAGAACACATTGCGCGCCGATCTATTCTGGCCAAGAGTTAAGTCAGTTGAAAATTTTCAACGCTTCTTTCCTGTTTTCTGTTTACATACATCAAGCTTCGCACTTTTCACCCTTTTTTCTTAAATCTTCATTACCTACATTAAATTATATCAATATTTGTTTTACTTAATATATCTATATATATATTTATATATATATCACGCCTGTCCCTCCTTCGATTTAGCAACGTAGCACTTTGTCGATACCACTGCCGCTTCGTTATCTTTCCACCTACTTATCGTGAATTTTTTGTTTTTCCCCCCCTCAAACTGTTACTAAATTATGCTGGTTTTTGAGAACCCTTCTTGCCGATAAGCGATTTGTGGATGTGAGGGATAACACCTGTAAGAAAAATAGAAAAAAGGTGATAAATCTGCAATCAACTCACAAAAGAAAATTAGTCAAGGAAATCTGTATTATCATCAGAGTAGAACAGAAATTCTTAACATCTTTTCAGACTAGATGGAGCTATGAATTTAAAATGTTTGAAATTAAAAATATAATTTAAAAATGATCTCAGATTTTTTTTTGCGATAAAGGTTCCTTCTCCAATTAAAAAAAAAGTCTAGATATTAATTAAAAATAATAAGATATCTACGTTCGAAATTTTTTCTAATTTGAAACCGCAGATAATTTTTTGTAAAATACAATTTCAGCAAAGAAATAAAAGTTTAATGGTTACGAGTGCGTTTCGCAAATCACGATTATTGAATCGAATAAGTATTTGGCAAATAAGAGATAAAATTTTTTTCGACATACCTCCTCCCGCAATGGTGGCTTTGATAAGGCTATCCAGTTCTTCGTCACCACGAATAGCAAGCTGCAAATGTCTTGGTGTGATACGTTTGACTTTCAAGTCTTTGGACGCGTTCCCCGCCAACTCCAACACCTGGAAAATTAGTAGACAATGAATTGGATATACCAAAAATTTTATCGAAAATAAAAATTTCCAAACGAACAACAGTTCGTTTAAAATCAAGAAAAATGAATTTTCAAACAACTAAATCATTTGTAAGGGAAAATTTGTCAATAAAATACGGTTCCACTTTTAATAAAATTATTCAATCTTCAAGCCAAACAGTCGATTTTGCAAAACAGTTGATATTTCCAGCAAGAAAGATGAATTGTCAACAACAAAAATTATTTATCATCCAAACAACTAACTGTACTAAAAAATAGTTCAACTTTTAACCCAAAAATAGAAATTGTCAACAAAAAGCTTATTGTTTAATAAAAGTCTTAAATTGCAAACCCAAAAAATGAATCTTTGACCCAAAAAAATTAATTTTTCAGAAAGTAGTCAAACTTTCAACCATGCATTTTTTAACAAAAAATGCCGTGTTTACAAGATAGTTTGAATTGTCACAAAAAATAGTAATTTATTACAAAAAAAATGACGAATATCAAAACACTTCTTATATTAAAAGTGAGATTTTTATGTTTCACAATTATTCAAATTTTTCAATAATTTCTTCAATCTTTTCAGAAAACTTTAAAATTATTCGAAATTTTCCTAAATATTTTTTTAAATCCTGCAAAATAAAAGAATAACTCCGTGAAATCTTTCAGATTAATTTTTGACAATTTTGGAAATAATTTTGTCGGTATACTTTAATACTATGTTTACATTATTTTAAATCATTTCAAATTCTCAGGAAATAATTTTAAATTAATATAAAATAAACAAGAAAAAATGAGCAGACCGTAAATAACAGGCCATAATAATGTCATTAATAGAATAAATAATGTTTAAAAACGTTTACCGCCGAAGGGCGAGGCGAAATATTGATTTGCAGGCATGAATAAATTACAGTTTGATAATTCTCAAGACTTTCCCTGCATTTTCCCTTTCAGGCTCTAGCATTACGTTTGTGTGTGTGTGTGTGTGTGTACAAAGCCACAAAATATAGAAAATGTGAATAAATTGTTGCTACTCCAAAGTTTTTGCTCTGAACTACAATAAATATGAGAATACAACAAATTAACTAATATTTCCATTAGCAACCAAGATTATGACTACCCTCCTGAAATACAAAGTCTCAAAATAAAAACCAGACATCTGTAAAAACATCTAGTAATGACTTGCGGATGAATAACTCTGAAGAAAAAATGACTCTTTAATATATTGAATTAGATTTAAAAAAAGATCACCCAATAATTAAATACAATTCGTAGAAAATGAAAAATAAAGATAGCCCTAATGTTGCTTTTATGGTTTAAAAAACAAATCACTTCCGTTATTTTAAAAGAAAACCAAAACATTTGAATTAAAATAAACTTAACTGATAATTGAGCAGAGATTTGTCAAATAATTAAAAAAAAATATAGTAAACTTTAGGCAGAAGTTGAGCTGTTTTCGAAAAATTGAAATAACTGGAAATTATTAAAAAATTATTATGTCTCAAATAAATAAAATCAAAAGAAATTAATTTTTTTTTAAATCCACGAATCACTTATATTAGAAACTAATTTTTCTGTATAACAATTAAATCAAATACCTTCCATCATTTAAAAAATAAAAACATTTCTCTCCAAGCTCACCTAACCTGTAAAAGAACCATAAAAACACTCAATCCCACAACAAAATAAATTTTTCTAATAATAAAGTAGTCAAAATTCACATAAAGTAATATTGATTTTAAAAATAGATAAATCCCTGGTATTAGAACAATTTTCCGTATAACGATCAAATAAAATTCCTTTTGTCATCAAAAAACTCAAAACCTCTTGAAGCTTAATTTTTTAAATTTAAAATAAAAGTGACTACAATCTTCTATATAAAATCAACTTTTGGCGACCCTCACATAAAAAACATCAAATTATTCAATCATTATAATAAAAAAAATATTTAAAAAATGATGAACAGAAGAAAAAGTTCCCCTACTATTTTGTATTTCCGCGGAAAGACGGCCATATTGTTACGGGTGGCGTCGGGCAAGGGACGCTCAATTGTCAGCATTGTCCGGCATAAAAACAAATGTTTACTGACCTCGGCTGTGAGATATTCCAAAATAGCCGCGCTGTAAACAGCGGCTGTCGCTCCGACTCGTCCATGACTTGTGGTCCTGTTTTTCAAATGCCTGTGAATCCTACCAACAGGGAACTGAAATCACAAACAAAAGGGAAGGCCCCTTCTAGAATTCCACTTTTGAATTTCGTAACCGTAACGGTACACACGGCCAGGCATCAGCACATTGAGCCAATATCTGCCAAGTGGAACTTACACCTCTGTCACCCCTATTATCCGCATCAAAAACATTCGCCGGCCTAGCGTCAGCAGCTTTTTCTCCCAAGAAAATATCGAACGTCCACTGTGACACATCGTGCTAAAGAATTACGCGTAGCTAGATCCCAGTCAACAAAGAAAACCCATTCTAAACCGACTATTTCTTTCGTAAAATTCCCGATATCCGAATTTAAAGAAACTTCATTTTGATATATCTCGCTCTCGTCATCCGCCAAAAAAATCTTGAAATGCAGTCTCTGATTACATCTTGTCATTTTTATGTTGAGAGCAAAATTTGTATTTGCTGAATTGACTACTTTGGTAAATTTGAACTGCACACGAAAAGTTGGAACACAAATCGTTTGACAAACCTTGACAATTAAAATTTATCGAATTTAATCATAGAAAAGGATCAAATCAACATTAAGGTTTATTTATCAAAGAAGCTACATTCAAATTGAATCAGTGATGAGAAAAATGGGAGGGGAGGGGGGTTGAAAGTAAACCGACCGTTGTTTGAAAACACGAAAGTCCTTTAGCGTCTTGCGATAATTTATATTCACAGAAACCCTAATCTTATCTCCTTTCTTTCGACTCTCATTACCTCAGTTTATATTAATTCAAACAATTTATCATACTAGAGTATAATGGAATTTTGTCGAACTGGAGTGAAAATGAACCAAGACTTTCGCGCCAAATGTAAATTTAACCTTCAAACGTTCCGGAATTAGAAAAAACGACCTTTGATCGAATTTTGGGCGAGCTAGTGATTTTGCGGGTAAATTGGGAGGCAATTTAAGGTTGAACTGAACGTAAATCGAAGCGAAACTCACCTGCAAGCCAGCCCTCGCGGAACGGGAAACCGCCTTCGCCTTCGCTTTTCCAGAGTCCTTTCCAGCTTTACCGCCAGCCTGTTCACAGATGAAAATCCAGGTTAATTTGCGAGATACAGTCACGAAAATCGGTGAGCAGATGCTCGAGAAACTAAGGAATCCGTGTATACACTCGAGGAATTCGGATGCCTAAGGAATCTTAACTTAATTTAGGATTTCCTTCGCGGATACTCACCATTTTTGATACAAAGATGCTACACGATACGAACACGACGCCACTACTAAATGCAACTAAAATGTACTAAAGAGAGATCCCGCCAAATGCTGATGGCGGCCTTAGCGGCCAGCCAATCACAAACGGGGACTGCAGATGGGTGCGCCGCCTACTGCTGTTGTCTGACACTTTCAAAATTCAAACGCCTTTGTGTCGGTTAGGGATTTCCTTATTCAGAAAAGAAGGTCCAGCATTTATTTGGATAATGCAGGATGGCGGCAGGTCAACAAAAAAGTTAATTTTTTATCAAACAGTTGAGTTTTCAACCCAATAGGTGAATTGTCATCCAAACTGTTGAAATTTCGAACGAAAAGAACGAATATTCTGGAAATTAAATTTTCAAGTATAAAATATGAAATTTCAACCAAATAACAATTGAATTTTAAACAAAATAGTTGAATATTGAACCAAAACAGATTATTTTCAACCTGAAAGTTTACTTTTCATTCAAAAAATATTTGATTTCCACCAAAAAGATGAATATTCAACAACGACAAAAATGCATTTTTAAACAGAGTGGTTCAACTTTTTACCAAGTCTTTGTTGGTTGAACATTCAGTTATAATTAAAGTGTCATCCAACAAAGATGAAATCTGAATCAATAAACAGGAATTCTCAATGAAAAATATAATAGTTGATATTTGTATGATAAAAAAATATTTTTATTTTAAATGGCAAATAATTGAATTCAGCCCAAAATACGAATTTTCCACATAATAGTGCAATTGGCAATCAAAAGAAATTAATTTCATACTAAACAGTTGTATTTTCAACTAAGAGATAAATTTTCCATTCACAATGACAAAGTTGCAACATAGAAAGATTTGTAAGTAAACAAAAACAAACTTCAACCATATTGTGGAATTTTCAAGCTAAATATGTTTTTTTGATATAAAACAGTTCAACTTCTAACCTGAATAAATGAATTTTCACTAAAAAATATAATGTATAATATGTTGTATAATATATGTTAGGGATAATAAATAAAAAATGTATCAACTTAAATAAAAAACTGTTGTATTCAGTTTATATAGAATTCTCTATTTAAATGCAAACTTTTTGCTCTTTCTCCTATTCCCCTCTTCTCGTTTTTAAAAACTCCCTTCTTTTTCCCTAGTTTTAATAGAATCCAATAAGAAAATAGAAATATATTTTCCGTTAAAAGCTACTTCTTTTTGGTTGAAAAGTCTATTATTACCTATTTCGTTGAGAATTCATCTTCTTTGGCTTAAAAGTCAGCTGATTTTTAAACTATACGACTTTTAAAGTGCAAATTTTACTCCTTTGTTCAAAATTCTTTTTTTTGCGTTGAAAACTTAAATAATAAAAAAAGTTTTTGGTTGAAAATTCGACTATTTTGTTAAAAATGCAATATAATTTGGCTTGAAATCTCAGGTTTTTAAGCATTTTGGTATCTGCATTAAGTACAATTACACCAGTTTATTCCCTTCAATTCATCAAAAGGTATATTTTCAATTTTTTAAGATCATTAGATTCTTGGATTTTTGTATGAAAATAATTTTTTTTTTTTAATTTCAAGGAGTTTCGTAATTAAATTTTGATGCTGAATGTTTTCTTTTTCTTGTATGTTTATTTTTTGGGTTGCACTCGCATTAAGAATCTCAATTGTTCTAATTCATTTTGCAAAATTATTTATATTATTGATAATATTTGAGAGTTTTTTGATTTATCAGATTCACTATTGCCACATTAAATATATATTCTGTGTGTGTGTCTGTATTATTAACTAAGATCAAAGGAGTTAGTAAAAATGAAAATATACCATTTTTCTACTTTTGTGATAAAAAAAATCTTGACTTATAAGTAATCATGGTAATGTCTAAATTTATATCAGTGCTTTTTCACGGAAATATGAAAATAATAGGGGAATAAATTCATTTTGAATAAAATTTAAAGATATTGAATTCCTAAAATTTCAAATTGAAATATATTTAATTTTCATTCGAAAGAGATTAATTTTCTACCAAAAGAGATGGTTTTTTTCAATGAAGTTTTCATGTAAAAAGTTGAATGTCTACAAACCACTTGACTTTTAAACGCGAAAACATTAATTTTAACAAAATAGTTAAATTTCGAACCAAATAAATGAATCTTTCGCAAGGCAGTTGATAATTATCAACAAAAAAAAATAACGTAATTCTCAACAAACTATGAATTATCTACAAAAAGAATTGAAATAAATAGAAATAAAATATAACATTTTAAACTAAAAATTTACATTTTTAAACATATATTTGAGTTTTCGAGCCCAAAAGATAAATGTTTAACAGAACATTTGGATTTTAGACTAAATAATTAACTATAGGGAACTCTTAAATAAGGGGGAATAGAGTCTATCTACTAATCTACTCCAACGTTAAAACACTTTTTGAGAAATTGATAAAACCTCAAGAAATTCCTTAAAAGTGAATATAAATCAATTGTTTACGGATATAACCTTCCAAAAAGAACGAATAATGAAATTTCAGTTTTAAAATGTGATTGTGCTGCCCCCAGGAAGATTGGTTTTCTGAAAAGGAAGCTATTCCTCCTTTATTATTTCAAATATGTCCGGAGTCTTTTCTGCCACAAATCATATACATTTTTGATTGAAATAAACGATATGAACACGGTTCTTCATTGAGATAAAAAAATACTATTGAAGTAAAAATTTATAATTATTTTTAGAATATTAAGTATGATGAAATTAAAAGAAAAAACGAGATTACTTCCCTTGTATAATATTTAAAAAAATAAAATTAAAAATATAATTATATTTATAAAAAGAAGTTTATTCTTCTCAATATGTATATTATTCGATATTACGGTTATTCCATAATATCCTGGAGCGTAGTATTTTATGCTACATATAGAAAATATATATGTACATGAAAGAGCCAAATTATATTGCTCAGCCAACACAACATATCCAACCATCGATCCGCTTCCCGTTTCCAGGGCAGAAACCCTCTTCCTCTGCCTTTTGAATTCCAAAACGTTGAAAATTTCATTCCCTCCAAATTTTATAGTTTTGTTTTAATTTTAATTTTTGCTTAAATTTAGGAATCTTTAAAGCCTAAAACTTCAAAAGTGATTACACTTTAAACAATCTGATGCAATTATTACTATAATGAACTCATCTGAAAATAGCTTCAATCAGTTAAATAAAACAACTAACAAAGATCCAAATAGAAAATTACCAGAGACCAAGTCATTAAAAAGTTAATTTTACTCAAATTCTGTTTTATCAATATACAAAATTCATTCTTTTTTTTAATATACTTTCTATACTCATTTCCTAAAAATTGATTGAATTAATTAAACCAGAAATTGAACAAACGTTTAATAAAAAATTATTAATTTTGAAAACCTTACTTCATAAAAAATAACAACAAATTGTAGGTCTACCTTATATTCTTTTACTTTTATTAAACCCCTTTGTAAACAATAATTAAAAAGAAAAAGTAAATTTTATTAAAATTCTCGCATATGAAATATGTGAAGCATAAATTTTATTCGCTACTTTATTACAATATTGTAGTAAATACTTCCATTTTAGGAACATTTTCTAGTTTATAAACTATAAAATATTGCATTTTGTAATCTTAATTTTTAATTTTATGAACAAATTTAGGAAACTTTAAATCTCTACATTATACTGATCACTTAGAAGAATATGATGATTCAATTATTACTTACTTTAATGAACCAATCTCCTAGAAATACCTTCAATCACTTAACTAAGAAACTAGAAAAATATTGAAAAAAAAATGTTTAATTTAAAGACCTTACTTCATCAAAAATAAGATAAAGTTTCAAATCTGCCTTTTATTATTTTAGTTTTAATTGATATCATATATAATTATAAAAGTGTTCAGAAGTATTTTTGTTTAGATCCAGATTTAAAACATTTTATTAATCTTAAAACAATTTTTTCATTTTTATCGAATCAAGGGATGAAAAAGTCTCACTGATGAATGCTTTTCCAAAGAACCAAAGCTAAAAAAGTTGTTCATAACGTACTATGCCGAACAGCGTATTCAGCCAAAGATTCTTCAGTACAAGATTTACAAAAAACCGAAGTTATTTTGTTTATGTCGATCAAATCGTTGAAAAAAGATACATCCGTTTCTAGAAATCGTTTTTCAACATTTTTCATATAATCGAAGCTAATTTGCTAATAATTATTGTAAAAAAGGCGGACATACAATTCTTGCGAGCCATTTTTGTAATAAAAAACCGATTTCATTTTCTTATATAATCAATTTTTTAAATCAAAAGTACTCCTTTTTTACAGAAGAAAAATGGAGGCAGAAGTCTGAAAAACTGACTGCACGCCTCTAATCAGAAGCTAAAAATAATTGTTAATACAAAAATAAGGAAACTTAAAGAACTTATTTCATCAGAAATAAAGGAAAACTGTGTGTCCTATTTTAGTAAATTCTTTGTCAATTGTCATTAAAAAGTAAATTTTATTAAAATTGTCTTATATCAATATAAGAAATACAAACTCTATTCGCTACTTTTATATAACTTCTAGTATCTAGAGAATACAAGGAGCGTTAATTTAAAAATATATAAATAATCGATTGCAATGAATGGGAAAAGGTGAAATTCTGATTTATAGGAAAAGGACAGTATTTTATTGTTTTCCTTACAAGAGGGAAACTGGAAAGGGGAGATGCAGTGTTACTGGTCCTAGAATGAAAAAGTGGTCTAGATTCTAGAATTGTAGACTCGATTCTACTTGGAAGTTGGCACATGATGGGTCGCTTTTGCTCTATCGACAAATATCAAGTTGCGCGTATTCGAATGCGCATCCACCTTTTTCCTTTTCACTTTTCCTTCCCGCCTCTTTTTTCCAGATCCAGGTAGATTTGGGGTTCTCATTTTCATTGTGGGCCTTTTTAATTTATTGCTCGCCGGCTGCGTCCGCTAATTCGTCGCACTTGTCCGACAAATCGTCCTAAAAGAGCAAATTCAATGACTCTATCAAAAAGTCTCCCGAAAAGTCATTTCCAAACATTCTCAGGATCAAAAAACCGTATTTTTCAATAAGATCCTGCTAATTGTTTTTAAACACTCTTGATACAAAAATTTAATATAAAAATATAGAATGATCGCAGACTCCTTCAACGTCCAAAAAGATTTTATTAGATAGATAACAAACAAAAATGTTGCTCTAACTCTATATGGGACAATTTAATTGGAGGAAATAGGATGATTTTTCAAGAAAATAGGGGAATAAATAGTTATTCATAAAATAAATGTAGAGAACCATATTCCTAAGAATTCGCGCCGAAATATTTTGCATTTTTAGCCAAAAAGATTCATTTTCTATCAAAAGAGATGAATAAAAAAATAATAATTTTTAAGCTAAAATGTTGAATTTTTTAGAAAGCACTTTACTTTTAAACCGGCAAAGATTCATTTTTAACAAAAAGTTAATTTTTAACCAAGAAAGATGTATTTCCTCCCGAATTCTTGAATTTAAAACTAAAATTATTAATTTTCAAACAAGCCGTTAAATTTCCAATAAAATAGTTGAAATTTCAAAAATAGGAGATGAATTTTGTATTAAAAAAAGTGTAATTTTCAAGTAAGAAAAGGGTTTTTAGTCAAGAAAGAAAAAAAATTTAACAAAATTGTAGAATTTTCAAGTGAAGACGAATTTTATACAAACAGATTAATTTTAAACACCATAAATATGGACTGCCATAAAGAAATTAATTTTCAATAACATAGTTGAAGTTTTTATAAAATTGTTGAATTTTCAACGAAAAAAATTATTTTATTATCAAACAGTTAAATTTTTAACCAAATAATTGAATTGTCTAGAAAACTGCTGACATTCCAAGCAAAAAGAACAAATATTCTACAAAACAGTTGAATTTTTAACCCGACAATTAGAATTCTCATCAAAGAAGTTAATTTTCAACCAAATAGTTAAATTCTAAACTAAATATTTGAATATTTTACCAAAACAGATTAATTCTTAACCAACCAGTCGTATTGTTAACCAGAAAAGATGAATTTTCAAACCAAAAAGACAAATTTACAGCGGGAATAGATTATTCAGTAAAGAAAGAAAAAAATTTGAACCAAATTGTGGAGTTTTCAAGACAAAAATTTGAATTTTTGTACATAGCAGTTACATTTTTAACCCGTAAATATGAATTTTACAACATGAATTTTAAATCCAGAAGCATTAATTTTCTGTCAGAAAGGACAAATGTTCAACAAAACAGTTAAATTTTTGATAAAAAGAATGAATTTTCTACCGAACACTTTTATTTTTATACAATAAACATTACATTTCTACTCAGAGATTAATTTGTGAACCAAAAAGATTAATTTTCAACGAAATACTTCAATTTTCTACCAAGAAAGATTTTACCCAGACATATGAACTTGCAACAAAAAGGATCATTTTTAATTATACAGTTTATTTTTTTTTCTACCAAAATAGTTAAATTTTTAATCGAAAAAGACGACTATTCAACCAAACAATTTGAATTTTCAATCAAAAAGGATGACTGTTTAAAAAGAATTGTTCTATTTTAAACCAAATAATAAAACTTTTTATTAACAAAGAATTGACGTTCAACAAAAAATAATTGGATTTTCTTATAGCGTTCTATTAATTCACTTTGAATGTAAGCGAGAAACCGCAAAAAAGGAAATTGTTTTGACAACATAGGAAAAGAGTAATTAAAAAAAAAATGAATTTCAAATTTTTTAAATAAAATTAATTTTTTTAAATTAAATTTTCTATTAAAAAAAAATTGAGCTAGTTGACTATAATTTTTAAAATGTAACTATTTTATATGTATAAATAAGATTATAAAATTATAAATCGAAGTTCAACTTGACCTGCATCATTAATTTTCTAAAAAATTATTTATTTATATATTTATTAAAATATTTATAAAAAAATAGATATTATTAATTATGAATAATATATTATTTCTAAAATTTAATTTTTGGTGACTCTTATGAGACTAGTGAATTCTCGAAACGTTGGGAATTTAAACAAATTAAATTGTCCCATTGAGCTGAAGCAACATTACTTTTTGTTAACTTCCTAGCAGAGAATAAATTCGCAAATTAATTAAATAATTTTTTTTTATAATTACCTCATCTATTTGCAGACACTTTCCCCACTCGGTGAGACTGATCTTGTGATCGTCGTTTTCGTCACAGGAATCAAGGAAAGGAGCGATACAATGTTCAAGAGCCATCAGCGGTGCCCTGATGGGGAAAAGTTCGTGCCTGGAAACAGTTCTATCATGAGGATGTCCATCGAGATCGCACCACTTCCATATAGCAGCATTTGACCAACGAAGAGTGTGATTAGTTTCGGCTTCTCTTTGCATTTTCAAGTAGTGCATGGGAAGTTCCTGACGATCAGCCAAATCTCTCATTATGTTGAAAAGCCAATCGCGCATTCGCCTAGGAAAGTCGAGCATATCTTCTTCTTTGCAAGCCTACAGAAAGTGACAAAAAACTTCAATGATCAAAACATCATGAAAAATAAATGAGGGTTGCTACAGGACAGAGAATTCTGGAAATTCAAGGAATCTCAGGGAAAACCTGAAAAAGAATTTTCAATAAACTGACAATTTTGTTCTAAATTCATTCTTTTTTTATGAAGATTCATCTGCTTTGTTGCAAATTTTTTTGTAGGTTGACAATTAAACTACTTCAGTTAAAAATTAACTTTTTTTGTTAAAAATTCATATTTTTGGTTTGAAATTTCAACATTTTGCTAGAAACTTCGTCTCTACATCATGAAAATTCAACATTTTGAACAGTTTTTTTTTTTATTATTATTAACTGAAAAATATAAATTTAACGATTCCATGTTTGATTGAAGATTTATTTTCTTTATTAAAAATTCAACTATCAGGATGAAAGTTCAATTATTTTATTAAAAATTCGATTTTTGTCATAGAATATTAATTTTCTTGATGTAAAATTCATCTGCTTATTTGAGAAATAATTTTCTTGTTTGAAAATTGAACTATTTTGTTATAAATTTTTTTGTTTTTTGGTTAAACTTTAATTTTTTAACTGTGAATATAACTAGTATATTTTTGGTTAAAAATGTATATTATTTAGTTGAATATTCATGCATTTTATTGAAAATATGTCTTTTTGCGTAGAAAATTCATCTTATTTGTGGAAAATTTAACTAGTAAAAATTCGTCTTTTGCGGTGAAATATTTATCTTTTTGGTGACAAATTAATCGTTTTTATTGAAAATTCATTTCTTTAGTTGAAAATTTTACTTTTTGTAAGAATTTTTTTATCGACAATTACACTAAATAGTTTAAAAAAAAGTTTATTTTTTTGTTATTAAAAATTAATTCTTCGGTAGATAATTCGCTTTTTTTATTTTTTAAATTATCTTTTTAACTTAAAATTTGTCTTTTATATAATGTTGCTGCAGATGAAATGACCATTTTTGATTTTAGATATATTATGTTACTGGTTAAATATTAAAGATGTATTTATGTTGGTCGTGTTTTATATTTTTGGGTTAAAATGCACCTTTCTGGTAAAAAATTGCTTTTGTTTTTTACTTTAAAATGTAACACTTTTATTGAAAACGAACTTTTTTGTTAAAAATTCATATTTTCGGCTTGAAAACTCAACTTTTTTGTAAAAAATTTGTATTTTTTGTTTGAAAATGTAACATTTGTGATGAAATTTGTTTTCTTTATTAACTGAAAAATATTCTAACGTTAATAATGTAATTCTTTTGTTGAAAACTCATATTTTTTGGTTAAACTCAACTGTTTTTTAATGAAAATTAAAATATTTGTTTGTTTGAAATATCAACTTTAACACTTTTCGTTGATAATTCGTTTCTTTGGTTAAAGATTAATCAATTTTGTAAAAAATTGAAGTATGTTGAAAATTTATTTTTTTACTTTAAAATTGTTTCAACTTAAAACTTAATTATTGTCCTATTAATTCTGAAATGTATCTTATAGAGTTAAAAATTAAACTATTTGATTGAAAATTCACGTATTTTGTTACAAATTCGTCTTTTGAGGTAAAATATTAATCTTCTTGATGACAAATTAATCGTTTTTATTAAAAACTAATTTCTTTAGTTGGAATTTTTTTTTTTAAATTCATTTTTAACTGCATTTTTAAATATTATATTTTTTGTTGAAAATTCATCTTTTTTAGTTTAATTTGACATCTTGGAAGAATTTTTTTTATTTAAAATTCAACTAAGAAATAATTTTAAAAGTTTTTTAAAATTGATTCTTTGATAGATAATTCACTTTTTTTGTTGATAAAAATTATCTTTTTAACTGAATGTTTAACTATTCAATTTTTGGTTGAAAACTTATCTTTTATATTATGTTACTGCAGATGAAATGACCGTTTTTTGATTTTAGATACACTATGTTACTGGTTGAAAATTAATATTGTATTTATTTTGGTGGTTTTTTATATTTTTGGTTTAAAAATTCAACTTTTTAGTAAAAAATCGCTTTTGTATTTGACTTTCTATAAAAAATTTGTATTTTGGGCCTCAAAATTCAACATTTTTCTTGACTTTTTCTTTGTAAACTGAGAAATCTTTTATGGTTAAAATTCAACTATTTTGTTGAAAATTCGTATTTGTTGGTTTAATTCAAATTTTTTAAAATGAAAATTAAAATATTTGTTTGAAATATCAACATTAGCACTTTTCATTTATAATTCGTTTCGTTGGTTAATGATTCATCTCTTTTTATGAAAATTGAAGAATGTTGGAAATTTATTTTTTTAGTTTAAGATTTTTTTCTACTTAAAATTTAAGTATTGCATTTTTGATTCTGAAATTGATCTTTTAGAGTTAATAATTAAACTATTTGGTTGAAAATTTGACAATTTCGTTGAAAATTATTTTTTTTGTCGATGAAAACGATTTTGTTAACTTTAAAATTGATCTTTTTTTTATTGAAACGCTTTCTTTAATTCATCTTTCTTGGCAGAAAATTAATATTCTTGGGTGAAACTCCATCTTTTTGATTGAAAAATCAACGTCTTACATAATTCATGTGGACTATATGAACTTAAAATTATTACTATTAGTCAAGTGGAATATTTAATAACATTGGTTCATTAATTTTTTATTGTTTAAACAAATGGAATTTCTTTGAATAATTTTTTTGCAAATTCGTTTTTTCACTAAAAAATATTACTATTGGTCTAGTGGAATATTTATTAACATTAGTTAATTCATTTTCAATTATTTAAACAAATGATATCTATTTAAATAATTTCGTTTCGATTTTTTTTTAAATAAAAATTATTACTGTGGGTCTAGCGGAATATCTATCAGTAATAATTATTTACTGATTAAGAATTAATTTAATAATAATTAATTTATCAGCAATATTGAAGTATTAATTAATAATAATAAAAATTATTTAAACAAATTCCATTTGTTTAAATAATTAAAAATTAATTAAACATTGATCATAAATATTCCACTAGACAAATATTAATAATTTTAAGTATAAAAAGACCAGAATACAGTGTTCAAAAGGTCGATTTCATGAAGAATTGACATTTTTGGTTTTAAGGGTAATTTTCAGATACTCGTGGGGGTGTTGAAGGGTGTCAAACTCATTTGTGTGATAGATGAAATTCTTCTTTGGATAATTCTCTACAAGCTCCCATACTTTCCCGTGACATTTTTTCAAACCCTAAAAAATTATTCTAAAAATTCAAAAGTAAGTTTTTCCCATGCATTTTACATGGGAAATTTCAAGTCAAAACGGGCACTTGTCAAAATAAAAAAATAAAATAAATAAAAATTATGGAATTCCTTTTTTTCGGATTTGGAATAAAATGAAGAGGGATCGTTGCCCTCTAGCATGCAAAAAATTTTGCCATGCATTTTTGGACCACCCTAATTGTCAGGAAATGCAAAAAATTGGTCATCATATCGATAAAAATAGTAAGCCTGTAATTGTTTTTCCGTCGCGTTTATAAGAAAATAAAGATCAAATTCAAAATCAGGGAAAAGTCCAGGAAAGTCAGGGATTTTGAAATTGGGATTTTTTAGCAATCCTGTACATAAAAATTGCCTCATGAATATTTTGGGGACAACTTACAGGCATTTGACGACATTCACCGTAGTATTCGATGTGAATGTGTTGGTAATCAGGACCCCTGCATCGGGAATCTCCAGTGTCACAGAAGCACCGAGTTTGGTAGACTTCACAGTCGCTGCCAAAGGTTTCGTTGTAATTGGTGCAAACTTTGCGTCTGGGATCGATTTCCGAATCACATTGCTCTATGCAGAGGCATTCGGCTGTTCCTTCTTCGGAGACCTAAAAAAAGCAAGATTAAAAATAACTATTCAAAGTCTTCTGCATTTTTTGATGCTGATTGGTCATTTATTTTGCGTTTTTGAAAGTTCGAGTAAAAATTGTAGAGTGTAGAGGAAACGAACTTTGCAAACTCGTCCAGCGCCGCAGTGTTTGTCAAAACAAGGGTCGTTTAGAAGGGACATCGGTCTTAGTTTGTCATTATCTTCATTGGCCATGGCGCTTTCAATCTCCTCGGACAATTCATCAGCTTCCAGCATATTTATATTTTCATCTTGGAGAGTTGGCTCTGCTGTCGTTGTCCTGCGACGACTTTTTCGCCTCCGCTAGAATAAAAATTAAAATCAACTTCAAGATGGAAATTTGGCAGCTAATCCCCTAATAAGTTTCTTATTAATAATAAAGAATTTAAATGATTCAACATCTAAATTGCGTTCTACAGGGTTGCTACGAAAATTCAAGAACTGAAATTCCCTCATTTACGAGACCTGAGGCAAACCCTTTGAGTGCGGCCTCCACTTTAGCCTATTTTTGTTAAATTTACTACAATAATGTTGAACTTTCTGTAATCCTGTTGAAACACAAGAATTTTATTATATTTAATAAAATTTTAAAATTTCAGAAATTTAAATTGATTAAAATCCACATTAAAAATCCTAGTTGACGTCCAATAATCAAATTGATGCAAACTCCTATTTAAAAAAAAAAAAAAACAAGAATCTAACGACCAAATTTCGACCACAACGAACAAACAAAATCATAAAACAAATAAATATCCTATTATAATCTGACAAAAAAAAAATAATAATTTTCGGACTAAAATAAAAAATAGAAAAGAAAATTTTTTTATTTTTGTCCGAAAATTATTATTTTATTTTATATATATTTTTTCAGATTACAGTAGGATATTTGTTGTTTTTTTGCTTTTGTTTGTTCGTTGAGGTCCAAATTTGGTCGTTGGAATCTTGTTTTTTTTTTCAACAGGAGTTTGCATTAATACAATTTTGTTAATTTAACGAGAATTATTTTTTTTTAACTAAACAAAATTCTGTTGAATTCAGTCGAAATATGCGTTGAACTCGATAGAAATTTGTCGAATTTACTAAAATTCGGCTAAAATCAAAAGAATTCTTTTGAGTTTAGTACAATTTGGCTAAATATTGCAATTAACTCGATTTCTGTTAAATTTACTACAATAACATTGAATTTTCTGTAATTCTGTAAAGAACACAAGAAACTCATTACATTAAGTATAATTTTGTTAGTTTAACTGGAATGATTTGTAAGCAACCACAGTTCAGTTAAATTCAATAGAAATATTTTCAGTTCGATAAAAAATTTTCCAATTTACTAGAATTTTACCAAAATCGACAGAATTCTTTTAAATATATAGTAAAATGTTGTTGAATTTTGTAATTAACTTGATTTCTGTCAAATCTACTATTTAATTTGGTAGAAATGTGTTAAGATCAAAAGAATTCTGTTACATTTGATAGCATCTTGATAAATTAATTAGAAATATCACTACCGTGATATTTAAGAAAGCAGAATCTACCAACAATCGAAAATAAGTTTTTTATATCGTTGTAATCGTAAAAAAAGATACATCCGTTTATGAAAATTGTTTTTTTAAATTGTTAATAAAATTAAAGATAATTTTTTGATAATTATTCCAAAAAAGCCGCATCTTTTAATTCTGGCGAGTCGTGTTAGGTAAGAAAACAGTATCTACAGAAAATTTTCCGTACTGCAAGAGACCAGGTCTCAGAGGACGTGATGTTACGCAAGAAAGCAGTCCAAAGATACTGCTTACTTGAAATAATTTGTATTTGTTTATATTTCAAAAGATGTTAATACTTGTAATTATTATTTATATAATATTATTAAAATGTACTTTTAAAATTATTTCGAGCATGTGTTTGTATCGATTCATTAATTATTTGCCGTAAATTCATATTTTTCGCAGATACTGCTTTCTGGCGAACACCAAGGCTGCTTTTCGAGGCCCGGTGTTCGCGAGAAAGCATTTTCTACAAATGCGGAGTTTTTTCGTAATTTCGGTTCACATTTTTTGCAGTATCTGCATTTTTTATAATAAATTAACAATTTATTAAATTTTTTTGTCATAGATGAGAAGATCACCTTTAAATTAGACAAAAACGATAAAAAAGTTTGAAAAGTAATTTTAAATGAGCGGTCTACACAAATAATGATTTTAACAGTTTTCTTCGATTATTTCGGTTTGCTGTTTTTGTAGATACTGTTTTCTTAAATATCACGACAGTATTCTTTTTAATCACACAAATTCTGTTGAATTCAGAAGAAATATGTTCAATTCGATAGAAATTTGTCGGAATTTACTAAAATTCGGCTAAAATCACACGAATTCTTTAAAGTTTCGTACAATTCTGTGAAATTTTTCTTATTACCTTGATTTCCGTTAACTTTACTACAATATCATCGCATTTTCTGTAATTCTTTTAAAACACCAGAATTTCATTACAGTAAGTATAATTTTGTTAATTTCACTAGAATATTCTTTTAAATTGACCAAAGTTCAATTCAATTCAGTAGAAATATGTTCGCAGTTAGATAGAAATTTGCCGAATTTATTATAATTCTACTAAAATAGCAAGAATTCTTTTAAGTTTAATAGAATGTTGTAGAATTTTTCAATTAACTCGATTTCTGTTAAATGCACTTCAATTATATTGAAATTTCGATAATTCTATTAAAATCAAAAGAATTTGAGTACATTTAATAGAATTTGGTTGAATTAACCAGAATTATTCTTTCTAATTAATCAATGTTCTGTTGAATTCACTAAAACTCTAGTTTCAGAATTCAGCAAAATTATAATTTAAATAAAATTCTGTCGAATTTAAGAGAACTTTGGTTAATTAAAAAGAATATTCTACTAAATTTAATAGAAATGTAATTAATTTAAAAATTGAACATAGTTGTATTAAATTTAGAAAGAATTCTGGCAATATAGAACTGATAAATAACCAGAAAAATGGGCATTTTTCAGGGAAGAGAAAAAGCGTTCGCTAAAATCCAAATCGCTATTTAAAAAAGAAATGAAAGTACAGTCTCAATCTAAGTAATGCTGAATTGAGGTAAGAAAAGTTGGTTAAAAAGCAGGCTCGGCTGTAGATTAAGACAAAAAATTCCATTTTCAATTAAAATAAAAAAATAGAAATGGAAAGAAAATTTTAAGATGACAATTTCATGGGGTTTCAGAATCGACTTTGGATAACGACTCAAAATCGAATTTTTACCTTTTTACAAAAAGAAGAACTAATTCCCGAAATATATCGATGCTGAATGAGTATAAAAAAAGGCCTGATCAAAGACAATTATTTGTTACAAGCAAATAAAACCTCAAAGATACGATTCACAGCATGACATAAATTTATTGACTAAAAGTCCGAAAAAGTGATGAAAATTTTTTTTCATTACAAGATAATACTTTAAAAAAATATGTATCTAAAAGGTTGAACAAAATATTGCTACTTTAGAATTTTAACAAAATATTAACTAACATTTTATAAAAATTTCTTTAAAATGATTGTATAAAAACATAAGAATTTGTAAAAGTCGTTTGACCACAATGCGTATTTGATTTTTAAACATTTTTTATGCAATGAACCCATATTTGGAAAATATTGGATATCTAGAGCTGTACCTCCAGCCTTCAATTTTAATTAACTTATCAAAATTCTACATTAAATGTAACAGAATTCTGTTGATTTTAACAGATTTATAGAAAATTTAACACAAATAATCCTTAGAATTTTGACAGAAATTTATTATATTCCCCCATTTCTCTTAAATTAAAAATATTTCTAGTAAATTCAACCAAACTTTGGTTAAATAACAAAAGTAATTCTATATAACTTAATAAAATTTGATTAAATGTAACAGAATTCTTCTGGTCAATAATATGTAATATTGAACCAATTATTATTAGTATGGCGTGATTTTGAAAAATTAAATCACTTATAAATACAGAAGCCACTAAAAAAATAAGTAAATATCAAAAAGTAAAATAATGAGTAAAAAAATAAAATTCTCTGATTTATGGAATTTCAAAAAAATTCCTCGAGTTTCCCTGTCCTTCTTTAATTTTCTGATTTCCCTGACATTGCAGAATTCCCTGACCTGTATCAACTCTCTTCTAGTTTTAATAGATTAAAAATTAGATTTTCTTTAATTTAGTTTCTGTTTATTGACTCTGGGTCCCTATTAATCATTTTTTAATTAATTTAATTTTAGTTTTCACCTCTGCAGATACATCGATGACCAGAAGAGCGACGACAAGGCCAATAACGACCAATTGGTACTTCGACCGCATCGTTATCACTGGAACAGAAAATTGACCGATATTAATTACTGGAAGAGGATTACTACAGATATCTATATGCACTTTTCTGTGCACTTCCGCGTAGTTAACAAATTAATATATTAGGTGTATATTGCAATTTAACGAGACTCAGTTCTCATTTGAGACAATATTTAACGAGGACAGTCATCAATATTATTATTATTTCGTTCCAAATATATAAATGACCGTAATTTGGCTTTCCTCTATCATTATTAAAATCACTCTATACAGACAATTCGACATTCTAACTAAGGCTTTAGGGTCATCTCGAGAAGCGATAAATCTTAACACCATTTAATGGAAGCAACGAGATGATAACCCAATTCTAAGGAAAAACATTACATAAGAAAAATATTGAAGAAGCAAAATTTATTATTGAAAACATTTTACATCGTATAGGTATCTCGTAAATATTAAGGATCTACATACGTTCAATCTCAAAAGTTGATAAATTTTAAAATGATTTATAAAATTAAGAAAAAGAGAACCATCATTAATTTCCGAAAATATTGGCAGAGTGTTTTAGAACAAAATAATTCAAGTTAAAATGGTTTATTCAAGAGTAGTTATTTAGATTTCTAATCTTTTATTTCTTTTTAGGGATAAGTTACACCTCTTATTTAATCCCAATGATAAAGGTCTCATTTTATTTTTTGAAGGATTCTCTACTCTACCATTCTATTTGGGTGTTGTTTATTTTTATATAAATTCCACTCAAATATAATTGTAGAAGACACTTCAAAGAATAAAATAAGGTTTTGATCATTAGGGTTGAATAAAAATGGTAACTTTTTCATGAAGAGAAAGCAAAAAAGAAAAACTCTAAATAATTACTGTAAAATAAAAAATTGTAACATGAGCTATTTTGTTCTGAAGTACGCTCAGAATCCTCAATAAACATTGTTAGAAATTAATAACAGATCTATTTTTGCCGAATTTATAAATCATTTTAAAGTTAGGCGACTTTTAAAATTGATTTGGCGCACATCCTTACACCAAAGTTCCCACTAACAGTGGCATGTTTTCTAGTTATTTTCGTGTTCAAAATATTTTTAGTTAGCTTTGAAAAATCTGTTGAACACTTCAGCGCTTTCTACACGACGAGAAATTTCAAGAGATTAATTCACGGAAATGCTCCTTGATCTTATTCTAGCTTTGGCGCAAGAACTAAGATCATATATGGAGCAGTTCCGTGAATTAATCTCTTAAATAGAATTCTTGGTTTAAAATTTAATTATTTTTTCGAACATTCAACAACTTTAGTAAAGTGTTTTTTTTTGTTAAAAATTCACCTGTTCTGTTGAAAATTAGTCTGTTTGGGTAGAAGATTCATCTATTTTGGTATAAGTAAATTAAAATATTCGGTTAAAATCCGACTATTTGGCGGAAAATGAACTTTTTTTGCTGAAAATACATATTTTAGGGTTAACAACTAAAATTGCTGTAGAGAATTGATCTTTTTGGCTTGAAAATTCTATCACTCGGTTGAAAATTCATATTTTCGGGTTAAAAATCAACTGTTTTTTTAATTAGAATTAAAATATTTTTGGTTGAAATAATAGCTATTACTTTTTTCGTTGAAAATTCAACATTTTTGGATGAAACTTCAATTGCTTCGTTAGAAGTTACACAATTTTGTTAGAAATTTGCTGTTGTTAAACATTCGTAATTTTAATTGAAACTTCATCTCTTTGCTTGAAAATTCGGTTTTTTGGTAGAAAAATGATATTTTTTGTTCAAAATTCGACAAATAGGTTTAAAAATCCACCTTTTTGTTGAAAAGTCGTCTTTTCAGAATGAATTTAACTGTTCTTGATATACAATTAAAATTTTTTGCTTGAAATATTCAGTATTACATTTTTCGTTGAGAATTTATCTTTTTTTTTTAACATTTATCTGCTTGCTAAGAAGTTGAACTATTTTGTCAAAAATTATATTTTTGGTTGAAGTTTTATCATTTTAGTTGCGAATTGATATGTTTGGTTGAAAATTCGGATTTCTTATGAGCAAATTTATCTTTTTCCTTGAAAAAAAACAAATAGGTTTAAAAATCAAGTTTTTTCTAGAAAATTCGTCTTTTTTGGTGAACTTAACTGTTTTTGTATATCAAATTAAAATCTTTTTTGGTTCAAATATCAACCATTACATTTTTTGTAGAGAAGTAATCTATTTTGTAGAAAATTAAACTACTACTTTTGAAATATTTTGTTACAAATTCATTTTTTTTAAGATTCAGTATTTTAGTTTAAAATTCATCTTTGGTTGGCAAATTGGTTTTTGTTGTTGTAGAGAATGTATCTTCTTAGTTGAAAATCTAACAAATAGGTTTAAAAATAAATTTTGTTGTTGAAAACTAAGTCTCTTTAGATAAATTTAAAAGTTTTTTCATATAAAATTACAATCTTTATAGTTGAAATATCAACAAATCCATTTTTCGTTTAAAATTCATCCTATATTAATTTGAGATTTATTTCTGGATGGTCAACTGTGATCCTTTCTGGCTTTTTTAATTGATCAAATAGTGATTTATGTTCGACACGTGCCAATTTTTTCCGAACGCTGGCCTTTAATCCGGGAAAAAATTAGAGACATTTTTCGCTATCGATTTTCCCAATGTTATATTTTCAGACCGAACTGTGTCGAGTATCATGAAAAATAGTTTAGGAAGCAGGCGAAAAATTTTTATGGTCAGACGACCTAGAAGCCCTATTTTAATCACTGGAAAAATAGCGGAGTCTACTCCTCGTTTCATATATTTTCAGCTATTTTTATGGATAAAATATAGTGGAAAATGTATCGATTTGAAAATTTTGCACAAAATTAATTAATGATAAAAACAAATATAGTGCTTCTCATTTTCAAAAAATGAAAACTCTAATAAAACATTTTGATAAAAAATTTTTTTACTTGTTAATAAATGAATTACTGCTATTGTGGAAAAATTATATAAAGTACAGAATGATAAAGGGAATTTAATTTAATCATTTTTGGATCTAATGAGGACTTTGCTAGTATCATTTTAGGGGCACTCAGCCTAACATCCGGTATGGAATTATAAATTGAACTAATGCCAAGAACGGTATTCCAGTTTGAATTTTTAAAGCCTCAAATCTGAAAGTTTCGAATGTTAATTTGGGAATCAAACTCATATTTCTATTAATACTCGAATTATTTGCATTTATTTTGATTGGAAAGGATCTGCAATTTTGAACTATTTTCCAACCAGAATTCTTTAATCTTTATCCGCTTTCATTTTATATTTTACATTAGAACATTCGTTTAAGAACCTCAAATTTCAATTCTTTTATTTTATCAACTGAATTATATTCATAAAATGGTGCAGTTTTTGTTGAATTTTTTAAATCTCTAATAGAAGATTTTCCAATGTTTAAGATTATTTGTAGTTGTTAAATTATATTTGTTTAATTTGGAAATTATTTACCCTAAGATTGTTTAAGTTGAAGAATTTTATTTTTTTAATTGTTCACCTTTCAAAGTTCAATCTAAAATTTCTCAATTCTGGATGTTTTAAATTTAAAATCGATCGAAAATTACCGTTTTTATTTTTAAATTATTCAATTCTAAATGCTCTTGAATGAAAGTTCTGGAATTGCAGATAATTCTAATTATGAACATCTTAGCTATTGAATATTTAAGCCTTTTACCCTGAGGCGTTACAATTTTAATGAAAAACTTTCCCAGGTTTATTATGTATTTTAAAATATCTTACTTGAAACTTTTTCAATTTGAACACTGTAATTGTTGTTAAAATTGGTAATAAAATATTAAAATATTGACAAGGATTAATTAAAAATCGTTCAATTCCAAACGCAACTAATTTCAAATTGTATAATTTATAAAGTTTCAATAAGAAATTATTTAATTTGAAATATTTTATATGTAAAACTTTGAGTTTAAAAATTTATCTATGAACTTTTTCAATTTTTAAGGTCAAAAAATTTTCCACCCACAAATCTTGATTACCTTTTTTTTAATACGTTCTCAAACAATTCGATGGCCAAAATGTGGGGTCTGATAATTTTTTAACTGAACAGCCCAATTTCCAGACTAGAATCCACATGTTATAAAATTAGAAAATTTTATGAGCATTTTTCAAAATTATGTACCTACGTCCTACGTTATATATTTTTTCAATTTAAATTTAATGAAATTACAAAGTCTTTAAATTATTAATTTACAGTTTAAAATTTTCAAGGAAAATAGTACGTTCTTCAAAATGGAAAGATTTGATTTAATTTTTAATTCATCAAGTTGCTAAAGAGTCTCGAATTGAAAAATAAAATAATTAATGGTTTAGGTTCGTCAGAGCATTTGAAAAATAGCAACCTACCCTTTCCAGGTTTACCACGGTCTTTAGTAACCCCGTCAACTACAAATTATTAATATATCCCATTTGTATTGATTTGCCATTTTTATAACTGTGGTCTAGGTTTAAAGACCCTTTTGTAAGAATTTAAAATTGTAGCTATATATTTGTATAATTTAGAAGCCTTTGTAATTTTACAGAATTTATAAAATGCCAAATTTCGCTAGAATTAGCCATTCTTTATAATGAAGATCTAGTTTCGAAGCCATTGAAACTTTTTATAGTAGAAGTGTACTTTTCAAGTTATTTTTGTACACATTGAAGACTGTAATTGCATAATTTAGAGCCATTTGCAATTTTACTGGATTTACATTACAAAATTTTAACTTTTGCAGGAATTTGCAATTTTTTATAATTAAGGTCTAGTTTCAAAGTCATTTTTGTAACAATTCAAACTCTAAGTGTATAATTTAGAGGCTTTTGTGATTTTACTTGATTTGAATTTAAATATTTGAACCTTCGCTCGTATTTGCAAATTTGTATAATACGAGAAACTTTAAGTGTACAATTTAGAGGCTTTTGTGATTTTCCTGGATTTAAAAACAAAATTTTAACTTTCCCTACAATTTTCAATTTTTAGCATTGAAGTTTTAATGTTGCAGACATTTTTGTAAAGAGGGAAACTTTAAGTGTATAATTTAAAAGATTTTGTAATTTTACTAGATTTACAATTTACACTACGGAATTTGAAATTTATGCAAAATCCTGTTATACAAAACAAGAATCCAACGACCAAATTTGGACCACAACGAATAAACGAAAACCAAAAAAAACCTAATCTGAAAAAAAAACCCAAACTCATTTTTCTTTCCTCCGTTTTATTTTTTTTTCAGAAAATTTTATTTTTTTTTTGTTATTTTTTTTTTCGTTTTTTTTGTTTTTTTTTTCAGATTACAATAGGGTTTTTTTGGTTTTCGTTTATTCGTTGTGGTCCAAACTTGGTCGTTGGATTCTTGTTTTGTATAACAGGATTTTGCATCAATTTGATTATTGGAAGTTAAATGAGATTTTTAATTTGGATTTTGGTCTAATTTAAATTTCGTAAATTTTGGAATTTGAAATTTTACTGGAATCTGTAATTTTTTATAATAATAAGGTCTAGTTTTGAAGTCACTTTTGTAAGTATTTGAAATTTGAAGAATTTGAAATTGTAACTGCATAATTTAGAGGCTTTTGTAATTTTATTGGATTTAAATTTAAAAAATTAACTTTCGCTATAATTTGTAATTTTAAGCATTGAGGTTTAGGTTTGAAGTCATTTTTGTGAAAATTAAAAAATTCAAATATACAGTATAATGAAATATGTTATGTAATTTGTCAGGATTTGAATTATTTTATTTGAACTTATGCTAGTGTTTGAAATTTTTTATAATTAAGGTCTTTCTACAACGTAGATTTGAAACTGAAGTCCTGCAACAAATTAATATATTTAACGATGATACATGGAGCAATCATGTCATTTGAAGATGATACTCATGCATCCCATCAGCATCTCGAACTTCGTGTCCTCTGACAATCTACACACGTAATCTCTCTTATTTCCGCGGAATATTAAAGTCGCGAAGCTCGTAGGCCGCATAATCGAGAACGGACGAGGAAAAGAACCTCTGCCGCATGTTCTGCGACCTGATCTTCATCCCACGCGTCCGGGACTTCGGCTTAGGTCAGATATCGTGCGGCCGCGTAGCAATACGATTTATACGAAATCTCATGTAAAGTGGACTTACGCCATTCAACATCGCAGCTCCGGCTTTAACACACTGGGAACTACTTTTTTATGTTTCTACGTTACGAGAACGAGAGCTTACAACATCCTCCCTTTATAGAATATCCAATCGAGCAAGAGCTAATTTTAGATGATTTTCGCCAGAATTTGAATCCATTTGCGATTTATAATTTTATTTCATATTCTAGAACTGAATTGAACCAGTAATTTAAAATTGCTCAAGCCTAAATGGAGTAACACAATTTTTTATTTTCTCTGACATTTAAAATTTTTTCTCTTAGTTATAGAATCAACCTTAAACCTAGATGATCAATAATATTCATACAAAAACACTTTTGCTTCTAAATTTAATTTAAATATTTTTAGTGAAAACAGTCATATGGAATTTTACAAGGGGTCATCGACAAATTACATTACACGCAAATGAAATACATAGTTTTCAAGCATAAAGGTGAGTTCTCAACTCAAAAAAATCAATTTTGAACCAAAATGAAAGAATTTGCAACAAAATAGTTCAATTGTCAACAAAATAATTAAATTTTCAACCAAAGTGATGAATCTTCGATAAGAACAAATTAATTCTCAACAAAGGGTGTAATAGTTAATGCTTCCATCAAAATATAGTTTAATTTTCAAATAACAGTGGAATTAAACCAAAAAATAAAAATATTCAACAAATTAGTTGAAACTTAAAACAAAGCAGACTAATTTCTATATCGAAAAGAGGAATTTTGAAAAATAAAGTTGATATTTCAACCACGAAAGATTTTTCAGAGAATAAAACAAAACAAAAACCTCAGCCAAAATGTTGAATTTTTAATGATGAGTTTTTAAGAAAATAAATAAATTTCCAAGTAAAAAAGATAAATTTCAAAGAAAAAAGGGAATTATGAATATAAAAAAAATTAACTAAATAGGTGAATTTGAACAAAATACATTAATTTTAAACTAAGAAAATTTAATTTCAATTAAAAAGGTCAATTTTCACAAAAATTGGAATAGTTACATTTTCACTTGAAAGGAAATGAATTTATAACTAAAATGGTGAACCTTCAACAAAAAAAATGTAATTTTTAACCAAATAGTTGAATTTTCAACACAAGAGATTAATTTTCTACCAAAGAATACAAATTTTCAACAAAATATAGTAGTTAAATTTTCACTCAGAAAAATAAATTTGTATACAAAAATAAAAAAAATCTAAAACAAAATAGTTCAATTCTTAACCAAAGACGAAGCTTCAACAAAATAGTTTAATTTTTACCTAAAACAGATCAATGTTCATGTTAAAAGAGAATAGTTAAATTTTCAGTATAAAAAATAATAAAATAAAAAATTAGTTCTGCTTTCAACTAAGTAATTGAATTTCCAACAAAAAAGATTTTTATTTTAAACCAAAAACACTTACATTAATTAATGCTCAAACAGATTAATTTTTAATAAAACAGTTTTGATTTTCAACCAATAAAAGTTAATTGTTGAATTTTTAACAAAATAATCAAATTACTTTCCCTGCCCAGTTTTGAATTCCCTGACTAATAAAGTAAAAACAGAATTTAGGCTTAACAATATGATGGGCCGAAAAAACAATTTTTTGAATTTCAAAAATCAACGGAGCCTAAAAGTTTTTGTATGGTAAAAGTAGTTTATTTAAAAAAAATTAAGTCTGCAAAGCGCCTACTATATTATTGCCAACATATCTTGAATGATAGAAATAAAGATTTTAATTCAAAAGACTACGCAATTCTTCTAGAATTGACAAAAAACGTCTAAAATTTACGATTTACACTTTAAAAACAGACTAACACGCTAAAAAAAGCTTAATTTGCCAATGAGTTATGCCTAACTTGAAAGTGACAATTTGTAAAAGTCTATAATCCTTCAGTTTTTCAATACATAACTAATTTTCGTAAAATTTTGAAATTATAACTGTATAAGTTCGAGACTTTCTGCAATTTTTTTGTATTTAAAATCATTTTTTAAGATTCCTAACTTCTATTTTATTCTTCTAAATAATTTTCTACACTTGAAGTATCAGAATCTCACGGACAAAATATATTATTTTTTAGAGGAAATTAAGTGTGGCCTATTATTCGCATTTGTCAAAAAACTGACGCTTATACTTTTTGCAAGTTTATTGTTTAATTTGTTCTTTTATAAGGTAGACATTTTCTAAGTGAACTTTTTTGGTCAGGAGAATTTTTGTTCATAAATTCGAATTTTCTCATTTTTCTCGCAAACAGCGATAAATACGAACAAATGTTATGTATACAAATGTTAAATGTCGAAAAAAGTTCTTTGAAGAAAAATTCCAAAATTTAATTTTTAGAGGAAAATGCCTTTAAATGATGCCTTTCTTCTATTAGCAGATTAGCTGAAACTTATCAGAAATATTGTGAATAATAAACATTGTAGGGTTTTCCAGAAAGTAAAAAGATACTGCTAGCTACAAAAGTTATTTAGCAAAAAATGTGTGGGTTCTTTTTTAGAAAAACGACTTTTAATATTTTCAAGAAAATCACCGCCAGTCTTTAAATTATCAACCTTTTTTAAATTCTTCGCCGAACTTCAAAATAAGGCGATAAACGCTATCCGAATTAGGAAGAAAATGAAAAATATCTTAATCAAGTCAAACGTTATAGAGTTTTAAAAAAACTTAATATTTTTTTTAACACATATTTTTTCTAAATTATAACTCATATTATTAAATTTTCTATGTTACAATGATCACTTCGGAGAAACCATTTTTTAGAGCAAAAAAAATTCGGTTAAAATCCCGTCCGAGGCACATTTTGTCTTGTTCTTCAAAAATTATGTGTCTGAAGTAATCGTTTTAAAATCCATATTTTTATTACTTAAAAATTTCTAAATTAGGAAGTTAACATATTTAAATTGTGACAACATCTTCAAAAAA
Organism: Belonocnema kinseyi; assembly: GCF_010883055.1. Lineage (NCBI taxonomy): Eukaryota > Metazoa > Arthropoda > Insecta > Hymenoptera > Cynipidae > Belonocnema > Belonocnema kinseyi. Next base: position 80,225,471 of record NC_046659.1, on the reverse strand, counting down.
TTAATCAAATTATCAAATTATTTTTCCACATTTACAAATAAACTTCTGCTTTCAACCTTTCACATTCAAGAAAATTCGTAAAAAATCTTATCCAAGTTTTGCAATTACTCTCAAAATTAAAATTCTGAATACCAATTCATAAGCATTATTAAGTGTAAGTATAAATTGATTTAATTGTTCTCAAGACTCGCGCTTTTTCCTATAAAGTTTTAGATTAAGCAAATATTATTCTTGAGGTTTGCTTAATAAATATTTAATAATTAATAAATATTGATATTTCTAAATATTAGTTTTAATTATCTTGAACAAAACCAAATAACAAATAAAATAAGTAAATAGATCATAATGGGAATATCAAACCATGTCAGATTTATGGATAAGAATTGAACTTCCGTTTTCAGTGACATGGTTTTCCCCATTACTTATTTCAATCCCAAGCTTCTGGAAAAGGAAATAAACACATGTTAACGTCAAATGTAAAACCGAGACTTCCTACATGCTTTTCGTGTTTAGATAAGTAAAGGAAACGCCCACAAACGGAAGGCGCATTGAAGCCACTGCAAAGCAAAGGGAATATTATTCCTTCTGCATTCCCTTTTTGCCCGAGCGAAAGCATAAAGTGTTCACTTATGCTTAGTTAATGAATATGTTCTTTTAAAACCTCAAGCTATTTGCGTAAACTTCAATCTTAATTTGAGTAATCACGCAAATAGCCTTTGATCTTATTTCAATGCTATAAAAACCTTGATAAAAGATATTTATAATAGATTTTAAATACGAATCTCAGATAATCGAGTCAGAGCTTTTAAATTTTTCTTTCTTGTGTAAACTTTAATCGAGTTCAAGAGACTTGGGTATTTTTAACTTCAATCCCCATTCGTCATAATAAAATTGTTGTTTTAAGCGTTTTAATTTAAAAAAAATGAAATTGGGAGCGCTCGATTTTCACCATTCAGATTTGAAATAGTTTTAGCGGGAGCCGATCGTTGAAAGTAAATAGAATGAAAAAATCGATGAAATTTAATTCTGAAAACGAAAACCTCCTGAAACCTTTTACAAACTGAAGTTAAATTCCTCGGCTCGATTTTGAAAAAATAAATAAACAGAGAAAATACAATGAAACCCGAGTTATGTTACGAACATGCTAATTTTATTTTGTCTGTATACTATTGTACTATAAAGAAATAAAAATGGTCTGCACGAACTTTTTCCTACTACTTATGATCACAAATTTAATAAACTTCAAGCCAAATTCTAATTACAAATGAAACGTTAATTAAAATTTACATATTTTGCAAATAAATACTTTTGCCATCACAAAGTTTGCACTGAATCTTCTGAGAATCTAAAAAATACTTTTTCTCGGGAAAGAAATTATTGATAAAGTTAATAAATTTGAATTGTGAAGTCAAAAAATGATTCTAGATCGATTTTAGTATGATAATTTATGGTATTAGGAATAAAACTGAGAGTGAACTCACCGCGATCGGTTCTTGGTTTACACTGTTCCCTCCGTCTTTCCTTTTTCCTTATTTCCCGTTTCTCCTTCCTTACTCTCGATGGTGGAAAAAGAAAAAAATCATCCGAAACGGTCAGTGGACCGGTACAGACTGCAGAATCCAAATGCAGAGAGTAAGTCTGGAAGTCTCGCAGCTTCAAGATGATCTCATCAGTCCTTCCTTCAACCCCGTTTGATCTTTTGGCCACATGCGATCCAACTACCATTCCATTTTTTTATACACATTACACACGCACTATATTTATTGCTTTTGCTCTTTACAAAAGTCGTGGAAGCTCAATGCCGATTGGTAAGACAATCGATAAAGTTCATTATTTTTTCTATTTTCTAGGAGATTGTTTATTTTTTCCGAGAAGAATAATTTTCGAATGAGCTGAAAACAAAATTTCTAATTATTTTGTGTTCCGCCTTGTTCAAGTAAAAAGCGATTATATAAATAACAATGAACCACGAGAAATAAATTTTTTTTATCAAGGTTCTAAGTTCTAATATGAGAAGAAACTTCAATATTTAAAAAAAATTACTTTTTGTCTCTTCTATACTTTTAGAGTTCATGCAGATTTTTTTATTTGTAAGGAATAGGTTTTGCAAAATTATATAAATAGGAATTAAACTCACCTTTTCTTAAATATCTAAAATGATAAATATAATTATAGTAAAATTTTAAGTTTAAAAAAATATAATCTCTAAATTGCAAGCTTCGAAATTTAAAATCTCGGAATTTGAAGTTCTTCAAACCTATTACCATAACTAATTTATGAATATATGAATAAACTGAAGAATAATAAACTATGAATATAAAGAAACTCTTTTATGAATACATTTTTAAAAATTCCTTGTTAAACAAATTTTGCAATAAGGTTTAAAAAATTGTAAAACAATAATGAACTATTTCAAATTGAAAGTGTTAAAAATAAGAAATAAATATATTGAACGAAAGTGAACTAAAAACGTTCTAAATCAATTTGAGATTAGGTAAAAAAAAAACAGACAAAATTTCGACTAAAATTAAAAGGAATTGAACTTGTATAATTTCTGCATAAAATCAATTAAAATAGAATAACTTTATTTTCAACTGAAGAATCTCAAAGTTGAATGATTTCAGATTAAAATTTCGGAAATAGGATATTTTCAAAAAGATCAAGATTGAATAATGTTAGATTTGAATTTAAAAAAATCAAAGGAATTGACATTGTATTGTTTCTAATTAATTGTGTAAAAAATGGAAAATATTTTTATTTAAATCACTTTGAATTCAAAGCGATTAAAATTTAAGAATTTGAAATTAAAAACTAAATTGAATGTTTTAAAGTAAAAGCTTACAGAATTTGGATTTGTTAATAAATAAGAAAATTGATAATTTAATATCAAAATTGATGGGTCAAGTTATTTTTAAGATCAAAAAATAAATTCACGGTAATTAATAACCTTAAAAAAATTTTAAATTTAATTATACTTAAAAAAGTTCGAAATTAGAAATAATTTGAAATGTGAAAGAATAAAAATAAAAAACTTTCCACTGTAGAACGCTGAAGATTAGACGAATCGAACTATATTTAAACTGAAAAAATTATAGTTGCCAAGAATTGTCATATTAAAACTTTTTTATACTTAATACCAACAAAATTCGAAATTTTTTGCGTTTTTAGGTATAAAATTTAACGTAAAACAAATTTTTCAAATGTTTAAAATAAAATTTGCTTGCATTTTTAATAAATTTATAATAATAATTAAATGTTGAAAACTCACCAAATTTAAACAAAAACTTGAGAATTCATTAAATTCTCAATTAGATGTTTAAAAATTAAATAAAAATTGTAAATCGCCCCGAATTTTTAAAAAATCGTTTCTGCTACAGTAAGTATTTGAAAATATTTAATTTCAGCGTTAATCCTTTCCAAATATTGTAGCCATATTGAAAGATTAATTTCAAATTCAAGGCCCTGCTCATGCAACGTTGAAATGCTTCCCATTTCCCAAACATTATATTACAAAATTTCAATAAAATCCAAATAAGAAACTTCAAACTAAAGTTTAACTTTGAAAGCCTCAGAGTCTAACATCAAAGTTAATAAATTGTCCAATTATTTAAATAAATCGCACTTAAATAATACAACTTGGAGCGCTTAGGAAAATATTCCTATTTAAAATTGAACTATTTAAAAATCAAAAATCGAATAAAAAGGAGTTTTTGATTTTGTAAACGCAATTGAAAAAATAAAAATTTAATATCTGTAACCTTCGCATTATATTTTGCAGCAACAAAATCCTAAAAAAATCTAATAAAAACAAAAGCAAAATAAAATCTTCTAAACTGAAATAAATATTTTAAAAAAAATATATGATACGTTGACAGGGCCCGATGTTTAAAGGAATGATGACAAGACTTGATTACGGGTTGTAAGGTATATTATTACTAAATGCAAAAAGTTACAATACATTTTACGTTTGTCGGTTTCTCTCATTTTTAATTTAACATTATACTTTTATCGAAGTAACGTTGTCCACGGTTGTACACACAAAGTGGCCTAACCAGCCAAAATAAAAATGTATGCTACAAAACTTCACAATTTAATTATCGCCATCCTCTAGTTCATTAATCGTTATAATAATCATTATCATTATGATTTGTGTTTCTTTTGCTTTTGCTTTCGTTCGTAGTTAATATTATAATTATTACTTTAATGATTACCTATAGTCACTTAAAAAAGAAAAACATTCACACTAAAAATTTACTGAGTTTCGCGTACATTTTGACGATTTCGCATTGCAGGAATTTTTTTCTTTAATTCAACCCCACCCGCCCGCCAGCCCTCCGACTGCCTGTCTTCCGACTAGTAACTAGTTAAGATAAGCGTTTCCCCCGATAAATTCTTCCCTTTAATTCTCCCTCGTAACGATCATTTCTCTCATTTTCTCTCACTTAAAAAAAAAACAAATAGAATGGAAATTAATGTTTAAAACTAATTCACACTCCACCGGATGATTTCGTGCACGTCATTTTCAAACGTCGCTCAACCAACTGAATAAATTGAAGCAGTTTCATCAAAGTTCGAATAAAAAATTATCTACCTAAACCTGAGTCCTCTCTACCCAATTGCTAACAACAATCTGAAAAGTGCGCACAAAATCTAATCTGTGGTCGTCGCGAGTTCGAAAACCAATTATCAACTTGAGCTTTAAAACAAGCAAAACGATCCGCAATTACCATACAAAAAAAAATGAGAAAAAAAAATTAAAATAAGTCGTGCTAAACTTAACAAAGAGATGATATAAAGCCTCCCTTACAAGGGTATATCTATGACACTTGTGCCCTTTTCGTAACAAAAATTCGATAAATCACGCGTTCCTAGGGCAACTGTATAGATATATATATATTAATATTATATATAATAAAGTATAAAGAGAAGCATTAACAAGAAACGTAAATCGTCGGTGAATTAGAAACCTAAAATTTAATTTACTTCTTACATCGATGTGTGAAATTCGTTCCTCGCGATGCGAAACCGTCTAATAAAGCTACTTCCAAGTTGTGACTTTTCGAATAGGATTTTTGAACCTGAGTAATTTCTTTTTTCTTTCTTTCTTGATCGTTCCCTTTCAAGAAAAAATGGAGCAACATTATTTAAGAATGCGATCTGGAAAAATTGTCACAGCCTGGTCGCAGCGACACAACATATTCCATTACAAACTATAACGCAGTAGCTGTTCAAATACAGACTATTAGTCTCCATGGTCAGTAAGAAAAAAGGAAACGCCTCTCGATAGTTCAACTCAGACTTGAAAAACTTTAAATCACAGCGAAATTCACTTCGGCTTCTCCTGAAAACCAATTTCAATTTTATCTCTGTATTTTTCCTATATTTTCATTTTTCATTTGCAATTTTTAAAGCACCTAAATTCGATAGAAAGTCCAAAACTTATCCGACTGGCAAATAAAGATCTAGAAAATACGTGTCGACGCTTCACTCGTTAATTTAATTTAATTAAATTTCGACATTTTTAAAGCTTCTTTTTCTTCTTCTTCCGCGGTTCGAGAGGCTTCATTGGTCGAGATCTTCTCTATTTAAAATAAACAATTTCAAAAACATTTTCAATGACTAGAAAACTATGAAAAAACTTAATGCTTACTTCTCGAAATCCGGTTAAAATTTGGATTACAAATTTTAAACCCAAGGAATAAAATCACCTGGCAGTGTAAAATGCACCGAAATTCGGAGAGTAAGCCTCAAACGAATTGAACTATTAAAACGTAATTTTTTTTAGTATTTAAGTACTTCTGAAGATCTCCAACAATGAATCGCCGACCATAAAAAAATTAAAAAAAAAACAATTTTGATTATTTAAACGTGCCTTTATAAATAAATCACCGAAGGAAATTTGTATTTAAACTGAGAGAGTCTATTTCTATTTAATCTAGACAAAAACAGGACCGGTATCAATAAATTTATTGTTATTGAGCGATGTCAAACTTACGAATACCGTTTCCGTTTGTGTTGAAACTTGTGATTTTGGACATCGACGACAGTGTTTACTTATCTTAATAATAGTAATAATTATTGTTCGGTCGACGCCTCTTTTTGCCAGTGGTTTTTAAGCAGACGTAGGGTTTTTCGATGTCAGGGTGAATCGACACGGACAAATTCAAATAGAAAAGAATTTGCGAACTCCACATCATTTCTGCAAAACGATTTTCAAGAAGGAAAGAGGAGAATGAGGAGGCTGAAAGAAGTCAGAAAAGATGGGACAGGCGATAGAAAGGGGGTGTACTAATTACTGCTAAAGTCCAGCTGCAGTTTAAGAAGTGAGACACCTTCTCAGAATCGATACCTGTCGATTATGAGTTTGTGTAAAGTGACGTGTGTCGTAAGAACGGGATGAAAGTGTTTTTTCTTTTCGAGTCGCTCGCTCTCTCTCTCTCTCTCTCTCTCTCTCTCTCGATCTCCTTCCCCCTCATATCTTCAATCAATAAGTTAGTCGAGTCAAAAAGTAAGCAGACTTAAAAAAAAAAGTTGAAAGTCCTCGGAGTTTTAAGAGATAATCGATAAATAAAAAGGGACCGGTATTCGCACCGTGGTTTGTTATTGCCGCAATGTGTTATTACGAAGAGAAGTACGAGCAAGGCGCGACATGCAGGAAAACAAAGAGCATCCCAGGTTTGTTTGTTTCTTTTTTTCCACGTGTTTCTTCAATTGACGATAAGAATAATTAGTTCCCAAGATCTGGGAGATTGTTAGTCTCGCAGGTCGCGCTGAGACATGATGACGATGATGATGTTGCCAGGGCGTTTAATTAGGTACCGCTGATATTTTCAGAGAATGCTGATATTTTCCAAGAAGAAAGTGGAAATCGCGACGATGGTTAGCGTCGGTTTGCGTAGTTCTGATTGCTCGGGTTTCCTGGCTGTCGCATACCACCACCGCCACCTCGGCCACCTTCACCACCACTGCGGGGGTAACTTCGAGGACCTCCTCGTGCACCACCGCCTCTCATTCCTCCTGGGCCACCTGGAAAGATTGACATAATTTTAGATTCAAGCCTTTAATACTTTACGAAATTAACTTTGAAGTGAGAGATTGATCACTCTTGAAATATGGTTTACAAGCCTTGGTACAATATTTTAAAATATATACAATTTTTGTGAAATTATTTGCAATCTTTGTGAAATAATAACAGGGTGTCTACTCATACCCTTGGAAAAAATTCCCAAACAATTTCAGGCTTTATCCAGATATCTCAGATTTGTCAAGCTATAATTTTTGTAAGTACTATATTAAATTCGATTTAAACCGCTTCAAATTCCTAAATTTCCATGTAAAATAATTGCATTTTTAACAAGATAGACGAATTTTTAACCAAATAGTTGCATTTTCGAACAAAAAAATTAATTTTCAATAAAAAAGACGATTTTCCAAGAAAATATATAAAATCTCAACCAAGTAGTTGAATTTTCAACTTAAAAAGATCTATTTTCAACCACATAAATGAATTTTAAACTGGAAAATATCGGTTTTCAACAAAGAATTGAATAGTTAAATTTCCAGTTCAAAAAATTAATTTCACCGCAAAAACAACAAATCTTAAACTAAAGTTATGATTTATTAGCTAAAATAATAAATAGTCAACTAGAACAGATTAATTTTAAAACAAAAAGATGAATTTTTGACAAGAGTTTAATTTCAACAAAAAAATTAATTTTCAGCTAAAATTATGAATATTTAATTGGAATTAGGTATTTTCACTTCAAATATCAGCTAACTTCACTTTGTTCAAAGCTGAGGGGGAAAACAATGGATCAAATGCACAGAACAAAACTTTATTTCTGTAATATCTTTGTAATTAATTATAATTACTGACATTTTATTATTTCATTAAATAGTAATTAAAATATAAAAACTATTTCTCAAATACATTTATAGAAAACTTATATAGAAAAAATCCCTTGTTTTCTCCTCAACAATCTACGACGTGAAGTTAGCTGTTGATTGAAGTGAAAATACCTAATACATAAATTTTAAACCAAAAAAATTAATTTTCGAACTCCAAGATTCATTTTCTACAAAAAACAAAACAAAAAACGATTTTTCAGATGAATTTTTAACTAAAATGATGAATTTTCAACTAAAATGATAAATCTTCAACTGAAATAGTTTTAAATAAAGCGATGAAGTTTCAATTGAAATGATGAATCTTCAACTGGAACAGTTCAAATTTAAACAAAAAAGATGAAATTACAACTGAGATTATTCATCTTTATCTATAATTATTGTATTTTCAAGCAAGAAGATTAATTTCGATTAAAAAAATCACGCAGTTTCAACTCAAATTGATAATTTTTTCACCAAAAATTGAATTGATAAAGGTTTAGTTAAATAATTGATGTTCAGACATTGAGATGAATTTTCAACTAATACTATGGAATATTCAATTGGCATTATAACATTTTCTGTTTACCAAAAAAATTGAAAAAAATTTCAACAAAATAGTCCAAGTTTCGACTAGAAGTTAAATTTTTAGTAACAGAAATTAATCGTCAGTTAAAGAAAAAACGAATTTTCAACCAGAAAGATAAATCTTCAACCAAAAAATTAATTTTTAATAAGAGTTTAACTTTAAAACAAGTAATCAAATTTGTATTCAAATAAAGATGAATTTACAAAAAAAAATATAGTAGTTCATATTGCAACGAAAAAATATTTTAGTTTTTAATTAAAAACACGTAAACTGAATAAAAAAATACGAATTTTCAACAAGAAGATAAATTTTATTCAATTAGAGAACAAACTTTCAACAAATTACATGAATCTCGAATCAGAAACTTGAATTTTCAACTGAAAACGATCAATTTAGATCAAAAAATAAAATAGTTAGATTTTCAGTAGAAAAATTAATTTCAAAAACAAAATAAAAAAAGATTTTTTAACAAAATTTTTTAATACAGTAATATAAAGCTACTTTTACAAATAAAGAATTATTGTTATTCAAATTTAGATTGAAATTTAAAAAATTAGGCACGCTTTCTAAAAAAAATTCCCTGACTTAAAAAAAAATTCTGATTGTTCCCGGTTTTTCAAAGCAGATGAAAATTTTCTACCATAATAAATAAACTATTAACGAAAGAGTTGACTTCTCAAGCTAAAAATGCAATTGTTTTCGAAAACAATTCACTAACAAACAGATTAATTTTCAATCAGGAAATGGTTTAAGGAGATGGTTTAACTTTCAAGCAAAGAAGATGAATATTCAACAAAGTAGTTGAATATTTAATTAAATAATTGAATTTCCAGACGATAAAGATGAATATTCAAACAAATGGTTGAGTTTTCAAACAAGAAAAATGAATATTTAATGAAGAATTTTTATACCAAAAAATATCACACTTTTAATCCAAAAAGATGAATTTTCTATCAAAAAAGATTACTTTAAAAATGAAATAGTTCAATTCTTCTACTAAATAATTACATTTTCAACAAAATATTTTAATTCTTAACCAAATGGTTGACATTTTTCTTAAATAGTTTAATATTCAACAATTAAAAATTATTTATCAATCGAACAGTTGAACTTCAAAGCAAAGGGAAAGAATTTGTAAAAAAATAAGTTCCACTTTTAATCAAATAGTTGAATTTTCCACAAAAAAGACAAATTTTCAAAACCCTCAACCAAAACAGATTTATTTTCAACAAGAAAAAAATGCATTTTCAACCAAAAAAAAGCAAATTGTTGAATTTTTAAGCAAAAAAGACGAATTCTCTATGAAACAGTTGAATGTTTTACTAAAATAATAGAATTTTCAAACAAAAGTGACTTTTTAACAAAATATATTTTTAACCAAGAGATTAATTCTGAATCGAAAATATAATATTCGAATTTTCAATTAAAAACAATTACAATCTACAATGTTAATTGTTGGCAGTAATTTAGTTTTGGCCACTGCTAGATGACGCAACTCAAAATGGATTCTGTCAAATTTAATATTCCTCTCCGCTAAATGGCCAATTTCGAAAAGGACGATGTGTCGGTGAGGTTCAGATAACTTCGCTGGTTAAGTATTTTTTGATAAAAAGGTTTTTTTTTTAACGATGCAGTTTAATTTTCAACCATAAAATTACTTAAAATAATTTAGTTGAATTGTCAATAAAATAATTAAATTTTTAACCACAAGAGATTAAATCTGAACGAAAAATGTAATATTCGTCTCTTTATTTAAAAAGGAATTACATTTCAACCAAATGAGATGAATTTTCAATTAAAAAGAACGAATTCTCTATCCAAAAATAGGAAGGTTCAATAAAACAGTTCAATGTTTTGATCAATAATAATCCCTTTGTAAGCTAATAGTTAAGTTTTAAACAAAAATATTAAATTTGCGACCAAATAGTAGCCTTTTTAATTAATAAAGTTAAATTTCAACCAGAAATAATTGGATTGTCTTATTGCATTCTATTTATTCAGTTCGCATTAAAACGAAAAAAATGTTAAGTTTCTTGAAAATGTGGAAATGAACTGAACATTTTTGCGATTTAGTTTTGGCCGCTGCCAGTTAATGCAACCCATAGTGGAGTCTGCCAAATTTAATATTCCTCTCCGTTGAATCGCCAATTTAGAAAAAGAAAAGGACGATGTGTCGGTGAGGTTTAGTATTAAAATTAATTTATAACATTGTGAGCATTATTACCTGGACCGCGTTGTTGTTGCTGTTGCTGTCCACCCATTGAACGCATGTTGTCACCACCAGTGCTAGGCCTTCCACCACCACCTTCCATTGACATCCTGGGCTTGAGTTTCTTCTCTTCAACGTTAAGTTTGATCTGTCCGTTTTCATCAGGGTAGTAAATAGGCTGTTAAGAAAAATATATATATACTTATTTATTAAGTTTGCAAAGTTAAAAATGTATTTGAAAAAGGGAGATAAATTCTTTCACAGCGAAAAGATGTTGAATCGCCAATTTCCGAAAAGGAAAAGGACGATGTACAGTGAGGGTTAGAAAACATGACTGACTTATAATTGTTTTATAAAAAAGAAACCAAAAAACAAATTCTCTACAAAACAGTCGAATTTTTGAATAAAAAGTTAATTTTCAAGCAAACAGTGGTATTTTCTACTAAAATAATAGAATTTTTTATCAAAAATTTGTTCAATTTCCAACTTAAAAACAATTAATTAAATATTTAACCAAATATTTGAATCTTTAACAACAAAAAATTTAATTTTCAACCAAAGAAGATGAATTTTCATCCGAAAGAACGAATTTTTTAAATCCAAAAACACGAATTTAAAAAAAAAATTTAATTTTCGATCAAGAATGATTTTTTTGGGGGGATTTCTTATTGGGTTTTATTAATTCATTTCAAATTATAACGAAAAAGGCGGAAGTTTCTTGAAAATAATTTGAATTTATATACAGCTTAACTGCCAAATTAAAAAATTTTTTTTTTATAAATTATAGAGTTCAGAGATTCAAAATCACTTTTAAAAGTATGAATCCATGTTATCATGTTCAATGCTCTAAATTGATGAATCAATCAATGCATTCAACATTTTTTCAAAATTATAACATTTTAAACATTTTAGGCTAGAAACATTAAAAATAGAACGATAACATTTTTTTCTATAAACTGAACACTTGTTAAATAAAAATTTATTCTTATTTTAAATAGTTTAAAAATCCTTAAAATGCTTCAAAGTTTTATTTCAAAATCTTGAAACATTTATATGTGGTTTTACATTTTTGCAAATTTTTAATTATTTACAAATTTTTCAGAACTTCTAAACATCTTTTAAAATTATTCGAATGTTTCCTTAATTTTTTTTTACATTTTTTTTTTCAAATCCTGCGAAATTGAAAAAATTTCCTTAAAATCCTCCAAATTTATTTTTAATAATTTTGCAAATCTTTTTAAATATTCTCTTCAAATTAATTTTCCGAAATAAAAATTCAATTTCAATTTTTCTATCAAATGTTTTTTATTCTTCTGAAACCTTTCAAAACGCCTAAAAAGCTTCTAATTTTTATTCTACATCTGACAAAATCTATATTTAGTTTTAAATTAGGCCGTGGACTGTTTGTACTGAAATTTTTGCACAAATAGTCGGATTGTGTTGGCACACGTTGAAACTTCGCTTAATTTATTTGAAATCATTTCAAAATTTTAATTAATTAAAACTTTTTTTGCACTTTTATATATTTCTTCAACTTTGTCGAATTTTTCCTGAGAATAATACGTGTTTAATTTTTATTTATAAAATTTATAAAAATTGTAACGTTCAACGTTTAGTTTTTTTTTTCGTTTTGAATATTTAATTTATAATTACTGATTTTAAATGAAAATCCTATATTTCTAAATATTAAGTAATTGTTCTTTTTCTTAAGTGGAAAATTTCAAATTGACTTGTTTAAAAATTAAATATTTTAGACTGGAGTCATATTTTTAATTTAATAAAATACTTTGATTATAAATATATTATTTTGAAGTTATTTTAAAATTGAAAATAGTTTATAAAGTTTGAATCGGGCGTTTGCGTTTGTTTAACTAATAAGACTTTCCAATTGAAACAGTTTTAGTTTTAACGTTAAAATCTGGAAATTCTAAAATTTTGAACAGATTTAAAATCGCTTTGTTAAATCGTTTTTATTCACTTTTTATTACTTCCAAGTACAGATAAATTTAAACAAAAAGCTTAGACTTTAAACACTTCTAAATTTTAATTCTTATAAATATTTAAAACTGAATTTTAAAATTCTTTAAATTAAAATTTACGCTTAAAAATTAAAAAACTTAAATGGAACATTTTTAAAGTAAAAGATTTTCGAATTACGCATTATAAACTGAATGATATTATAATTGAAAAAGATCATAATTTAACTAATTATTTAGAAAACGGTTAAAATCAAAGAAAGTTGGACAGATTTCTTTTCTTCTACAAATTTGTAAAATTCTGGGTCAAAAAGTAAATTCACTGTCATTTCCCGGTTTGAAAAAATTCCGAGTCATTTCCCAAGTTTCCAGGTCCACCGGCCACCCTGAATCTAATATAAAATAAAAATTCGAGTGGCCAACCCCGCCTCAGTTTGAAATATATAAAATAATATTATTTGTTAATGTTGACAGTGATTTAGTTTTCAAAATTTTAGCTGTTTTATAATGGTTTGATAAAAAAGATTAGAAAGTTACAAAAAGTAACTCATTTCTAACCCAAAAAGTAACTAGTGCGTATTAATAATAATCAGAGTATGTAATGTTCATTTGAATCTAAAAGAATTCGATGCATAAGACTTCAAAACAATTCTAAGTTAAATTCAAAAGAATTAGAATGAACTAGAAAAACTCCATTCGTTTCAGTAAAATTCTAGTTAATTTAGAGGAACTTGAGGGAAAACATTCGACGAAATTTCTAAACATTCAAGTAAATTGGAAAAAAAATTTAAATATGAAAAAACGTATCGAATACAGTAAGTTTTAAATAAGTTTACTAGACGTTAATAGTATTTGATGAAACGCCTAAGAATTGACGGTGAGTTAAAAATACTTAAAGATGAATTAAACAGAGAATCAATAAAATCCATTGGAATTTAATAGAACTGTCAAGAATTTAAGTGAATTCACAATTTCAAAGAATTTAAAAGAATTCAGGATAAATTGACAATAATAATGGATGATATACAAATAAATTGCAAAAAAATATTTTGAAATCTCTTCAAATTTTCGAAGCCCTGAAAAATTCCTCGCTTCTTGTGATATTTCCAGAAATCCTGTAAAATCGATCGAAATATCTTAAGAGCTTTAAATATCCCTTAGATTAATTAAAATTCTTAGGATTTTTTTTAACCTTTTGAAAATGCCTTCGACTTTTTAAAAATGACTGGCAGTCCTGATTATTCGTGGCCGTTACTTAAACTGCTTCCTACAGAAATGCCCCGTTGAATGGCCAATTTCGAGAAGGAAAAGGACGATGGTTCGGTGAGGATAACTTTAAGAATAAAATCAGTAACTTACCAAGTCATTCAAGACTTTCGCGACAACTTGGGAATCCTCGAAAGTAATGAATCCGTAGTTAGGCACACGTGTTGTACTGCTGTTGGGACCTTGGGGGCCTTTACTTCTGTCGTTTTGTTTACTGTGGACGCGAAGCTCAGCTACTCTGCCGTAACGTTCAAACAATTGACGGAGATCACTTTCTGTTGCATGGTGAGGTACATTTCCCAAAAAGAGTTGATGAGCATCTGTGAACTGGTTTGGTCTTCCACTACGACGCTCTCCATCTAAAATAATCATAATTTATACAATTTTTAAGAAAAATTTACTTTACGTCTAGGAAAATTTTAATATATAAATAAATATAGGCAAAACCTAATAATTGTGACACCTTCCAGACTAATGGGTTGCAATTTATTTAAAAGTCGACAACGATTACGTTTCTGAAACAGCTGGTTTCCCTCATCAGATCTTAACCCTCAAACAGTACACTGGTGCGAATTCGCACCCTAAGTATTTTCATTTTGTTGACAACTTAAAAATTTATG